>NC_059160.1:674092-986989 GCF_019923935.1 Bubalus bubalis
GAGGGGGAGGGGCACGCAGCCAGGAGGGGTCAGAGCTGTGCCACTGGGAGCCGGCCAGGGGCCCGTGGAGACCTTGGGGCCCAGGGCCTGCGGCAGGAATGACCTCGTCTTGGGGGAGTTTTATTCAGTCCCGGGATGAGTGGTCAGACCACACTCAGGCCACAGAAAACTGCCCGCTCAAGTGGACCTTCAGACTGTCCAGAGCAAGGACCCGGGAGCGCCTGGTTACAGTAAATGCGGGGTCGAGGTGCAGCGACAGCCTTGGGGACACGTGCTGAGAGTATTTGCTGTGTAACTGCTCAGGCTCGGCACGTGCACGCACCCCCCACTCCACGCTGATGCCACGCCACAGAGAGCGGTGTCTGGGGGCTGTCGGAGAGAAGGATGAGCCCTTGGGCGGCAGCTGGCCCTGCCAGGATGATAACAGGCTGTCACCGCCAAGGCGGGAGCCTTGCCCAAGAATGGATCAGGCTTGGGAAGCAGAGCAGGAGGGATGACAGTTTCAGGTCGGGCTCGATCCAGCCCCTCCCTGCCAGCCCCAGGCCGCACCCACACAGCTCAGAGCCCAGAAGCCTGGTGCCCCAGTCCTTGTGGTCCCCTCCTTTAAGGGTTTGGAAATAAGAGAGCTAGAGAAGAGCCCCCCACACCTGGGCGTGGCGGTGGGGGATCGTCGGTTCCAAGGAAGACAGAGCGTGGTTCAACTTCTGCTGGTGGAGACAGAAGGCTGTACTGAGGAGGGCTGCCTTCGTGGGTCTCGGCTCCCTGCTCTGGGGCCCAGGCGCCCTGACCTGAGCGGCAGCTGACCTTCCTCGCCCGCTGGAGCGGACCCAGGCCTGTGGGCAGCTGCTGAACCCTGGTGGCCTCAGGCCGAGCATGGAGCCAAGCCAAAGCAGGGGACAGGCCTGCCAGACAGGCCCTGGGGGGCCCGTGGGGCCTTCCAGACTCACCCCACTGCAGCTTTAGCTGGAGGGACCCAGTCAGGCTCCCAGAGGCAGCCCAGTGCCAGCCTGCACAGGGCACCGAAGGGCCCAGAGCATTCAGATCAGAGCGCTGCCCAGCGGGAACATCGGTGTTCAGGGGTTGTTGGCCAGGCCTGTGGGGGATGATGGGGAGAGTCTGGCGACCCTGAGCCAGGCCGGCGGCCTTTCCTGGCTGACTGCGTAGTCCTGGGGGATGGGAGGGAAGTGGGCAAGAGCTGCGAAAGGAGCTCCAGGGCTGCTGGAGCTCTGGGCCGGCCCCCCGAGTCTAGACTCAGCACCGACTGGGCGAGCCCGAGTTGGAGCTGTCTCTGTCTGTCTCCACCCAGGGTTCCCTGGCACCCTGCTCCCGGGGCCCGAGGTGGCCTGGGCAGAGCATCCGGTTCAGCAGAAGTGACCGGGCTGGTTTCCAGCCTCAGGGCCCCTCCTCGATTCCCAGGAAGTGACAGTGGAGGGGGTGGGGGGGCAGGGCGCAGGAGCTGGGTGGGCCTCTCTGAAGGGGGCATCTCCAACTCCTGCCTGGCTCATCCCTAAATGCCCCACAGTCCCACCGGCTTCCACTGCTGGGGTGTTCAGGGGCTCCCCAGTGGCTGGTCAGCCAGGCTCAAGGCCCAGGCGGCAAGACGCCCGCGTGTGCACACTCAGTGGCTGCCCATGCAGCCCGGGGGGTGGTGTGCAGACACCCGACAGCTCCCCCGTCCACGCGCCCCTCTGGGACCTCCTTCCCACTCCTCCTCAGCCCTGTGCCAGCCCGGCCAGGTACCACAGCCAGGCGGCCTCCAGGCTTGCAGCGCCGGCCCCTCCTCCCCGGGGGGGAAGCTGTCCCACCCACTCTGGAGGGAGGAGACCAGGGCGTTGTACGGCATGTGCCCAGGGGTGGACACACGGGATCCCCTGACCAGAGGGGAGCCCTAAAAGTCCACAGCGGCCGTCCCAACCCCCTGCCCCACCCTCACCCCATGAGGGCACCGGGGGCAGGGCCCATGGCAGGCACGAGTGCCCCGCCCCAGGGTCCAGGGCCCGCTCCCTGCGACGGTCTGCAGGGGGTCGGGCAGGCAGGAGGCCAAGCCCGGAGCATGGGTGCCTGGGCAGCTGGAGGGTGGGCGTGCCTGGGGGTGAGTGGCGGGGGGACCCAGGGCAGGGCACTGGCAGCCCGCCCCACCGCGGCGGGCACACCCTGGGCCTGTGGGACAGACGGTGCCCGTGGACAGCTGCTGAGTCATCACAGGGAAATGAAAGGAATGGGAAGAATTCTGCACTTGCTCTCTGGCCAGGCTCCCCACCCCCAGGAAACCCCCGTCCCAGGCCAGCAGCCCCTCACTTCCCGCTGCTCAGGGCCGCCTGGCTCCCGCCCCAGGCCTGACCCCAGGCAGCAGCCTTGGCGTCCTGCCTGCTGGGCCCGCCTGGGCCGGGTTGGGGGTGTGGTGGCCAGGATGTCCAGCAGGCCCACGGAGGCCCCTGCGCAAGTACCCCCCACTCCTCTCGGGGGCCTGGCCTCTCACAGGCTGACTGGCTCCGGATAGGGGTCAGGGCAGGTGGCCCCCGGGGGTGGGCACCATGACCCTGGAGGTTCCCTGCAGAGTCCGTCCTCCTATCAGTGAAGCCGGCCCTTCAGTCACTCCCCAGTGCTGCTGGTTGAGATTTGAGGGGGACTGCAGGCGTCCCCGGCTTCCTGCGTGGCTCAGTGGTAAAGGCTTCCTGCCAGTTCAGGAGACAGAGGTTCAATTCCTGGGCCCAGAAGATCCCCTGAAGAAGGAAATGGCAACACACTCCAGTACTCTTGCCTGGAGAATCCCATGGACAGAGGACCCTGGTGGGCTACAGTCCATGGGATCGCAGAGAGTCAGACGTGACAGCCTGCTGGCAGGCATGCAGGCAGGGACCCCCACCCCAGCCGGGCCAAGGCCTCTGCCTTTGCTCTTCCTGAACCTGTGCCAGCCTGGCTCCCTGCTGCCTCCCAGCTGGGGCCCCACGGGGACCCAGATGATGCCCATCCCAGCCCTCTGCCCGCCACCCTCATCTGGGCAGCTCCCAGTGATGGGCCTGGCAGCAGGGAGCCGCTGACTCGTGGTTTCTGAGACACCAGTACGGGGTTTCGACCAGGCCCAGGGCCCCTCCCAGGTAGACAAGTCAGCTGCCTGGGGCCCCAGGACTGAGGCTGCCGCGTGGAGCAGGAGAACAAGCCGACCCGGGCCCCACCGCTGCCCTGAGCGTGGGATCCATCCTGGCGCCCAGCCCAGCCCCGGGCCCTCTGAGGCCGTGTTTGGAGTCTGCTCCTGAGCACTACTCGCACCCGGAACCTCCCGTGGTCCCTTGGTTGCCTCAGCAGTGGTGGCCCCTGGGAGGGTGCAGGGAGGTGCCCGTATGTGTGGCAGATGGTGGTGCCTGGAGCCCACACCTGGTGTCAGGGACCCCCTGCCAGCTGCCCTGCACCTCTGATGTTAACTCACAGCGGTCCCCACACGGCCCTGAGCCCCACGCCTAGTCAAGCTGGGCTGTGCTGACCCAACCTTGGGGGCAGCTGCAGGAACCGGCTCTGGGTGCGGAGGGGGTGCTGTTGGTCCAGCTCCCGGGTCCTGTTTCCGCGCTGCCCTCCCAAGGCCGAGGCGCATCCTGTGGGGCAGCAGGGCAGGACGGGGGCTGCTCCCGCCCAGGACCTGCCCGCACGGGCCTCCTCCTCCCGGTCCTCGGGTACAAGCGCCCGCTGAGTCTGTGTGGTGTTGTCCAGCTTGCAGGCAGGAAAACCCAGGCCGGGGGTCACCAGGACAGGACTGGGGGTGTCAAGGAAGCTTGGTGAGTGGTAGGAGTGGCCAGCCCTCAGCCATCCCTGCGGAAGAACTTTTGGGGTCGAGGAGGTGTGGGGTGGGGCGGAGAGATGGCTCCAGCCAGGGCGAGAGTGCCGGGAGTTGCTGCGTCTTGGAGTCGGGGAGGCCGGAGCAGTGTCCTCAGAAAGGTGCCCACAGCGCGGGCGGGACGGTGGGCTGGGCTGAGCAGGAGCCGTGGGGCTTCGGTGGAGGGTCTGCTTCCCGAAGGCCCACCTACCAGGACACCGGGGACCCCTGAGGGGACCGGCTGCCTGCCCGAGCCCCGGGCCTCTTGGTGAGGTTGGGTGTGTGGAGCCCGGCTCTGCCCTTGAGTGGTCGGGGGCCCTGAGGGTGCTGGCCAGGCTGCCCTTGGGCAGAGGCGGGGAGGCTACCCCTGGCCTCCCGCCTGCCATCTCTTCGGCTCTGACTTGGGGAGGCTGGACGGCAGCGTGCCGGCCCCCCCTGGAGCCGGGCCTCGAGGTGGGGCTGCTGGCTGGGGCCCCGAGCTGCTGCCCATGACGCAGGCTGCGGCCTTTGTTCCACCTGTTTCCTGGCCGGCTTCCAGTCCACACACGCACACACACACGTGTACAGGCACACACACCTGGTCAGACCAGTTCCACTGGGCCAGCTCTCAGTCTGTGTCGGCCAGGCCTGTCCAGACACTGCGCTCCTGCCCCAGACTCGGTTGCCCCGCCTGTGAGTTGGGTGGTCCTGCTGGCCCGAGGCCCTCGCTGGGCTGGGTGCACGGGGGGCCTCCGGGCGGGAAGCAGGGCCGGGGAGCGAGAAGAGACCCCCTAACTTCTCCCGCCCCCAGGGCCCTTCCAGCCTGTGGACTCAGCCTCTCTGCCCTGTAACTCTCCGTTGCCGGTCACTTGCCCCGCCCCGCTCCGCGCCCCACACCCGGTGCTGGTGGGGACACCCCCTCCTCCCAGTCGCTGGAGCCACAGGTCATCCTGCCCCCAGCGCCCCCTCCTTCTTCTGATCTCCTGCCCCGAGGTTCCAGCTCCTTCCAGGGGCCAGGAGAGTGCTCTGCATGCCCTGGGGGGACGCGTGGGTCCCCTGTGTCCAGCCCCCATGGGCCCCCATGGGTGCTGACCTGGCACCTGGAGGGGCTTGGGTGGACCCTGCGCCCTAACTGGGGGTCCGTGTCCTTCATGATCTGCAGCCCAAGTGCCCTCCCCAGCCTGACAGCCCGGCAGTCGTGACCGCACCAGAGGCTTTGTTCTCTGGGCCATGGGGACGCTGGGCGGCAGAGGGCCCCAGCCCGGTGGCAGTGCCCAGGGCCTGCACCTACCTCTGCGACGTGGACCCAATCCAGCCTTCGTGCCACACCTCCCGCCTCCAGGCACCCCAGCAGGAAGCCAGCCCCTGCTGCCAAGGGACTCTGCTCTCAGGACCCTCTCCCAGGCCTTGGGTGGCTGGTGGGGAGGGTCTCCCACCCCTTGAAACCTGGTCTGGGGGCTGAGGGCAGGAAGGGGCGCAGTGCCAGAAACTCTGATCTGTGAGGCTGGGGAGTCCAGGGCCCGGAGGCCTTCCGGGGACTGCAGGAGAGCACGGAGGGGGGTGGCGCAGGTCGGGGTCGGGGGTGGGTGCAGGGTTTGGCCAGGCAGGAGCTGCAGGGTCAGTGGGCAGTGAGCGAGGGCTGGGGACAGTCAGGGCACCGGACCAGAAGGGGACAGGGCTGGAGGCGCCGAGGCGGATGCGCAGAGCCGCAGGGGACCGGGGTCGCAGCACAGGGTGGGCTCTCGGGGAGCGGGGCAGGGTCGCTGGGGGCCGGGCGGGGCTGCTTTGGGACACAGTGAGCGCTTGTGTGGCGGCCTCGGCGGAGGCCGGCGCCCTGAGCAGACGCCGCCCTGTTCCGGCTGCGCTGCATCCCAGGCCCGCGGGCAGAAGAGCGGCCCTGCCGGGCTCCCGCAGCTCCACCGCGGCCGCTGCCCCAGGCCCACTGGGGAGGGGTGGGGTGGCCGTGGCTTCTGTCGCTCAGCCCGTGTCCCCGGTCCTGACCATCCTGGCTGCAGGTGGCAACTGGACCCAGAGGCCGACCGACCCCAGCACGGGGCCCCGCCCAGGCCTGACAGCCATCCTGGACCCCAAATCTGAGCCCTAGAGGGGCAGGTGTGGCAGGCATGCCCTGCGGGGCAACGGCCCAGCAGGCTCAGCTGCGGGGGGGCGGTGGGCTGTATCCCTGTCCTGTTGAGGGGAGGAGGTGGGGCACAGAGCTGAGTGCCCCTTCCAGGGCAGCTGAGAACAGTGAAGCCAGGCCCTCCTACCCAGGGGAGTTCCAGGAGGCTAGGAGGAGCCTGGCAGCCTGGGACTTCCAAGGGAGCTGCCGCAGAGGCTGCACTGGGCACGGAGGCTGCAGAGAGGTCAAACCTCGGGCCTCTCTGGGTCTGCAGCTGAGGCCCCTCTGCCAGGCCCTAGTTCCACCCCCACCCCCATACAGGGGCAGGGGCTGCAGGACCCAAGAAGTCTAGATCTAAGGCCCCACCCTGGACAGGCCACAGCTCTTTAGCACCCTTGAGGAGGCCCCTGGAGAGGGCATTTGCATGACGAATGGGCTCCTTGGAGAGCTGTAGGCACCCAGGAAGCTGGTGCTCCTGTGTGCGTGTGTGCGTGTGTGTGTGTGTGCGCGTGTGCATGTGTGCGTGTGTGCATGTGTGTGTGTGCGCACGCGTGTGTGTGTGCGCACGCGCGCATGTGTGTGTGTGACCTGCCTGCATTAGTCTGCAAGGAGGTCCTCGCAGGCCTGCTGCTCACAGGAGCCACACGGCCAGGCCCAGCCCGTCTGGCCTCATCGGTTAGGACGACGTCCCCCATGCCCCGTCCCCAGTGGTAGCTGTGTCCCCAGGGGTGGCCCTGTCCCTGGGGGCAGGGGACTCTGAGCAGATGTCTCCAGCATCTGGGATGGCTGAAGGCGGCCAGGCCTGGCCAGGTTGGGTGAGAGGTGGGCAGAGGGGAGAGGATGGGCGGGGGGCCAGCAGGACCTGGGAGACCAAGGTGGGGAGGAGCTGGTGGGGGTGCCGAGGGGCAGGCAAAGGTCCCCCTGGGTTAGACTGGACATGGGGGTGCCTGGCCACTACAGACATGGTCAGTTGGGGCTGGAGGACCCGCAGGGAGGGGAGGCCAGGAGGGGTGGGGGGCTTGCCCCAGGGTCCAGTCTCCTATGCTGCAGGCATCTCAGTGACGATAAAAAAATCAAGAAAGAAGAGAAGGTCTGGTCTTGAATTAGAGGAGAGGAGCCCTCCAGCCCAGCCTTAAGGAGACAGTTTACATCTCTTATTGAAGCCTGAACACCTCCCCACCCTGCCTCCCACATGCAGCAGGTCTCAGTTCGCGTGGGCCAGGAAGGGCCCTTCCCGCGGTGCAGCTCTGCACCCTCCCGGGGGTTCCCGGGCCTGTTAGGAACACAGAGCACCAGCCAGAGACCCACGGGCCACCCTGCTGATCCTAGGGCACCTCTGCGCTCCCGAGCCTGGGGCTGAGGGCCTCGGGAGGTGGAGGGGCGACAAGCCCAGGAAATGTCTTTTAAAACAGTACTTTAATTGTTAAATGCAACATCCATGCAGAAAGAGCACAGACTTGTCATGGTCTTTTTTGTTGTTGTTGTTGTTGATTTAATGTTCTAAATAAAAAAGCATTAAATTTGGGGCTTGCATGGTGATCCAGTGGCTTAGAGTTTGCCTTCCAATGTAGGGACAAAGGATGGATCTCTGGTCAGGGAACTAAGTTCCTACGTGCTGTGGGGGAGCTAAGTCCGCAGGCCACAGCTGGAGAAGCCGGAGCTGCCGTGAAGACCCAGTGCAGCCAACATTTTAAAACAAAGAAAAAGAAACACTAAATTTAAGAATCAGTGTCATGAAAGTTACCCTTTATATTGTGCAGAGTGAGTTTAAGGCAAACAGAAGGGCAGTAACAATGGCACCCCCTCCAGTCCTCCTGCCTGGAGAATCCCGTGGCCGGAGGAGCCTGGGGGGCTGCAGTCCATGGGGTCGCTAGGAGTCAGACACGACTGAGCGACTTCACTTTCGCTTTTCACTTTCATGCATTGGAGAAGGAAATGGCACCCCACTCCAGTCCCCTTGCCTGGAGAATCCCGTGGCCGGAGGAGCCTGGTGGGCTGCAGTCCATGGGGTCGCACAGAGTCGGACATGACAGAGTGACTTCACTTTCGCTTTTCACTTTCATGCATTGGAGAAGGAAATGGCAACCCACTCCAGTGTTCCTGCCTGGAGAATCCCAGGGGCAGGGGAGCCTGGTGGGCTGCCGTCTGTGGGGTCGCACAGAGTCGGACACGACTGAAGCGACTCAGCAGCAGCAGCGGCAACATCAGTGTAGTCCATAACGCGTGGGGGCGTGTGTGTTTTGCTCCTACCTACGTTCGTACCAACTGAACTTGTTTTTATTTTTCTTGCAGTAAAGTGTCCACAATAGAACTCTTGCTGTGTAACCGCTGAGTGTGCTTGATGCTTGGGGGCATCAAGCAGTCCCCTTGTTGGGAGACCATCTCCCCCCCACCACCTCCAGAACCTTCTCACCTTCCTGAAGGAAAACTGTCCCCCTTACTTGCTGACTCCCCACCCCCGCCCCCAGCCCTGGTGCTCACCCCTGTCCCTTCTGTCTCTGAAGCAGGCTCCTCCAGGGACCTCGTGGAAGTGGGGCCGCACAGGACCTGCCCTGCGGACACGCTGACTTCACTCAGCATAACGTCCTTAAGGTCCATTCACACTGCGTCTCACCCCATGTGTCAGGGTCCCTTTCCTCTTGAAGGCGGGCTAATATCCTGCCATGTGAAGAGACCGCATTTCCTTTACCCATGCACCTGCTGATTGACACGTGGGTCGCACCGTCTGCTGTGAGTGCGGGTGTGTGCGGGTGCCTGCGGGAGACTCTGCTCTCAGCTCTTATAGGCGTTACAGACCCAAGAGTGGAACCCCGGGTCCTGTGGGTCATCAGGCCCATCCCGGGGAACCGCATCGTTCTATGGGCTTCCCAGGTGGTGCTGTGGTAAGGAACCTGCCTGCCAATGCAGGAGACGCAAGAGACCCGGGTTCCGTCCCTGGGTCGGGAAGATCCCCTGGAGGAGGAAATGGCCAACCCACTGCAGTATTCTTCCTTGGAGGATCCCATGGACAGAGGAGCCTGGGGGGCTGCGGTCCATGGGGTCGCAAAGAGTCGGACATGATTGCCACCTCCTGCCAATGCTTGGCATCTGCCTGGCTCTGTTTTGGTGATGGCCATGCTGGTAGGTGTAAGGTGGGATCTCAGGGTGGGGTGTGTGTGCGTGTGTGAGTGTGTGTGTGTGTGTGTGTGAGTGTGTGTGTGTGCGCGTGTGTGAGTGTGTGTGTGTGTGTGACTGTGTGTGTGAGGGTGTGTGAAAGTGTGTGAGTGCGTGTGTGTGTATGAGTGTGTGTGTGTGAATGTGTGTGTGCGAATGTGTGTGTGCGTGAGTGCATGTGAGTGTGTGTGTGAGCACATGTGAGTGTGTGTATGAGTGTGTGAATGTGTGTGTGAGTGCCTGTGAGTGCGTGTGAAAGTGTGTGTGAATGTGTGAGTGTGAGTGCATGTGTGTGAGTGTGTGTGTGAGTGAGCACGCGTGTGTGAATGTGTGTGAGCACGTGACTGTGTGTGTGAGTGCGTGTGTGTGAATGTGTATGAGAGTGCATGTGAGTGCATGTGTGTGAGCGCATATGAGTGTGTGTGTGAGTGCGTGTGTGTGAGAGCATGTGTGTGTGTGTGAGTGCATGTGTGTGAATGAGTGTGTGAGTGCGTGTGTGTGAGCACATGTGTGTGTGAGCATGTGTGTGTGAGCACGTGAGTGTGTGTGTGAGTGCGTGTGAATGTGTATGAGTGTGAGTGTGAGTGCATGTGTGTGAATGTGTGTGAGTGTGTGAGCATGTGTGTGTGTGAGTGTGTGAGCACGTGTGAGTGTGTGTGTGAGTGCATGTGTGTGAATGTATGTGAGTGCATGTGTGTGAATGTATGAGAGTGCATGTGAGTGCATGTGTGTGTGAGTGCATGTGTGTGTGTGAGTGCGTGTGAGTGTGTGAGCACGTGTGAGTGTGTGTGTGAGTGCATGTGTGTGAATGAGTGTGTGTGAGTGCATGTGTGTGAGCACATGTGAGTGTGTGTGAGCATGTGTGTGTGTGAGCCCATGTGTGTGTGTGAGTGCGTGTGAATGTGTATGAGAGTGTGAGTGTGAGTGCATGTGTGTGTGAGCGCGTGTGTGAGTGTGTGTGAGCGCGTGTGGGGTGTGTGTGTGTGTGTGTGAGCACATGTGTGTGAATGTATGACTGTGTGAGTGCGTGTGTGTGTGTGAGCACATGTGTGTGAGTGTGTGTGAGCACGTGTGAATGTGAGTGTGTGTGAGCGCATGTGGGGGTGTGTGTGTGAGTATGTGTGTGAGCGCATGTGAGCGCGCATGTGTGTGAGTGTGTAGGTGTTTTGGCTGCACTGTGCAGCCTGCAGGGTCTCTCAGTTCGCCAACCAGAGACTGAACGTGTGCCCCAGGCAATGGAAGCGCAGAGTCCAGCCGCTGGACCCGGGAGCCCCTGGCTCTTCAGCACCGACGCCGTCTGGCCGTCCTCACTGTCCTGCTCACCCAGGTAGGATCCCCAACCCCCACCGACCACCCTGTCTCCCCCCCAGACTCAGGGAGCAGGACGTGGCTGGAGAAACCCTCCCTGCTGCCTGCCCCTGCCGGCCCATGTCCCGCCCCCCAAATCCTGACCCCTCCTCATCCTCTGGCTCCTCCCAGGCCCTCCTTCCGCCACCGTTGCCCCTACAGGGTCCACAGAGACGTGTATGGCTCCCCTCATCGGAGCAGCTTCTCGGGACCTGCCCCCCAAGTGCCAGGTGGGCACTGCCCTCTCGCCCGGACGCCCTGGCCTCTGCCCTGTCACACCTACAGCCGGCTCCTTCAGCGTCCTGCGGTCATTGCAAGTGACCCCAAGCCCTGATGGCCTAAGACAACCCAGTTTGCTGTCTCCCGGCTCCTGAGGGCCTGGAATCCAGGTGTGGCCACGCCCCCCGAGTCAAGGCGCGGAGCAGGGCCGCAGTCTCACGGGACATCTCGGCCAGGGTGGCGTCAGTGTGGCTGGTCCTGGTCCTGGCTGGGGGGCCTCCCTCAGCTTCACACACGTGGGTCCCTCCACGGGTGGCCGCCAGGTCCTGCTGCCCGCTGGACGGGAGGTGGGCTGCACAAGGTGGGCCGGGGTCCAGAGCCTGCCCAGCGCTCATCACCCCCGAGTCCTTGCCACTGTCCCGTCTCACTTGGATGACCCTCCCTGGCCCCCACCCCGCGCCGGCCAACAGGGCAGCTGAGGGGCCCGTGCTGACCCAGGTCCCGCCCCCGCTGCTCTGCCCGCAGCCTTCCAGGGGACCTCTTGCCACCCGCAGCTCCCAGCCCGCGGCCGAGCATCTCAGTGTTGAGGGGAGGGGGGACAGCCCGGCCCTGTAGGCTTCCAGTGAGGGGCCCCGGGGGAGGACACAGGGTCTGCGTGGGTGCTGGGTATGGACACCTGAGGTGCCTCGCGGCCATTAGAGCGGGGGCCCTGGGGTCCTCGTTAGGGCAGGAGACCTGAGAACCACATTGGCCGTTCCTCCAGTCCACGTGTGTGTAACTGGCATGGACACCTGTCCTGCTGGGGCCAGTGAAGGGCGCGCTCTTGTGGTGGGGACCCCAGGTGGGAGCTTCGTGCCCACCAAGGGCAAGCAGTGCCCGCCGTGCTCTGGGGACGAGAGCTGGCTGAGGCCAGGCCCCTCAGCCCTGCGGGGCCCTGGTCAGTTGCCGGGCCAGCCCTGCAGCCCCCGCTGCCCCCTGACTTCCTGCCAAGACTGGATGGCACGGGCTGGGCTAGCGTCCTGAGTGGAGCCGCTGGGCAGGTGCCCAGAGGCGGGAAGGCCGGTGGGCTCGGGGAAGCGCGCGTGGCCACGGTTTGAAAGTGCTGGTGTCTGTCCCCGTGGAGAAAAGGGGCTGCACACAGCCATCCCACAGGGAGGGCCAAGAGCATGTCCTCATCCAGCTCCAGGGCCACGCCGTCTCCTGCGTTTATGCAGCAAGGTCCGGGGCTTGGGAACCCTGAGAATATCTCACTGTCCCGGCGGTGGGAGGGTCACAGCATGGCCCCCACCCACAGTAGGGCCTGGGCGGTGCTGTGCCAGGCTCAGGGCTGGGGGCCGGGGGCCTGGGGAGGAGCAGAAGTGGTCACTCCCAGTGCCCCCCTGGTCCGGTCATCTGTGCTCGTCACTGCAGCCCTGGGCTCCATGGGTGAAGATCCCGGTGCCCAGGGAAGCCCCGTCTCTCCAGGGCACACACGGAGGACCACAGCTGAGCTGTTAAGAGCCAGTGGGTGAGCTAGCGGCCAACCTGGAGGAGCGGCGGGCCTCAGCCAGCAGGAGGTGGGGCTGCTTTCCCCACCCGCCACCACAGTGTGGCCACCGCAGGGACAAAGGCTCAGTCAGGGAGGAGTCACCAGCCCACGCATCCCAGAGCAGGATCCTCTTCCTTCCAACCTGCCCTGGGGTCCTCCCCACGGGGCAGGGCAGGGCTGTAGGCAGGGGGGCTCTGGGGTGGGGGGTGGGGGCCACGGCTTCTCCAGCCTCAGGGCCCCCATCCACTCACTAGACCCTGGGGGCTTCAGGGCAAGTATCTGAGAGTGACTCTAAGAGAGGATGCTCATGACCGTGGAGACTGCTCAAGGGCCCCCCAGCACAGACTTGAGCCCAGTGGCCACCCGCATCGGTCCTTGGAGGTCTGCGTGCCCTTGGTCTGTGGTCACTGGAGGCCCCGGGTGGGGTCCCAGGGTGATTTCTCCCCTGCACGCGCTTCTTCTTTCAGGAGGGAGACCTGGGCTCAGACATGGGGTAGTGGGAGCCGGTGGGGGCCGGACGGCAGACCCTTGCCTCCCCTGCTCTCTGGATCAGCGAGCAGTTCTTCCCGAGCGCTGCTTCAGGACCACGGTCAGGGCGTGCGGGACACGGCTGCCAGGGGGGTTTACTCGTTTACTCGCCATTGAACAGAAGCACAGTGGCTGGACGGATGGAGAGAGGGAAACGTGGGTATAATGGACGTGTGGACAGACGGACACACAGATTCCCTGACACGGGCTGACAGCCGAGCCATCTCTGGAGCCATCACCTCAAGCCAGGCGCCTGGTGCCCACTCTTCCCCACGTGGCATAGGCTGGCAAGGCATCACTCCCGGCGGGGTGTCTCAGCCTGCCCATGGAGGATACGGCCACGGAAGCATGCAGAGGCCGGGACCCACGGCACTGGGATCAGTCCGAACGGAAGCTTCCACCTGGAACCTGGCCCTCTGACCCAAACCATGGGGCCAGGACCCATACCACATGGCAGAAGGACCCCGTGAGCCTCAGCCAGCTCCCCACCCTCTGCACAGAGTCCCCCTGGCCCCCACCCCACAGGAGAGAAGCCAAGTCCTCCCAGACGTGCCCCTCCCGGCGCCCTGCTCTTGCCATCCCAGCCTGCGACCAGTGAGGGGCAGGAGTCCTCCAGAAGGGACTCTCGGTCCCTGGACACCCTGCTGTCTTCAGCCCCGACTTGTGGGGAGCACTGGGCTGAGGGCCAGTGGGGGGATGGGGCTGTCAGGCGACCTTTGCCTGGCTGCGACCCCCACAGGCTTCAGGGCAGCCCCTCCGAGCCCCTGCAGGGGCGACAGACTCGGGCACGGAGCCAGGGACATCCCGGGAATCAGCCGCCCGCAAGCCCAGGTCACTCCCCAGACCTCAGCCCCTCCCCTCCAGTCCAGGCCTGGCATGACCCAGCTCATCACCTCCTTCTTTCAATGGCTGAACAAAGAAAGAACAAGAGGAACTCTAGATGGCTTCGGTGGGGGTCCAAACACTGTCCTACCAGCCGCCCGAGGACGGGGCTGTATTAGGACGTGGGCGAGCAAGGGTTGACCACCGGGCCTGGACAGAGACCGGCTTCGGGGAGTCCTCTAGTCTGGGGCACTCCCCGTTTGGATGGCATTGCCTCTTGCCCACCCCAGGGACGCAGATGGGTAGGCAGAAGTGGGCAGCAGATGGCACGAGGGCTATCAGGCACCTGCCCTAAGGCCAGACCCCAGGGCTCGCGGAGCCGCCGTGCACGCGACGTCCCTCCTCCCCGATGTCCCTGGACACCCACCCGCCCAACAGGACGGAGGTCACAGCCGGAGCAGGCAGACTGGCCCTGAGCCGGGGCGGGCAGCTTCCGTGTGGGCTGGGGGCGGGGAGCACTCGCCACTGCTGCCCAGCACCAGGCACCCGGTGGCACGTCCCAGCCGCGCTGGGCAGGGCAGCTCGCACAGGCCGGCTCAGGCCCGCGCCCCGGGGGAGCCAGCTGTGCCCCCGCCCCCAGCAGATGTGAGTCGGAAGTGGGGAGGGGCGGGTGCAGGGGTGCTGGTGACGGGGCCCTTCCTGTGCCGGTACACGTGTACGTGCGAGAACATGTGGGGGTGTGCTGGCATGAGGGCGAGTCACACGTGCGCACACCTGCCCACGCCGTGGCAGATCCACTGGCTGAACTGTGTGGGAACCACGGCCTGGGGAGCAGCAGCTTGGTGACTGTTGACCCCGAGACCCTACAGGGCTCTCGGGCAGGAGGGGACCTTAGGCTGCCTTGCTGCCCCCTCTACCCCAGCCCTTCTTCCCCACACATGGCTGGCAATGTCCTTCTCTGTGCCCGTGGGTCTTAGGTCTGAGGCTGCCCTCACGGACACCCCTGCTGGTCATGACCTAACAGAGCCCCCACCCCACATGTGTCTCCTGATGTCAGGGGTCTCCGGGTGGGGCCTGGCTGGGCTCTGCAGGAAAGCGGTAGCCGGGTGTCCGTCTCCACGTGACCTGGGCGCACCGTGCTGGAGGGGCAGCCCCCAGGAGACCGCCCCGACTGTGGGGCTGAGGTAAAAGCGGCTTTGCCTTAAAACTGGAAGCCTGGGCCTCCGGCTCAGAGGGACACAGACAAGGAGACGGACAGACGGGCAGCTGGCGACAGGCAGAAGCTGCTGAGGATTGGCGGAAGCTGGGCGGGTGGCCGGCGGGTGGCCCGACAGGTCCTGGAAATCCTCGCTTCCTGTTTTCCCAACAAAGGGCCTCTGTCTCCGGGGAGGCCGCTGGCCAGCATCAGCGGACGTGCCTTTTCCGTAAACAGGGTTGTTTTCTTTCTCCTCTTGGCACAGTAACAGCAGGTTCCAAGCCCCTCAACCCCGGCCCCGGGCGCGACCAGCCACAGGGTCCCGTTAGGGAGACGGTCCCGGCCAGGGCCATCCCGCCACTCTGTTAGCAGGGGTCGTGGCTTGACCGCCTCTGATGCGTCCCCGTGGACAAGCAGGGGCCAGGCATTCAGTGGTGCCCGTCTCCTGGGACGGGTGGGAGGGCAGGCCACCCTGGGGTCCACAAGAGCCAGAGTCGGGGGCAGGGGCTGGGGTGGGCAGGGCCCTGGGTGCAGCAGGGGGGCAGGACGAAGCCCTCACAGGCTGGTCTCCTCAGAGGGAGCAGCCTCGGCCTCGGGCTGACTTGGGGTGCCTCCTGGGGCATTCAACCGGGTCGACACCATGGTGCCTGCACCTCCAGACGCAGGTCAGAGAGGGCCTCTGAGATGCCCCAGCACCTGAGTGTGGCCAAAGGGGCAGACTGGGTGTGCCCACCTCCCCCAGAAGGGAGGCCAGGCCAGACCCCCAGGAGAGGACCAGGACACAGCTCCAGGCTCCTTGGGTTGGTGGTCTGAGGAGAGGTGGGCATGCAAACAGCACCCTGGCCTCAGCTGGGCGGCCCGAGCGGCCCTGGAGCCGGCCAGGAGTGGGCTCAGCGCCCGGCTGGCGGCTGAGGGGCCAGTGTGCAGGCGTGTGTGGGCGATTGTGCACCGGGAGGCAGGCGCCTGAAGGGCCTTGTGTGAGGGGCTGGGGGTTATTTATAGTAGGTCCACTGCCGAGAGGAGCTATTAATAGTGAGGGTGGAGGCTGAATGGACACTATGCCTCGGAGGGGCGGGGGCGGGTGCCACTCTCTGCCCGAGACACCCGGGGCTGGTACCCCAGCCCCCACCCCGCCTGCCGGACAAGGGCCACTGTTCTCCCGGCCACAGCTGAGCCCCGGGCGGCTCACCTGCAGCAGCGGTGGGGGTCCCAGGCTGGTGTCCCCGCCCCTCTCCCACCCTTCACCCTAAGGAGAGCCGTGCGGATGGCGGGGGGCTGTGAGATGGGAGGGACCCCAGATGGAGGCGGGGTGCTCAGATCGGCCTTCGCCCCTGGGGTCAGGGGGCAGCAAGGAGAGGGCGGAGGTGGGCTGGGGTGGGGGGGGCGTGCTGTGCGCTCGGGCATCATCTCACTTCTAGTCCGAGGCCGGGAGAGGGTGTGACAGGGCCCCAGCCGACCCTGAAGGGTGACTCTGCCTGCAGGAGGCCGAATACACGGACGGGGGGCGGTCACCCCCGGCTCCCTGGGACCGAGGGTCACGCTCCGGGGCTGCTGTCTGAAACCACAGAGGGAGCCTCAGCTCCGGGAACGAGTCGGACCTGAGCCCAAGGAGGGCGCAGGGTGAAGGGGGGCCTCCGCTCTCCGGCCCCCCGGGATGGGGGCTCCCTGAGCCCGGTCACAAGTCCCACGAGGGCCCGTCGGAGCCGCGGAGCCTCTGCTCCCCACGCGAAAGAAGAGCTGTGCGGGCCCCGGCGCAGAGGACACGCAGGACCCGGGGCGCAGACCTCAGCGCCCGGCGGACCGGGGCTCTGCCGCCCCCGACCTGGCGTCTCCCGCCCCCGCCCTCCCCGCGCGGACCGTTTCCTGCGGGAACCCCCGTGACGTCAAGAGCAGCGCGAGCGCCCCGCCCGCGGCCACCTGGCGCCGAGCGCGTTCCGAGAAGGTCGCGGCCCAGCGCGCACGCGCCGCCCCGAAACCCGGCGTCATCGCCGCCGCCCGGCGCTCCGGGAAGGGGGGGGCACGGGGAGGAGAGGGGAGGAGGGGAGGGGAGGGGAGGGGAGGGGAGGAGAGGGGAGGAGGGGAGGAGGGGGAGGGGAGGGGAGGGGAGGGAGGAGGGGAGGGGAGGGGGCGGGCCAGACGCGCGCCTTCCCGGCCGCCCCGCCCGGGACTGGCGGCCCCGCGTCCCCGCCCCGCGGCCCCTCCGGCTGGGGAGCCTGGCGGACGCTTCCGGCGCCGCCCCCTTCCCGGCACCGCCGCCCCCTTCCCGGCGCACCGAGCCCTTCCCCGCCCCGCCGGCCCTCTTGCTCCGCGAGGGGGATCTCTGGGGGCCGCGGTCAACGGTCCCGGCGGCGGGGCTGGGCGAGGGTGGGGGCGCGGCGGGGAGCTGGCACCTTCTAGGGGCTCCCACGCGTCCCCGTCGCGGGCCCAGACACTGCGACCCACTGGCCGGCCCTCGGAGGGCGGGGCCGGCGGACTGCGTCCAGGGAGCCTGCGGCCTGGAGGGCGCTGCTGTGGACCCGGCTGGGAGCCCTCTGGGCCTTCAGGGGAGAATGGGGCAAGGGGTCAGATAACTTTTCCCGCCGTCCCCCGTTCATTTTCGGGGACAGGCCTGGATGCAGGGCCTCCCTCCGCGGAGCCCTGCCTTGGAGCAGACCCCCGACGCCCCCTGGCCGTAGGGATGTGGGTGCAGAAAGACCCCGCTGCTGACGCCGTTCGGTGGCTCAGCTGCCAGGATGGCCAGGCTGGACGGAGCGTGGCCGGTGCGAGTGGCCCGGGCCAGCCCCGATAATGTCACTTGGAAACGTCTCTCTAGAAGGGCTTTTCCGCACACAGCTGAGAGGAGGGGTCTCTGAAGAGGGGGGCGTCCAGTCAGGCCGGGCTGACCCTCTGGCGGTGCGGCGCCAGCTGGCCTGGCGTCCGGGATGATCCCAGCCACGGGGAAGGCTTTGAGGACCCTGGGCTAGGAGGGGGCTTGTGGCCCAAAAGCCAGGCTGACCCACAGAGGCCCAAGGCTGGTCCGCCCACCCCCAGAACCCAGCAACTGCCCCCAGGGCGGCCCCCAGGCCGAGGCCTTCTATGCCACCTCTGCCCGCCCCCGCGCCGCCCCGGTGCCCCCTCCCCAGGGCCCGTCAGGCCGGCGGTGGACATGCTGAGGGTGATGGCACCACCATGTCCTGACCCGGGTCATCCCATCCTGTCCCACGTGGCGGCCCAGAGCCCCAGCCCCTCCCAGGCCTGCCTGTCTGCACAGCCGGGCACCCACGGGCGGGGCTGAAAAGCAGAGGCCAGGAGAGCCCGGCAGGACCCCGGGGCCCGGTCTGGGGAGGCAGATTTGTGAGCCCATTGGTGGCTGAGGAGGCCCCGAGGCAGCATCCCCGGGGGGGGGACAGTGAGGGAGGGTCACCCACAGAGGGCAGCCCTGGGCCAGAGCACCTCTCAGGGCCCGCATGGTCGGGAAGGGGCGCCCCCTTCCACCGTGAGCCCCCACAGGGGAGAACAGGCGTGCAAGATCCGAGCTGGTGCCAGGGTTCGGGACCTGGCGCTCCGGGGTGGGAAGGAACGAACGGCCTGCACCAGGCTGCTTGGACTTGGCCCTGGGCCCCTGGAGCCCTGACCTCGGCCAGAGGTCACCTGGCCACCGCCATGCTCCTTCCCCAGGCAGAGTCCAGAGAGGTTCGGGGCCCAGCGCCCTCGCCGCAGCTTGGACACCTCTCAAGAGCCATCTGACTCACCCTCCCTGGGGGTCAGCTGAGGACCCGCGGCTCCTCTGGGAACCAACTCGGAGGGGCGGGGCCGGGCCGGAGGGGCGGTGCTAGAAGGGCGGTGCTAGAAGGCCCGCCCCCCGCCGGCGCGGGGCGCCGTCTGGTCTCCTCGGTCGCTGGTGCCCTGGAGGAGCTGCGTAGCTGCGCGGGGTCCGACCATCTAGAGTGCAGGGCGGGGGTGTCGTGGGCTGGCGCTCTGGAAAAAGAAGGTGGCGGGGGAGGGGCCAACTCCCAGGAGGGCAGAGCCCCCAGCCAGGCACTTCCCGAGGGAGTGGGCCCTCGGTGACCCGCAAGGCCTCCACCCCTGCCACGCCTCCACCAGGCACCCCTTGAAGATGTGAGCCCTGCCGTCGGGACCTGCCCACCTCCCTCCTGGGCCCAAGTGGTGACGTCACCTGGAGGGGACATCCTGGCCTCCAGCAGAGCTTCAGGGCCCAGCAGCAGGTCCCAGATGGGCGAGGGGAGCCCCCAGAGAGCAGTGCCTTTCCCCAGGCCCAGAGTGCACCCCCAGTAGGCACGCAGTCATAGCGCTGGGGGCCAGGAAGAGGCTGGCAGAGCTGATATGTGGCCAGGGCTGAAAGGCTGGGGGCCAACGTGGGCATGGAGCTGTGGCAGGTCTGCCGGGGCTCCCACCACCCCGCTGCCGGTGGAGAGGCTGTCCCAGGACCAGTGGCGAGGGAGTGAGGGCGTCTGGCTGTGGGGCAAGTGGGTGCAGCTCTCAGGAGCGCCAGGGCTGGAGCCAGGCCAAGGGCCTGAGGCACCTGAGGTTGTAGTTAACAGAACTCAGTGTTCCCGGCACTGGCCTGGCAGGAGAAACCAAGGATGCGTGACTAGGGCCCTGTGAAAGGCCATGACCCCTCGCCTGGTTCCCAGACCTGAGGCTTCAGACCCAGGTCCCACCTAATAGCAGGCGGGTCCCCAGGGACCTCCCCGGGACCCCCAGCTGAGTGTTGCAGGGAGGAGAGACACCATGCATCTGAGGACCACCGGCCACAGTCACAGCGGGTCCTGGAGGCCCAGAGCATCCTCCTGGCCCCTCTGTTGAGTGGGGGGCTCGCGGGAGCCCAGAGACAAGCGGGCTCTCAGCCAGGGTCTGCACGTGGACCCCGTGGGCATATCCCAGGCCCAGAACAGACAGGGAGCAGACAGACTTAGCGGCCAGGAACGTCACTGCCTTGGCCACCGTTACGGACAAGCCCGGGGAAGCCTTTGCAAGTGCCCCCACCCAAGATTGCAAGTCAAACGCAACACCCAGGGGTGACTGGTGGAGCATTCGAAGCCCAGAATATTCAGGGTGGTGGTCCCACCAGGTCTCTACTTAATGCTGCCAATCTGATGACGGAAAAGGCAGGGATGGATCCCAGGGTGTGGACAGCTGCAAAAGGCCCGCCTTGACCAGACGTGTTTTCGCTCAATTCGCTCAAGTCCGCGTCCACAGCCACAGGTGTGCAGTGGCCAGGGGCGGGGCACGCTCTCCTGCAGCCCCATCGGAAGGGTGGTCAGAAGCATTGTAGGTCACCGGGAGCGAACACGCGGCCCCTCAGGGTACCGGGCCTCTCCAGCCCACAGTCACCTGGACCAGCCACCCCCCCACATCAGCAGCCCTGTGCTGACCAGGCCAGGTGACCAGAGAGTGCAGAGCGCACCGGGGCCTTTGCAGGACGCATGCACTCTAGGCAGAGACAGGCCCTATGCAGGTGCAGGGTCGGGCCCCCTGAAGCAAGGAGCGCGTCACCACAAAGGAAGGGGGACGCACAGGCCTGGGCCTGTGGGTGCTGAGCCGCACGTCCGGCTTAGGCTCTGCTTCAGGACCCAGGGGCTTCTGCTGTGGCTCCACTGGGAAAAAATCCGCCCACAATGCAGGAGACCTGGGTTGGGAAGATCCCCTGGAGAAGGGAAGGGCTACCCACTCCTGTATTCTGGCCTGGAGAATTCTATGTACAGAGGAGCCTGGTGGGCTACAGTCCATGGGGTCATCAAGAGTTGGACACGACTGAGCGACTTTCACTCCCTCGCTCAAGACCCAGGGCCAGTCAGCCCCCAGAGGGACAGGGCATGGAGCGGGAGGGTGTGGTGTCCCTGCCCTGAGTTCAGGGGGCCCTGTGGGGGAGTGGGGTGGGGGAAGGGGAGGTCCTCCGGGGGACCTTGAGGGCAGGAAGGGGCTGTCTGCAGGCCGTGGCTCCGCTGGGGAGAGGGGTAGCCAGCCATGGCTCCCCCGGGGCCGGCATGTGGGGTGTCCTGGGCCCCCGGGGGTGTCGAGCAGCATCGCCGGTCTCTACCCACTCAAGCCAGGAGCTCCCTCACCCCTGTGAGAAGTGTCTCCAAACACTCCACGTGCTGCCCCCGTGCAGACCCATCAGATAGAGGGACGCACTTTCCAGCAAAGCCAAGGCGGGTGGCCGGGACCGTGGCTGCATGCTTCCAGAAGCATCTGCCCATGTGGTGCGTGCTGGCCTGCTGAAGGCCGCCTGGGAGGGAGGCAGCCCAGGACTGTGTGTGGTGCGGGGACCCCAGGGACTTGCCCGGGCTAAGGCCCAGAGGGTGGTGGGCGCAGCCCCAGGGGTCTGAGATCCGGCCCACAGAGCCTGATCATGGCTCCCCCGAGGCTCCAGGCCTCCTGCAGGGCCCAGCGGGCGAGCGAACGTGCCCCCTGGTCCTTGCGCCCGACTGGACAGAGGGCAGGTTGTCCGGCTCAGAGGCAGGGAGGGGGCGCTGCCCCCTGTGGCCCCGAGGAGGAGGAGGCGGGGTCTCTGATGGGGTCCGGGGGCGCTGTGGCTCCCTGCCCTGTCAGCCCGTCCTGGGGCAGTACCAGGCGGCAGGAGGCACGGTCCTTCACTGGATGGGTCACCCCGATGGCCAGGCCCGGGGCTCTCGGGACCCCCAAGGCCTCAGCGTGAGGACAGCCTGTCCCCAGACTCCGCCCAGGGCGGCCCCCACCCGGCGGCCCAGGCAGACTGCTCTGGAGGTGGTCCCGCAGCGCCTCCTGCTGGCCACACCCGCCCCTCGGCCCCAGGCGCAGGGGCTGATCCACTGGCGCGGCCCGACTGTCCACCGGCCTCACGGGAGCAGCGGCCACAGGGTTTGGGCAGGAGCCTCCGCCAGGCCGCCCCAGTGACCGGCGGAGCCAGGCCCTCTGGGAGGCCAGCACCGTTCGGCCCCCCAGTGCCGACGTCCTCACAGCTTGCGTGCGGGCCGCACGGGCACCCTGAGCTCCCGGCCTGGTCCAGGGAGGCCCTGCTCGGGGAGCATCCACCTTCCCTCCCTGGTCGCCTGTTGACCCCGGACCACTGGCCAGGCGGGAGACGCCCACCTTGCCTGGCCCAGCACCCTCAGCTGGGACGTCCTCCCATTTACAGATGGAAAAACTGAGACGGGGTGTTCACCATTGACTCCAGACCTCAGCCTGTGGTGTCGGGTGGGGGCAAGAAGCCCTGCAGGGTGCAGAGACCACCCCCCCTGGGGCGTGTGGGGCTTCAGGAAGGGGCTGAGGCTGCCCTCAGGGGGCCCGGGCCCTGGGGTGACCCAGCTCCAGTGAGGGGCTGACAGGGCAGGGAGCCACAGTGCCCCCGGACCCCCAACCTGAGCAGAGACCCAAGCAGATTGGGGAGCAGACCCCCATGTTCCCAGCACGAGAGACAGCAATGCGGAGGCTCCGGGCTGGGACCACGCCAGGCACAATGGAGGAGCCAGGTCTGCCTGGCGTGCTCTGCCCTAGTGGGGCAGGCGCAGTGAAGGGCTGGGGGCCTGACTGGGTGTCCCAGAGCGACAGGTGAGGACTGCTGGGTCCCCTGGGCTGTGGCCACAGCTGCTGCCAGCAGGGAGGTGCCCAGTTGGCCTCGTCCCTCCCCAGGCTACCCGGGCCCGTTAGCATCCAGGAGGTGGTCTGGGGGGTGTGGCACCGCAGGAAGGCAGGAGGGGATGGGGAGAGGACCCCCAGGCCCCACGGGCCAGCGCAGTGGCCACAGGGGGCCAGCTGTGCAGCTCAGGCTGCGGTGCAGCTTTTGAGTCCAAAGCGGTGGGGCCCCCAGCCAGGGTCCACCTCCTACTGGTGGGTGACCAGTCCCCTCAGGATACCAGCTGGTGCCCCCTGCGGGAGGGGGCGAGGCAGTCGCCCAGCTGACCCCGCTGTGGGGGGGTGGTCGGGCCGCTAGGGCTGTGCGCGCCATCCCTCACAGTGAGGACAGGAACCATCGGGCTCCAGCTGGACGCGGGGCGGCTCCCTGCTCGGCTCATGCAGCTCCAGGGGGAGGCTTTGGCACCCAGGCCTGGGCCCTGTGCTGTGCAGGGACTGTCCACCCTGTAGACCTTCCGGCCCACAGCTGGCAAGGAGGCTCCTCTTCCCTCGGGGAGCCTTTGGATTGCCTCCTCCCCGCAGCGCCCTAGGCTGGGGCCTCGCCCTCCCTCTCCTCCCCTGCCCCCACCCCTGCAGCGCTCCAGGCCAGGGCCTACCCCCACCAACCCACCAGCACCTCTCTCAGTGCTCAGGCCCCACGCCCAGCTCTCAGGCTTGGCCCGTCCCCCCATGGGGCCCTCCTGGAACCCCACAAGGCAGGCTCTGTCCCCCCATCTCTGCCCCGCCCTGTGCTGCCCGCCTGCATGGCCGTCACCCCACTTTCGTACTCAGCCCCTCGGCCTACATCACGTGTCCATCTCCAAGAGGACCATGTGGCCCCGGTGTGGCCCCCACTGTGGGTCTGGTGCTGGCCTCGCCCAGCCCACTGGACTTGCCCAGCCCACTGGACTCCCGCTCACCCCAAGGACTCGGGGAACCTGCCCCGGGCCTGGGACTGGAGGCTCCGCCCCACAGGAGCTGGGGGAGCCGGTGGAGCCAGCTGCAGGGCCCCACAGGAGGCCTTGGGGCTGTGTCCCTCTCCAGCGAGGCGTCCCGGGGTAGAGTCCTGATGCAGGCTACTCCAGCACCCAGGCGAGCGCCCGGCTGGGGCTGAGCGCCCAGGGGCAGCCAGGGCCACGGGGACCGTCCTTGGGGCCAGGACCGAGGGAGAGGGTGACACAGGCAGGAGTGAGGCCGGGGGTGGGGGCGCTGGGGGCCTGGGGGAGGGAGACCCCGCGGGCGGCTGTGGTCTCACCGCTGCGTGGACTGCGGAGCACAGGCTGGGCCTGGGGGAGGGAGACCCCGCGGGTGACCGTGGTCTCACCGCTGCGCGGACTGCGGAGCACAGGCTGGGCCTGGGGGAGGGAGACCCCGCGGGCGGCCGTGGTCTCACCGTTGCGCGGGCTGGGGACCTGGAGGAAGGAGATCCCGCGGGCGGCCGGGGTCTCACCGCTGCGTGGGCTGCGGAGCACCGGCCAGGCCTGGGGGTGCAGGGTGCCTCCTTCCTACATGAGGACCCAGCCCTGGGAGTTCCCCTCTGACTTCTTCCCACAGGGTCCCTAACTACACTCACTCTAGGGCCTTCGGGGGGCCCTGAACCCCCTGATCAACGTTCCGCTGGTGCTCACAAGCCTTTGGGGGTGAGCAACAGGAACCACTGGGGGTCCCTGCAGGCCTGGGGCTCCAGGACTGGGCAAACTCCATCTGAAAGCGTCCAGGTGTTTTTAACAAGACAAACCCACACTTGTTCTCTGCCTAATTACCTTCAGTGGCCAATTTTATTATAAAGAACAGTATCAAAATATACAAATCTGTTCAAGAACAACCAAGAAACACAGGTTTTGAAAGGTCCAGTGAGCACCGGCTGTTCCAGGAAGGAGTCCCCTGGAGCCAGTGGCCGGTACCGGGCCGTCGGGACAACAGTCTGAATAAGTTAGGGGCGGTGTGGCCAATGCCGTGCTTGTCATAAATCTTCCCGGGAGGGGGGCTGCGGCGGACTTGCCTCTGTGGCTTCTGTCAGAAAACAGAGGTCGTTGGGTAAAATCCTGGCACAAGGGGCCCCGTTGGAGCCGTGGCGGCTAGTGGATGGCCTGCCTGCAGCCATGAGGGCCCTGCCCAGTGCGTCGTGAGCCCTGGCACACGGGGCTGAGCGGAGCGGCCGCAGCCCCTCCGGGCCTTGCTCTCTGCTGCCCCCGGGCCCTCCATGGTCCTGCTGGGGCCTTAGCTCCTCCTGGAGGCCCAGCCACCGTCCCATGGACGTCCCATACCCCTCAGGATGCGTCTGGGACCATCTTGGAAGAACTGCACCCCCCATGGGACACCCGTGGACGTGACTTTGCTTGGAAATAGGGTCCCTGCCGGCACTTGAGGTCACTGGGGCGGGCCCTGAGCCCCCACCAGCAGAGGAAACTGTGGACGCACACTCCAGGGAGAAGGCCATGAGATCACAGAGGCAGAGGCTGGAGGGACGCGGCTGCCCACCCAGGAACGCCAGGAGTGACCCCCCCAGAGCCGGGAAAGGCGGGAAGGATGCTCCCGACTGGCTTCAGGGGAGGCAGCCCCCAACGCTGGAGCTCAGACGTCCCGCCCGCAGGGCTCTGGGGCTGAGCCGCCAGGGCTGTGGTGCCCCCCCACCGCCCCGTGAGCTCGTCTCTGCGGGAACCCCCGCCAGCCCAGGGCCACATGCGTGGATTTCCTGACTCGGGACCGGGGGGCACAAGCAGAGGTGGCCGAGGCGTCACTCACCAGCCCCCGCCGGCCTGGTCTGCACACAGGTGTCCTCTGCCTCCTCAAAGCCGTCGGGGCAGACGCAGACGAAGCTCCCAGGCGTGTTGTAGCAGTTCTCGTTGTCCCTCAGGCAGGGCTTCTCTGCCAGCGAGCACTCGTCGATGTCTAAATGAGAACACTCCACTGCACAGGTGACCTCACTGGGCAGATAGGCCCAGCAGGGGTCGAGGGGTTCGCGGGGGCTGGGGGGATTCACTCGTGCACAGAGGCGGAGACGGGACGTGCATTAGAGAAAGGAGGGAGGGGCTCAGCAGGAGCATCGGGCGGTCGTTTGGGGAGGGGACAGGCAGAGGCGTGAGGGCAGGAGCTGCGTGCCTCCCCAGGGCCCCACCCACACTGGCGCGTGGCCCCTGGGAAGGCCCAGGTGGAGCAGATGCACCCGCTGACCTTCACACTGGCCGCTCTGCTTGCTGTAGCCGGTGATGCACTCTCTACACTGGGCGGGGCCCTTCCCCGTGCAGCCCACGCAGGTGGGGTCACATTCTGCAACGAGGGGAGAGGGCGATGGCGTGAAAGCCTTGTCCTGCAGGAGCCGCGTGCGGGGCGGTAGAGGGCCTGCCACGCGCGGGGCGGAGGAGGGCCTGTGGCCGGGAGAGCCGGTGTCCCCATCCTGTGAGGGGTGGACCCCCGTGCTGCCCCGGCAGACAGCCTGCGTTCCTGACGCTGCTGGGGCATGTTGTGTGTTCGTGGTGCACAGAGCTGCATGTCCGTGGAGCATGGAGACAGGACGCCGCAGGGGGTGTGAGCCACATGGGCCACTGCTGGGCGAGGAAGGGGCGCCACCTCTGGGGCGGGCGGCCCAACTCGGAGACTGATGCAGGGAAAGTGAGGAGCAGCGTAAAAAGCTCTACCTAAAGGGCTCTCCAAGTCTGTAACTGGAGAACATGCACGGCTGAAATATTCAACCACGTGGGCGGCTGAAGGCCAGACATCAGCACGCTCCTAAGGACACGACGCACAGAAACGCAATGGATAAACCCGGGTACGGTGTCGTTGAGGGAAAATCGAACGGGACAAGGCACCGCGTCAGATCAGCGCTGTGCTGACCCAGGGCCTTCCTGCCAGCCGGTGCTGCTGCCTCCTTTCACCTGAATTCCTGACGGTCAGGAAGCGGCCAGCGTGTGTGGCCACCTTAAGCTTAAGCGGGCAGCGCAGGCAGGGATCACTCATTCAAACTACAAGCGCCTGGGGAGCTGGCAGGACAGGAGGCCAGGGCGGGCGGGGGACGGACGGGGGCAGGACAGACCGGCATGGGGGGAGGCCAGGGCAGCGGGCGGCGCTCACCCTCGCACACGAAGGAGCCGTTGACGTTCTCGCAGTACTGCGTGTCCTCACAGGGCGGCGGCTCCGCCGCACACTCATCCACGTCTGGAAACAACAGCATGGCTGAGGGGTGGCCCTGACCCGACCCCGGCAGCCAAGAGCCCCTCGCCTGGGGATGCGTGGACGGCCGTCCTACGGGGCCTCTGTGCGCAGCGGGCACAGCGCAGCAGCTGAGCATGAGTCCCTCCTCAGGGCCGCGGAGGGCACCACACCCCACTCAGTCTGGGACCTGAGGCAGGAGGCCCGCCAGCCGTGAGGCTGAAACCAAGCCTGGGGCCGGACCCCCCAGGAGCAGCCGGGCAGCGCAGGGACCCCCCACGCCCCCAAGGAGCAGCCCTGGGCAGCACAGGACCCCCCAGGAGCAGCCGGGCAGCGCAGCACACCCCCCCAGGCCCTGAGACGCTGCGGGCGGGGCTGCAGTCCAAGCGAGGCCTGAGGGCGGGCGGCAGGAGGTGGAGGCCAGGCCCTGGTCAGGGGCCTCCCGAGCACGGGACTGCGCCGTCACGGCGCTCAGAGGCCGCCACCTCCCTGCAGCGTCGCCTTGCCAGCCCTGCAGTGCCCAAGGGGACGTGACTGGGCCTGGGTCAGGCTCCCCTCCTGAGCCAACAGGACCCCCGAGGCCACAGACAGCAAGGCTGCGGCCACCCTCCCAGCCCAGGGTCGAGGCTGCAGTGGGTTCCCGTGGGGCGTCCTGCCCGCGGGCAGGAGTGGCCGCCTGCGAAGCCAGCCTCCGCCTGTGACCCCTTAAAGCACGACCAGGGACGTCAGTCTCCCCCCGCACGTCCGCAGCAGGCAGAGCGTGGCGTGTCCTGGGGGTGGCTCGGCCGGCAGAGCCTGTGGAGGGCAGGGGGTTCGGGGTGGGGGCGCGGAGGGGAGGGCCGCCCGCCAGCCTCACCCACGCAGGCGTCGTCCTGGCGCACCCAGCCCACTTCGCACTGGCCGCAGTCCCTGTTGGTGGGGCCCACGCACGTCTTACACGCCTCATCACAGGCTGCAAAGCAGAGGCAGGTGCGTCTCAGGAGCAAACTCAATGCAAAGGTTGTTTGGGGCTTAGGAACTGACATTTGTTAGGGTGAAAACAAGCAAAAATCCCACAGAGGCAAGACTGACTCAACAACAGAAAAATATACTGATGTAACTCACAACACTGGACTTAATGAGAAAAGACAACACACAGGGATTTTCACGCCCAGTGGTGATAAAATTCTCAGCAAACGAGGACTCAGAGGAGCTGCTCGTAAGCCTGGAGCCCAGACCCGCCTGGGTGTGCATGCCGCCCGCCAACACGCGCGGTCCTGCCGGGCCCAGGGGGGTCTCGGGTGGGAACCGGGGTGGCTGGCCTCACTCCGGGCAGGCCCGAGGGAGCAGCGTGGCCCCCAGACCTGACTGCCGGCGCCCGCCCCAGTCCTCCCCCGGGCAGTGACAGCCAAGGAGGAGACACACGTCTCCCATGGCCTGCTCCCTGGATTTACACGTCGCAAGACACCAGCCTGGGCTGATGCAGCCTCACGAGCGGGGCGTGGGCCTCCCCAGCTGCAAGGGTTGGCGTGTCCCTCCCAGCTGAGAGGCCCCATCTGTGACCCCACGGGCACATCTGGGCCTCAGGGAGGAGCCCAGGATGATGGCCAGGGCGCCTTCAGAGACCCTGGTGGGGGCTGCCCTTCCCAGATCAGGGTAACCGAGGTGGCGTACCTTCCTCACGGGGACCCGGGGGCCACACTGCAGGGCCTCTGCTGTCCCGTTCTCGGCCCCACCACCGGCCCCCTGGAGGCGCGCTGATGGACCCAGCCCCGAGCACCGCGGGGACAACCAGCCCGCCTCTGCTGGCGCCGAGCTTCCCACTGGGGCAGCAGGGCCGCGCAAGCCTCCAGGAGGCCCCAGCGCCCGGGCCCAGCGTGGCTGTCGTGGATTGACAGTGCCGTGCTGCCCATCCAGGAGGCTGTGGGGGGTCGTCACCTCATGCTTCCCTCCATGGCTTGTTCAGGGACAGGAAGCGGGACTGTCCCCAGCCCCCCACTCCGCTGTTGCAGTACCCACTCCCAGCCTGCGGGCACTGCCAGTACCTGAGCAGACGCTGTGCGTCTCACTGGTCGGCGAGCGGAAGTAGCCGTCCACGCAGTCGGTGCACAGCGGCCCCCGGTAGCCCAGGCGGCACTGGCACGACCCATCGCCCTCTCGGGTGCCGTCTCCGACGCAGTGGCCATTCCCGCTGCAGGGCCGCTCAGACCCACCCTGGCACGCTGGGGACACGAGCTGCTCAGAGGGCGTCTGGGAGCAGAGGGGGCCCCGGGGAACCCCACCATCCATCAGCTCAGCTCCAAGTCCCGCTGCAACCCAGGCCCGCGGTGCCCCTTCTCCAGGATGCACGGGCGCCGGCCTCACCGGGGACATGGGGCCGAGGAGGAAGCAGCACACACCAGCAGGATGGCAGGAGGGCTGGGGCAGGGTCTGAGCGCCAAGATCATGCCCTCCGCCCAGGTGATCGACCTGAATGTGTCAGTGACGCCTGCACGGGTCCCTGAAGGCTGGACGCCCCAGCCTCCCGCACAGGGCTCTGCTGGCTGTGGGCCTCCTCATGCTCAATGGGCAGCGCCAGGCCGTGGGTTACGACAAACCCAGGGGTGAGCTGGGAGCACACCCGGGGCCAGACCAGGGGAGAAGTTCCCTGCAGCTAGGAGGGGGCAGCACCCAGGCCCGTGGGAGCTGCCGCCCCTGGAGCCACGACAGGACGACGCGGACACTCGAGGGTCCCCAAGGAAAGACATACCCAGGCAGTCTGGCCCGTAAGTCCCCGGAGAACAGCAAGCTTTCAGTGTCTGCACACAAAACCATTCAAATAAGTCAGGATGCTTCTTCTTCCTAAGGATGTAAACAGCATCCACTGAATCTCACGTGGCGGATTTCCTCAAAACAAAACCACAGTTGAATGTAAGGCACTTCTGAGCATCGTGGGACCCGGGAAACGAGGGCCTGTGGCCACCGGACTCTCCCAGCTAACTCCCTCGTCAGGATCACTGCACTTTGGTGGAACAGGACGGGAATGTGGGTGAGGGAGAAATCCGGTGTGTGGAAGCCCTGCTGTCTCTGGCGCGTTTTGAACCCCAGGCGTGGGGGCGCCGGGCCCCAAGCACTCACAGCCGCAGCCACCAGGCCTCCAGGAGCTCCTCCTGCTCCTCCAGCAGCTGGTTGCACTCGAAGTCGCTGGCCTCACACAGGCCCTCCACGATCTCCAGCAGGCGGACTTCGCTGAAACACAGGGCCAGCAGCACCGTGAAAGGGGGCACGCAGCACCTCAGGGGTCAGCATCCACTCTCCAGGGATGCCTGGAGGCCCCCTGCTGCCGGGGCGCAGCCATGCTGGTGTTCAGTGAGAACGGACCCGCGACAAACACCCAGCTGGGGCCGGGGGGCATCACTGCCAGGCAGAGAGCTAAACGCAGAGGGTGCGGTGGTCGGGGAGGCCTGTTTATCCTCAGGGAGAACATCAAGTGTGGGGTCCACCCGGGGAAGCCCGGCAATGGGCTAGAACTCTGGGTGGGGGCGGGGCCAGCTCCACCTGCGTTTTGAAAAGACCCCTGTGTCTCCCCTTGGAGGGCGAGGGGACAGCCAGGGGCCAGAGGCCCACACGCCAGCCCCAGGCAAGGACAGGTGACTGTGCCCAAGGGACCCTCTGTGTCTGCAGACGCTCCCAGGGACACATCAGGCCCCAAAGGAGGGTGCTGGGCCAGTCAGAGTAGGGTGCCCACCTGAATTCGTACTTGGACAGCGTCTTCTCCTCCCAAGCCGTGTTCCCACCACCAAAGTTCTTCTTTGCCGTGTCCACCATTCCCTGTGGGGAGGGCCGCACAGGGTCAGCCCTGCTGCCTCACACTTGTCCATGGAAGGGTGAGCCAGGCTGTGGTGGGGTGACCACAGTCCATGGTGGAGTGAGCCAGTCCAGGGGGGCTGATCCAGTCCATGCGGGACAACCCAGTCCATGGGGGGCGACCCAGTCCATGGTGGGGTGACCCAGTCTATGGTGAGGTGACCCAGTCCCTGGGGGGTGACTCAGTCCATGGGGGATGACCACAGTCCATGGTGGGGTGAATCAGTCCACGGGGGACGACCCAGTCCATGGGGGCGACCCAGTCCATGGGTAACGACCCAGTCCATGGGGGGTGACCCAGTCTATGGGGACGACCCAGTCCATGGTGGGGTGACCAAGTCCATGGGGGGTGACCCAGTCCATGAGGGTGACCCAGTCCACGGTGGGGACCCAGTCCATGATGGGGTGATCCAGTCCATGGGGGTGACCCAATCCATGTGGGTTGATCCAGTCCATGGGGGTGACCCAGGCCACGGTGGGGTGACCCAGTCCAGGTGGGGTGACACAGTCCATGATGGGGTGACCCAGGCCACAGTGGGGTGACCATAGGCCACAGTAAGTGACCACAGGCCATGGGGGGCGACCCAGTCCACGGCAGGGTGATCGCAGGTCCACGGTGGGGTAATTCTGGGCCATGGCGGGGAGACCCCGTCCCCCGCCCCCGTCCCCGCGGAGTGACCGGCCCACCTGGTTGAACTTGTCCACCAGCTCCCGGCAGCGCTTGCAGGGCGTCGGCTTCTTGGTGGCCTCGCCGGTCGGCAGCAGCAGCAGCAGCAGCCCCAGCACGGCCGGGGCCGGCGGGCGCATGGCGGGCCGAAGCGGACGGCGCCACGGGATCGCGGCCGCGCGGACACGGGCCGAAGTCCAGCGGGAACCGGCCGAGCACTCCCGCCTCCGGCCGCCTACCGGCTCCGAAGCGCCGGCCGTTCCCGGGGATACTCGGCGGAGCCGGCTGGAGCCCCGCCCCACGCCAGCCCTCGCGCGGCGACTGGCCTTCTAGGCCCGCCCCGCCCCCGTGCGGCCCAATCCGGGCTCGCCACGAGCGGCTACCAATAGGAAGGCCCCGGGTCAGCGTCCCGCCGGGAGGCCGGGCGTGGGGGGCGTGGAGGCCAGGGCCCGCCCCTTGCGCCCGCCTCTCCCGCGCGCCGCCCGGCGCGGCCATCTTTACTCCGGGCAGCGAGGGCGTCCGCGACGGCAGCGGAGCCTCAGCGGCCATGTTAGGTTCGGGCAAGGGCGTCGCCGAAGCTCTTGGTTTCCGCCACCCGACTTCCGGCCGCGGGCAGCCCAGGCGCGAGCGCTTCGAGGGACCGCGCGGTGGGCTGGCGAGGTCAGCGCGCGCGGCTGGGGCTCTCGGGGCGGGCTGAGGGGGGCCTCGGGCTGGCGCCGTCGCGGGCTCCTTGGGCCTCACCTTGCGCGTGCACGCGGGACGACCGCCACGCTCCTCACCTGGGGCCCGCCGCGTCACCTGGGCCTGAGGAGTGTGTCTGGGGACCCAGGAGTCTGCATTCCCCGCCCCCCGTGCCCGAGGCCGTTGGCGCCGAAACCCGGGGTTTAAGTCAGGAGAAGGAACGTGGGCATTACCTGGTTTCTTTAGGACAGAACTGCCAGAAGGAAGAAGTACAAGACAGTTTTCTCTGGCCTGATCTCTGCCAGTTCCTTTGTGTTTCCAGCCGTGAATTAGTAACGTGAACATCTGACTTGACCGGTTTCAGTCGAGACCTAGGAATAGACGGGGACAGGAGGGCCTCTGCAGGTCGCTTCCTAATCTGAGGGGCCACTGCCCTGGAAACGACAGTTTCTTCAGTCGTGGCCTGTTGTACCCTCTCAGATTAACAGTCTGAACAGCTGCAGGCAGGTGTGGACGAGCGCAGGTGCATCTGCTCACGGTCTGGCCCGGTGGGGCTCACTGTGGTTTGCGCACTTGCTCATGCCCTGTGTGTCTCCTCCTGGTCCCGGGTGGGCATGCAGGGTGCTGCTAGTGCCTTCCAGAATAAGCTGCTTTGCTCTCGGCCATCAGCAGAGAGCACCCTCGTCTGGGGGAGAAGCCCCTAGGGCCTGGAGCAGGGTTGGTAATGTGGTAACCCCACAGCTCCTGTGACCCCATGAACTGTAGCCCACCAGGCTCCTCTGTCCATGGGATTCTCCAGGTAAGAAAACTGGAGTGGGTTGCCATTTCCTTCTCTAGGGATCTTCCCAACGCAGGGATCGAACCCAGGTCTCCTGCATAGCAGGAGGATTCTCTACCATCTGAGCCACCAGGGAAGCCCCCTGAAATGTCGGAGTCTAGGTTTTGCCTCGGGAGTGCGCTGCGGGCAGGGCCGTGGAGTGGGGTCTGCAGGGATGAGCCTGGAACGGCTGTGAGGCCCACTCCTGCCAAGTGGCACATGTGCAGCTAATCCCAGCACTCGGCTTTATACATGCTTCCTAGTTCTTGACAGTTTTTTAACCTCAGAGGAACAGAGAGCAGCATATGAATGTTCTGTGGTCTGCTCGGCGTCATTGGAAATTAAAGCATTAATGTGTCTTTAATGGAAACGTCTGCCTTGGAAACGAACAGAGATCATTCTGTCGTTTTTTGAGATTGCACCCAAGTACTGCATTTAGAAGTCTTTTGTTGACTATGAGGGCTACTCCATCTCTTTTAAGTGATTCTTGCCCACACTGGTAGATATAATGGTCATCTGAGTTAAATCCACCCATTTCCATTCCCAGGAATCAGTTCACTGATTCCTAAAATGACATTCACTCTTGCCATCTCCTGTTTGACCACTTTCAATTTACCTTGATTCATGGACCTAACATTCCAGGTTCCTATGCAGTATTGTTCTTTACAGCATCAGACTTTACTTCCATCACCAGTGACATCCACAACTAGGTGTTGGATCATAGAAAAAGCAAGAGTTCCAGAAAAATATCCACTTCTGCTTTATTGACTATGCCAAAACCTTGACTGTGTGGATCACCACAAACTGTGGAAAATTCTGAAAGAGATGGGAATACCAGACCACCTGACCTGCCTCCTGAGAAATCTGTATGCAGGTCAAGAAGCAACAGTTAGAACGGGACATGGAACAACAGACTGGTTCCAAATTGGGAAAGGAATACGTCAAGGCTGTATATTGTCACCGTGCTTATTTAACTTATATGCAGAGTACATCATGAGAAATGCCAGGCTGGATGAAGCACCGGCTGGAATCAAGGTTGCTGGGAGGAACATCAGTAACCTCAGATATGCAGATGACACCACCCTTATGGCAGAAAGCAAACAGTAACTAAAGAGCCTCTTGATGAAAGTGAAAGAGAGTGAAAAAACTGGTTTAGAACTCAACATTCAAAAAAATAAGATCATGGCATCCGGTCCCATCACTTCATGCCAAATAGATGGGGAAACAATGGAAACAGTGACAGACTTTATTTTCTTGGACTCCAAAATCACTGCACATGGTGATTGCAACCATGAAATTAAAAGACGCTTGGTCCTTGGAAGAAAAGCTGTGACCAACCTAGATAGCATATTAAAAAGCAGAGACATTACGTTGCCAACAAAGGTCCATCTAGTCAAAGCTATGGTTTTTCTAGTAGTCATGTAAGGATGTGAAAGTTGGATTATAAAGAAAGCTGAGTGCCAAACAATTGATGCTTTGAACTGTGGAGCTGGAGAAGACTCTTGAGAGTCCCTTGGACTGCAAGGAGATCCAACCAGTCCATCCTAAAGGAGATCAATCAGTCCTGAATATTCATTGGAAGAACTGTTGCTGAAGCTGAAACTCCAATACTTTGGCCACCTGATGTGACGAACTGACTCACTGGAAAAGACCCTGATGCTGGGAAAGATTGATGGTGGGAGGAGAAGGGGACGACAGAGGATGAGATGGTTGGATGGTCTCACAGACTTGATGAATGTGAGTTTGAGTAAGCTCTGGAAGTTGGTGATGGATGGGGAGGCCTGGCGTGCTGCAGTTCATGAGGTGGCAAAGAGTCGGACACGACTGAGTGACTGAACTGAACTGAACGAAAATGTAAGCTGATGACGTCCACACTTAGCAGCTGTTATGAATTTGTTTTTCAAGTCGTCTGTTGAGCACCTGCTGAGCACCAGGTGGCGATGCAGCCGCGAGTCGTGATGGACAGGCCCCTCCTTGCTGAGGTTACAGTGGTGGGAAAACAGGAAAATCTCGCCCTTACAGTTTGGTAAGGGAACCAAGTTCTGTTACTTCTCTCGGAACTGCGTTATTTGGTAATTCTGAATTATTAAAGCCCTCTTGACTCCCTTACTTCTCCCACCTCGCCACCACCGCCGTATGGAACAGGATTCCTCTTCCTCCTCCAGATTTTATTCAGTTGTGGATTCCCCACTTGCTGACTTAGGAGAGCAGAGACTTCATACATCTCCCTTTAACCAAAAAGCAGTTTTAACAAACAGCACTGTGGTTCTCTTCTTTCGCTTCTTGCTCTTCTGGTTTTAATCAAAGAAAAGCAAACGTGTTTTAAGACAAGCCACAAACAGGAAGAATTTGCTGTCTTCCCTCCCTCGCCGAGTGGAAAGATGTAGGTCTTCCGTGAGTAGGAGCCTCCCGGACGCTCTGTGGTTTTCTCAGAATCTTCTTTCCGAGGGGTACCCCCAGAGTCCTGGTGTGTGGGTGCCCGCAGTGCAGGCATCTGTCTGCACCTCCCCCTCCGCACCCCGCCCCCCGCCCAGGAACATGCTTGTTTTCTGCCATCCACCGGTTTGTGCTCACGACCCGCGTGGTGCTTCCCGGGGCTCGGAGTGTCTCCCGGGCGAAGTTCAGGATGCAGAGTCCACGCCCCGTCACACAGTCCTGGGGGCGCAGGTCTTTGCTGCCCCCCTCCACTCTCTTGGCTGCCGCTCTGCTGCGCTCTGGGTGCGCCCCCCACCCTCCTGCTTCACAGCCCCAGCCTGTCTGCTCCGGCTACTGCCCTGGGGGCCGAGCCTGGCGTGTTCTTGACTCTCCTGCCAGATCCTAGCTTCTCGGTCCTGCTGTGTCCAGGGCCGGCTGACCCGGGCCCCAGCTGCCCATGCACTCAGCTCGGGCTCTACAACTCGGGTCCTTCTTCCTGGGAGAGTATGCACAGACAGCTGAAAGAGGAAGATGGTTGGTTAAACCGTGAAAGTTTCTTAAGCGTGATTTTTTTTCAGTGTCCCGTGTTGATGTGTTTCCAGGTTACAGAAGCTACGGCGCTTCAGAGGGGCCCTGTTCCCGCCACGTGTCTCCCAGGTGTTGATTCCAGCGGAGTTTTCGAGCTTGGGAACCTGTGTCTCCATCCTTTGAAAACACTCAAGAGCTGTGGTGCTGGCGGTGGATGAAGGTCCCTGAGGCGGGTGCGCAGAATGGCTGGGAGAAGGCCGTCGGGCCTGGGCGGGCAGCGCCAGCTCCTGGGGCTGCTGGTGGCGGTGGCCGCGGCCCACCTGGCTGCCTGCCCCTACACCAAGGTGGAGGAGAGCTTCAACCTGCAGGCCGCGCACGACCTGCTCTACCACTGGCTGGACATGGAGAAGGTGAGCTCGCCCGAGTGGCGTGGGGCCCGGCCTGGGCCCGGCTGACCCGCCCTCTCCCTGCAGTTTGACCACCTCGAGTTCCCTGGCGTGGTCCCCAGGACGTTCCTTGGGCCGCTGCTGATCGCCGCGCTCTCCAGCCCTGCCGTCTACGCGCTCTCGCTGTTGGAGACGTCCAAGTTCTACTCTCAGCTCGTAGGTGAGGGCTCCTCCGGGGCCGGGGTGGAGAGTGGCGGCGGCGTCACACGGCCGCGGTCACCCGGTCAAGGGGCCCTCAGTGGGAGTGGCCACCTCCTGGAATCCCGGCCGTCTTGGCCACTGGGCAGGCAGTTCAGTGGGGGCAGCGCCCACCTCCCCAGGCGGTGCCTGTGTGGCAGCGGGGGCCGGGCCCCCGTCCCCGAGCAGCCACGGCACAGCTCATGCTGGTTGGCGTGCGTGGTCAGAGAGCTCCTGGGACCGGGCGGCTGTGCCTCGGGAAAGTGCGGATGAGGAAGCGGAGATCGGCCATCCACTCGCACAGGGGGCCAGGCAGCCTCGGCCGGGGGGCTGGGGCCACGTCTGAGCGTCAGGTCCTTGGTAAGTGTAACCCTGGAGGTGTCAGCCGGGTGACAGGGCCTCTGGGGTGCCGGTCCTCGCCCGCATGTGTCTGCCCTGCCCAGCCCAGCCTCTGAGTGTCCCAGCCCTGCCCAGGGCCGCCAGGCATGGAACAGCTCCAGGGTCGAGGTGCCAGCATCCAGGCCACCTGCTTCCCACGCCCAGCCCGTTTGTTTGAGTTTCAGAAGTGTTTACTGTTAAATAAAACGTGTCACAGGACTCAAAGGTGGCCCACCACGCTCAAAAGGGTTCAGTTACTAGCAAGTGAAACAGAAAATGAACAAATTCACCTAACACTAGTTTCACTAAAAACAACACACCCTTGCTTTAAATGGAACGTATTTAGTTTCATTTTGCATGTCAGTTTTTTTACTGAAGTAGAGTTGATTTACAGTGCTGTGTTCATACCAAATGTACAGCAGCTCGGTTTTATGTACGTATCCATCTCCTCCTGATGCTTCTGTCATGGGTTGTTACACCTTGTTGGACGTTGTTCCCTGTGCTGCACAGCGCGTCTTTGTTGATGTCTGTCAGGCACGGCCGCGTGTGTCTGTTGATCGCAGACTCCTGAGCTGTCCCTCCCCGCTTCCTCTTTGGTAGCCAGAAGTGTGTGGCCTCGTGTGTGAGTGTTTTGTGTGTAGTGCTTTCGTGTCACATGGGATTCCACACACAAGTGATGCCACGTGGCGTTCGCCCTTCTCCTGCACTTGACCTCTAGCACGATGACCTCTCAGTGCACCCGCTGCTGCACACGGCAGGGCTTCTTCTCTGCAGCTGAGTGCTGTCGTGCTGTGTACACCGGCCCGCTTTTAGTACGGGATCCCCTGGGCACACGCACCCTCTCTGCTCAGTCAGGGCCGTCGTGGGACTCAGCGTGATTCTTGGACTCTGGACGCTACAAAAGGAAGTGAGGCGGCAGTTCGGGGCCACGGTGGCCGCCCTCTTCTGCTGGGTCACGGCCTCGCAGTTCCATCTGATGTTCTACTGCACACGGACGCTCCCCAACGTGCTGGCCCTGCCCGTGGGTGCGCCTGCCCTGCCCAGGTCCCCCAGGCTGGTGGGGGGCGGTCCATCCGAGTGTCTGTTGAAAGCTGCTGCCCACCAGGTGTCTCAGAAACACAGGACAGGGAGGCCAGGAAGCGAGCGAGCTCTGTCCCTGTGCAGGGCTCTGGCTTGGCCTCGGGGAAGCTGGCGGGGCGAGGCCTCCCCAAGAGCAGCACCTGGAGGAGGAGCTGGTCCACGGGGCTGGGAGGGGGCAGGGACCCCAGAGGGGCTGGGTGGGCGAGGCTCCGCAGGAGGTGGGGCTGGTGCGGATGCAGCCCGGGTGGGCAGTCTCAGGGCTCCCGTGCCCCTCGAGCAGAGAGTGACGCTGCGCCCGCCCTCCCACAGTGCTGCTGGCCCTGGCGGCCTGGCTGCAGCAGAGGTGGGCGCGCTTCATCTGGCTCTCGGCCTTCGTCATCCTGGTCTTCAGGGCCGAGCTGAGCCTGCTCCTGGGCCTGGCGCTGCTGCTGCCGCTCTGCTGGCGGAAACTCTCGCTGACCCGGGCCCTGCGCTGCGCCGTGCCGGCCGGGATCCTCTGCTTGGGTGAGTGGGTCGCGGGGGCTGGGCCGGTAGGGGGCTGTGCCCTCTTCATTGGGGGCTTTCTCATCTCTGTTCCTCATTAAGTAGAATCCCCTGCACCTCCCATGGGGTTACAGAGTCCTAGTGCGGGTCTTCTGGCTCTGCTGCCCAAGCATCCCCCACTGGACCCCCTCCACAGGATCCCCGTCAGGGCCCCCTCTTCCTGTGCCTCGGCCAGGCTGGGCAGATGCAGGGGCACCTGCGTGTGGGGGCTGCTTTGGGGGAGGGCCCAACACCTTAGCTCCTCCGAGGGACACTGCTGTGGCTCCTGGCTGCTCTGCTGATGGGGCCGCATCTGGGGGGACGCCCACCTGTGACAGGTTCCGGGGTGGCCTGCACTCTCCTGAGCTGCTCTTCCTTTCTCAGGACTGACGGTGGCCGTGGACTCCTATTTCTGGCGTTACCTCGTGTGGCCAGAAGGAAAGGTGCTCTGGTACAACACCGTCCTGAACAAGAGTTCCAACTGGGGCGTATCCTTGCGTCGGGGCAGGGCGAGGAGCTGCTCTCCGCCGCGCCTGCGCCTGGGAGCGTGGCGGCTGCTGCGCCGCCGCCTCTGCAGGGCAGGCCTCCCTGGGCCTGGGCCCTGAGGGGATGCCGCTCAGCGTCGCAGCCCCAGCTTCTCCTCTGTCCTTGCAATCTTCTGATCTAACGTGTTACCCTGCCCTCTTTAAAAGACATCCCCAAAGAGAATGCTGTCGGTCAGTGTGCCCCCACCCTGGGACAGGCTGCGCTCACAGTGGGAGATGGAGGGACGGTTCTGGGCAGCCCCACTCGCCATCTGCAGCTGTGGCAGCCTGTGTGTGGGGTCACTGTCCCTGTGTGTGGGGTCACGCCGTGGCCTGAGCTGTGGGGTTCCTGGGTGCTGCGGGTGGGGCGCCATCAGGCTGGTGGGGGAGGGCGGGCTGCCGCGGGGGTGCCCGCAGCCTCCTTAACCCGCGCCCAGACCTCGCCGCTGCTCTGGTATTTCTACTCGGCGCTGCCGCGCGGCCTGGGCTGCAGCCTGCTCTTCGTGCCGCTGGGGGCGGTGGACAGGCGGGCCCTGGCGCTGCTGCTGCCCGCACTGGGCTTTGTGGCCCTGTACTCGCTGCTGCCGCACAAGGAGCTGCGCTTCATCATCTACACCTTCCCGCTGCTCAACGTCGTGGCTGCCAGGGGCTGTGCCCGCGTGTGAGTGCCGCCGGCCGCCTTGCGGGCTCACCCGGGGCCTTGAACTGGGTTGCAAAGGGGAGGGTGTCCAGGGTGACCGACAGGCTCAACTGGGCGCCCGGCCGGGGTCTGGTGCGGGGTCCAGCCTGAGTCTGCAGGGCCTGTGGCCGGCCTGTAGAGGCAGCGGGTGCTTGTCCTTGCTCTGCCTGGCAGCAGGCAGCTTGGGACGTGCCTGAGGCCAGGCTCTGACCCAAGGGGTGACTCGGGACACTTGAAGGGCTAACGCGGGCTTGACCTTGGTGCCTGGTGGGGTTTCCGAGTCTGTCGCATCCGCTGCGTGGTGATGGCTCGTGTAGGGACGTGGCAGCGGGCAGTTGTGCTCTTCACGGCGGTCCCCGGCTCTGCTCCCTCCCAGGCTGAACGGTTATAGGAAGTCCTGGCTGCACAGAGTGGGGTCCCTCCTAGTGCTGGGGCACCTCGTGGTGAACGCCGCGTACTCGGCCACGGGTCTGTACGTGTCCCACTTCAACTACCCTGGCGGCGTGGCGATGCAGAGGCTGCACCAGCTGGTGCCCGCCCGCACAGGTGGGTGCACGGCTCCAGGCCCGGGCGGTCTTGCCAGAGGCGCGGGCCCCCGGCGCTGACAGGGCTGGCCCGCTCTCCACAGATGTTGTTCTGCACATCGACGTGGCCGCTGCCCAGACAGGCGTGTCCCGCTTCCTGGAGATCAACAGCGCCTGGAGGTACGTCCTCCTTTTGGTGCGGGCTCCCGGGGGCGCTGGGTGCCAGAGGGCAGCGTGGGCCTGCAGAGCACGCCGTGCTCTCCTCCGCAGGTACGAGAAGACGGAAGACCTGCAGCCGGGCTCGGAGCGCATGCTGGCCTACACGCACCTGCTCATGGAGGCCGCTCCCGGGCCCCTGGCACTCTACCGAGACACGCACCGCGTCTTGGCCCGTGTCCCGGGCACCACCGGGCTGAGTGTGAACCTGAGCAGACTGCCTCCCTTTGACGTGAACCTGCAGACCAAGCTTGTGCTTCTGGAGAGGGTCCGCGGGCCTCCCTGAGAGGGTGGGGCCCCAGGGATGCGGGTGCCCGCCAGCTTCCACCAGGCGAGCCAGGAACCGACAGGACAGCGGCTGCCCATCCCTGGCCGGGCCTGGGTCTCCGCGGCCGTGTTGCCTGCAGCCTGCGGTAATGAGGGCGCTGGTGGGTACTGATCCTGCCCACCATCCAGGCCATGGGCCTCGCCCTGAGGAGCTGCTCCAGGGCAGCAGGCGGTGGCCTCTCGGTGCCTGGCAGGGCCCCTGGGCAGTAGAAACCTGAAGGCCAGCGTGTGCTGGGCGCACCCCCACTGTGCCTGACCCTGCAGGGCAGGGCCTCCTCTGTGGTCACGGGCATGCCGTCTCGGTTTCAGAAGAGATCTTAGGAGATAAACATGTTCAGAAAAAATAAGAATGACATTGTATGTTGCCTTATCACTGATTCTCTGGCAGCTGGGAGACAGTCGTCACTGGCTTTAAGTGAGTCTGGCTCTTCCTGCTTCCTGAGCTGTGTCCACCGAGCTCCTGATGTGTGTCCAGCCCCACGAGGCCCTGGTGAGGATGCGGAGAACTGCATGTGCTTTTCACTTGTGTAAAAGCACTCTGCATATCCACACACACGCTACACACCTGTGCAGAGAGACATGGAATCTCTAGGCACTCCAGAGTGAGTCGCCGACAGCCTGGCCTCCACCCGAGTGCCTCAGTGCCCCAGGAAGTGCCGGGGGGCCACCTTCAGGGACTGCTCTTTGCGCTGAAGCTGACAGCCTGCGCACCCGCCGACAGGGAGGCCCCTCCCCACCTGCCCAGAGCAGCGCCCCCTGGGGTCCTGCTGCAGCTGGTCCGTGGCGCCCCCACACCCACAACTGAAGCTCCCACTTCCCTGCGTGTGTCCCCCGCGCGTGCTCCCTGTGCATGGATGCCGCTGCGCCTGGCTGGGCTGTGAACGGCCCAGTGGGCTGTCTTGGTGCCCAGCTGCAGCCTGGCCCGGGGTCCGGTCAGCTGTGCTGGCCTGGCCACGTGCCCCGTCAAGAACCTGCTGCGTGGCTGCTTCCTGGCACCGGGTGTCCACCCAGGCTGCTCGGGCGTCTGTCCTGCCCTGGAGGCAGCTGTTTTGAGGGCCCAGGCTCCTTGTGGCCTGGCTGGGTTTAGAGACCAAGATCCAGCTGCACAGTGTGCTCGCTGCTGGCAGGGTGCCCGTGTTTCTAGGCCTTTCTGCCGAGGGAGGGTATCAGGCACACCTGTGTGTGGACACGTGTGTACATGTGGACACGCACAGGTGTAAGGAGTCACACGCCAGGCTGATACCACCAGCCCCACCGCATCTCTGGGTGTCAACGTACACTTGACCTTCGAGCAACGCAGGGGCAGGGTCGCCAACCCCCACCCCCAGTCAGAAGTCGCAGCTTCACTTTCAACTCCCCCAAAGCTTAGTTACTAACAGCTACTGTTGACTGAAGGCCTTGCCGATAACATGAACGGTTGAGGACATTTTTGCAGGTTATATACTCTTCCAGTTATGTAAGGCTATAGAAAAGAAGACTATAGGGATTTCCTTGGCGGTCTGGAGGGTAAGACTCCACACTTTGACTGCAGGGGGCCAGGGCTCACTCCTTGGTTGAAGTGAGATCCCACAAGCCTTGAGGTGCAGCCCCCTAGAAGAAAACAAAATCATGAAGAAAAATCTATGGTACTGTATCAGTATCGCAAGTTTTTGTCACCTGCCCCTAGGATGGATCATCTGTCAGGACCTGCACTGTACAGAGCGCTGTGGATGTTACACACATTGCAAACCCTAGACGGAAAAAAGGAGAGGGACTGCCAACGCAGGGGAGAAGACCCACACGCCCTGGAGCAGCTGCGCCTGAGCAGCAGGGCCCTGCCCTGCAACAGGAGAGGCTGCCGCAGTTAGAAGCCTGCACTCCGAGACTAGAGAAGGCCTGTGTGCAACGAAGACCCAGCACAGCCAAGATGATTACTTTTAAAAGGTTAAAAAAACAAAAATGTGAAAAATTCAGTTACGTACAGGTACAATTATCTGAGGGTTGATAGTCAAGAAGCAGCAATACGATCGCTTAGAGTCACTCAGCACCATCAGCACTTCAAGGCAGCCCAGCCTGTGCGCCGATGGGTGGGCCGTCCTGTCTCTTCTGGTCTACTATCGCACTCGTGGTCACCATACAGTACTGGGCACACTTGCATTCAAAAAGAAAACCTGCGATGACAGACCGCGACACTTTATCCACTTAGGGAGAGTTGCACACAGTTCTTGGGAAGCAAAGTTAGAAACAAGACCGATGCGGTATCAGTTTCACCTTGGGTCTCCGTGAGGACAGACTGTCCACTTCCATATGAGCCCCGTGCACGGTGTGCAGCTGTTCGATTTTCACATTGAGACACGACGAGCGGTCTGTCCGTTCCCTGTTCATCACTGGAGGTGGGTCGTCGTAAAGTCCTCCCTGTCCCCACGCTGAGCATGCTGGGGGGGTGGGGAGGAGGGCTTCATAGAACGCCTCGTGATGCCCGCCGGACTTCTGTCTTTTCTGAACGTGCTTCCACACCGCACCAGCCCTTCCCCATCTGCCCGTGTTGCGCGTACAGAGGCGGGAAGCTGTCCTGCAGAATCAGCCCTTCTGCCCGCTGCTCTGACGCCAGTTTGCTCCCTGGCGCCGCGTCTTCCGCGCCGTCTGGCCGTGGTTCAGGAGTTCTCATCTCCACCAGTCCCTCTTCTGTCAATGCCTCTGTTAGCCCTGGAATTTTTAAATTTGAGGGCCACATGTCGCGGCATGTGGGCTCTTAGTTCTCCGGCCAGGGAGCTGAGCTGCACCCCTGCAGTGGAAGCGTGGAGCACTAACCGCTGGGTCAGCAGGAGAGTCCCAGCCCTGGAATTTCCTGAAGACCTCTATCTCAGAACCATTCACCCCCCAGGTCATGTTGCCAGGCCCACAGTCTCTCTTGTGATTTCCTTGATTGGCTCTGTCGTAAACCCTGGGAGTCAGGCACAGCATCGAGACAGTTTTCTCCAGCAGGATTTTTTTTTTAGAACAGCACTGTCAATGGTGTGAGCCTCCCACCTCTCACGATGTTCTCTCAGTGTCTGTTCGGTAGCGCTGACGATCCTTCCGCAGTATCCTGTGTGGAGCCTCACAGGTCCTCATGACCCCTGACTTGGAGGCTGAGCAGAGCCGCAGTGACTGGGGAAGCAGACCCTGTCTGTGCTTCGGTGTTGAACTCCCAGGGAACTGACAAGGAGCTTCCTGAACGCAGGGACGAGGCATCGATGGAACCAAGCCAGAGACGTGGCCTGGTCGTGCCGGCCTCCTGATGTCCAACCACAGGCGGGCACCTGCTGGGCCCCTCCTCCCTTCCAGGCTCGCGGGCCGTCTTGTCATAAACCTGACCACGTCTGAACAAAGGAGCAGCAGCCCGTTCGATCTCACCTTAAACCCTGCTGCTTGCTTCTCATGAATGGCCTTTGGGGTGTTTTCCCCAGAATACAGTACAGCGCTCTGTCTGCACTGAACGCTGCCAGGCAGATGGCCCTTCTGTGCAGCGATTTTCTGGATGGCGTCTGGTCCTCGTTTGCTGGCTTGTGTCAGCAGAAGTTGCCGCTCCTGTTATCCTGATGTTTTTAAAGCCAAACCTCCATCTGAAGTCATCAAACCACACTTTGCTGGCATTCAGTTCTCCATCTTTACATCCTTCGCCTTCCGTTCAAGTTGCCCTGTGGTGCCTTCGCCTTTTCTTGAATGATGTTAGTGTCTGTCAGCACCTCTTTCTTATGGCAAGCCTCAGTTCACTCACTCAGTCATGTCCCACTCTTTGCGAATCCATGGACTGCAGCATGCCAGGCTTCCACATCTTTCATCATCTCCTGGAGTTTGCTCAAACTTCTGTCCATCAAGTTGATGATGCCATGCAACCATCTCATCCTCTGTCATCCCTTTTCCTCCCACCTTCAACCTTTCCCAGCATCAGGGTCTTTTCCAATGAGTCGGTTCTTCTCATCAGGTGGCCAAAGTATTGGAGCTTCAGCTTCAACATCAGTCCTTCCAATGAACACCCAGGGCTGATCTCTTTCAGAATGGACCGGTTGGATCTCCTTGCAGGCCAAGGGACTCTCAAGAGTCTTCTCCAACACCACAGTTTAAAAGCATCAGTTCTTCGGTGCTCAGCTTTCTTTATGGTCCAACTCTCACATCCATACATGACTACTGGAAAAACCATAGCTTTGACTAGACAGACCTTTGTTGGCAACATAATGTCTCTGCTTTTTAATATGCTGTCTAGGTTGGTCATAGCTTTTCTTCCAAGGAGCAAGTGTCTTAATTTCATGGCTGCAGTCACCATCTTCAGTGATTTTGGAGCCCAAGAAAATAAAGTCTGTCACTGTTTCCATTGTTTCCCCATCTATTTGGCATGACGTGATGGGACCGGATGCCATCATCTTAGTTTTCTGAATGTTGCATTTTAAGCCAACTTCTTCAGTCTCCTCTTTCACTTTCATCAAGAGGCTCTTTATTCCTTCTTTGCTTTCTGCCATAAGGGTGATGTCATCTGCATATCTGAGGTTATTGATATTTCTCCTGGCAATCTTGATTCCAGCCTGTGCTTCATCCAGCCTGGCATTTCTCATGATGTACTTTGCATAGAAGTAAAATAAGCAGGGTGACAATATGCAGCTTTGATGTACTCCTTTTCCTATTTGGAACCAGTCTGTTGTTCCATGTCCAGTTCTAACTGTTGCTTCCTGACCTGCATACAGATTTTTCAGGAGGCAGGTCAGGTGCTCTGGTATTCCCATCTCTTTCAGAATTTCCTGCAGTTTGTTGTGATCCACACAGTCAAAGGTTTTGGCATAGTCAATAAAGCAGAAGTAGATGTTTTTCTGGAACTCTGGCTTTTTCAATGATCCAACAGATTTTGGCAATTTGATCTCTAGTTTCTCTGCCTTTCTAAATCCAGCTTGAACATCTGGAAGCTCACAATTCATGTACTGTTGAAGCCTGTCTTGGAGAATTTTGAGCACTACTAGTGTGTGAGATTTGGAGAAGGCAATGGCACCCCACTCCAGTACTCTTGCCTGGAAAATCCCATGGATGGAGGAGCCTGGTGGGCTACAGTCCATGGAGTCGCTAAGAGTCGGACACGACTGAGTGACTTGACTTTGATTTTTCACTTTCATGCATTGGAGAAGGAAATGGCAAGCCACTCCAGTGTTCTTGCCTTGAGAATCCAGGGACTGGGGAGCCTGGTGGGCTGCCGTCTATGGGGGTCGCACAGAGTCGGACACAACTGAAACGACTTAGCAGCAGCAACAGCATGTGAGATGAGTGCAATTGTGCGGTAGTTTGAGCATTCTTCGGCATTGCCTTTCTTTGGGATCGGAATTAAAACTGACCTTTTCCAGTCCAGTGGCCACTGCTGACTTTTCCAAATTTGCTGGCATATTGAATGCAGCACTTTTACAGCATCATCTTTTATGATTTTAAACAGCTCAACTGAAATTCTATCACCTCCACTAGCTTTGTTCGTAGTGATGCTTCCTAAGACCTGCTTGACTTCACATTCCAGGATGTCTGGCTCTAGGTGAGTGATCACACCATCGTGATTATCTGGGTCGTGAAGGTCTTTTTTGTACATTTCTTCTGTGTATTCTTGCCATCTCTTCTTCGTATCTTCTGCTTCTGTTAGGTTCATGCCATTTCTGTCTTTTATTGAGCCCATCTTTGCATGAAATGTTCCCTTGGTATCTCTAATTTTCTTGAAGTGATCTCTAGTCTTTCCCATTCTATTGTTTTCCTCTATTTCTTTGCATTGATCTCTGAGGAATTTCTCTTTCTTATTTCTCCTTGCTATTCTTTGGAACTTTTCATTCAAATTGGTATATCTTTCCTTTTCTCCTTTGCCTTTAGCTTCTCTTCTTTTCTCAGCTATTTGTAAGGCCTCCTCAGACAGCCATTTTGCCTTTTTGCATTTCTTTTTCTTGGGGATGGTCTTGATCACTGCCTCCTGTACAGTGTCCCGAACCTCCTTCCGTAGTTCTTCAGGCATTCTATCAGATCTAATCCCTTGAATCTGTCACTTCCACTGTATAATTGTAAGGGATTTGATTTGGGTCATACCTGAATGGTCTAGTGGTTTTCCCTACTTTCTTCAAGTCTGAATTTGGCAATAAGGAGTTCATGATCTGAGCCACAGTCAGCTCCCAGCCTTGTTTTTGCTGACTGTATAGAGCTTCTCCATCTTTCGCTGCAAAGAATATAATCAAGCTGATTTCAGTATTGACCACTGGTGATGTCCATGTGTAGAGTCTTCTCTTGTGTTGTTGCAAGAAGGTGTTTGCTATGACCAGTGTGTTCTCTTGGCAAAACTCTGTTAGCCTTTGCCCTGCTTCATTCTGTACTCCAAGGCCAAACTTGCCTGTTATTCCAGGTATCTCTTGACTTCCTACTATTGCATTGCAGTCCCCGATGATGAAAAGAACATCTTTTTTGGGTGTTAGTTCTAGAAGGTCTTGTAGATCTTCATAGATCCGTTCAGCTTCTTCAGCATTACCAGTTGGGGCATAGACTTGGATTACTGTGATATTGAATGGTCTGCCTTAGAAACAGAGATCATTCTGTCGTTTTTGAGATTGCACCCAAGAACTGCATTTCGGACTCTTGTTGACCATGATGGCTACTCCATTTCTTCTAAGGGAGTCTTGCCCACAGTAGTAGATATAATGGTCATCTGAGTTAAATTCACCCATTCCAGTCCATTTTAGTTTGCTGGCAAGCCTGCACACGCATAAAAGCTGCTTTTTCAAATAAAAACGAGTATTTCGCAAGCAGTGCCTGATGTTCGCACCTGCCGGCGCAGCTGCAGCTTCAGAGCTCCTTTTCTGTTTTTACAATGAGAGAAGCTTTAGGATGTACAGAGGTTTCCTTTCAGTTAGCATTTTTCACAAAGTGAAGACTCCCACCTGATGTTAAATACAGATTTTTTTAAAAAGCAATTTTTATTTTAAAAGTTGGTAAGTTAAATCACGTGACTTTACCTTCTAATTTATAATTTCATGACTTCTGAGATCTTCTGGGTTTTCGTCAAGTGAAGAGGATCGTGCTGTGCAGTGCGCTTGCTCTCCGTTTACTTGAGGCAGAGCATTTAGTTCTACTTTTCTGTTATTTCCGGGGCTTCCTGGTGGCTCAGACAGTAAAGAATCTGCCTGAAATGCAGGAGACCCGGGTTCAATCCTTGGGTCAGGAAGATCCACTGGAAGGTTTCCTGTCCTGTGAGTGGAGCTGAACGTCTTCATAGAGTTCAGTTTACTCACTCAGTCGTGTCCGCCTCTTTGTGACCCCACGGACTGCAGCACACCAGGCCTCCCTGTCCATCACCAAATCCTGGCGCTTACCTGAACTCAGGTCCATCGAGTCGCTGATGCCATCCAAGTATCCGTCCTCTGTCGTCCCCTTCTCCTCCTGCCTTCAATCTTTCCCAGCATCAGGGTCTTTTCCAGTGAGTCGGCTCTTCACATCAGGTTGGCATCTATGTATCTTCTTTGGTGAGGAATCTGTTGAGGTCTTTAAGTCCATTTGTCAGTCAGGTTCCTTGTTTTCTTGAGTTTTAAGAGTTCTTTGTATATTTTGAATGATGTCTTTTTTCAGCTATGTCTTTTGCAAATGTTTTCTCCCAGCTGTGGCTTGTTTTCTTTCTCTTGACACTGTCAACATAAGTTTTTAATTTTAGCAGTCTAACTAGTGATTTCATCCATGGATCAAGGCTTTCAAGTTGTATCTAAAAAGTGATCACCACACCCAAGGTCATCTAGGGGTTTTCTCCTATTATCTTCAAGGAGAGTTTCTTTAAGGCACATGGGCCTGCAGTTTTCTTTTCTTGCAATGTTCTTGTCTGGTTTTGGTATTAGGGTACTACTGGCCTCATAGAAAGTGTTAGGCACTAACCCTTTGCTTCTATCCTCTGAAAGAGACTGTAGAGAATTCGTGTTATTTCTCCTTAAATGTTTGATACAATTCACCAGTGAACTCATCTGGGCCTGGAGCTTTCTGTTTGGGAAGATTATTAATTCTTGATTCAATGTAATTGCTATAGGCCTGTTTGGATAGTTTATTTCTTGTGTGACTTTTGGCAGATTGTGTCTTTCAAGAAATTGGTCCATTTTATTGAGGTTACCAAATGTGTGTGCACACTTTGGTTGTGGCACATGGGATCTAGTTCCCTGACCAGGGATTGAACCCAGGCCCCCAGCATTGAGACCGTGGAGCCTTATCTACCGGACCCTCAGGTGAAGTCCTAATATCTCCATTTTTGTTCACACGTTACTGACTTTCTCCATGTCTTTTTTAGTTTTTTGAGTATTGTTAAGACTGCTGTTTTAAAGTCTTTGTGTAGTATATTCATGTCTTTTTTCAGGGACAGACTCTGTTGTGTTACTTTTTCCGTTTGAGAGGACCAGACTTTTTTTTTTTTTTTGTATGCCTTGTGATTTTTTTGTTGTGCACTGGACATTTTAATATAACAGTCTGGTAACTCCAGAAATCAGATTCTTCTCTTCCCCCAGCTTTGTGCTTTTGTTTTTGATTACTGTAGGCAGTCTTTGTGCAAAGGATCAGTTTGAGGTGTAAACTTAATGGATTCTTAAGTCTTTCCTGAGCCTTTCCCCGGAGCACAGTCACGTTCAGGTCCTCCCCATATATGCAATTATGTAATACGTCGGAGTCTTTAGGAGTCACTTCAGAAGAGGGTGGCGAGTTGCAGCCATGGAGGGGGAGCGCAGCAACCGTGGCGGCTGCCCCCGGTCCGCCCCCGGGAGACCAGCCGCAGTGACGCGCGGTCAGAGCACGCACAGGGCCTCGGCGTCTGGAGGCCGGGACCCTTCCCCCGTGCCTGCTGCTGCCAGCTGCGTGAGCTGCTCCGGGAGGCACGCGCGGCTGCTGCATCACAGCTGCTTCTGTGCTCCATGCCCCGTCTCCCCCACCCCGAGCCCCGCCGTGCCCTGAAGTCTCAGCCTCCCGTGTTCTCCAGAGCCCCCAGGAGTCAGATCCTGCTGGCGCCTGCTGTCTGGGAGGGACGTGCACTCCTGGGGCTTCCTACTCCACCGTCTTCCCAGATCCTCTCTCATTTTGAGTCTTCCTAATGGAAGTACAGCTGACGTACAGTACAGGTAAACACCACAGTGACTTGCCCGTTTCACACCGACCGAGGGCTGGCCCGAGGCCCAGGCGCCCCGCCCACCGCACGCCGCCACGGTGCTGCTGCCGAGGCGCCCTCCACGTCACGGCCCAGACTCATGGCGTGGAGGCCTGTCGTCTGTACCTCTCGCGCCTCCTTCACCCGGCCCTCACCCTCTCCCTTCTGGAAACTACATTTATTCTCTGTATCTATGAGTGTGTTCCCGGTTCACTGTTTTTAGGTTCCACATAAACATGGAATTTCTTTGAAAAGAAGAGACATTACTTTGCCAACAAAGGTCCATCTAGTCAAGGCTATGGTTTTTCCGGTGGTCGTGTATGGATGTGAGAGTTGGACTGTGAAGAAAACTGAGCACCGAAGAATTGATGCTTTTGAACTGTGGTGTTGGAGAAGACTCTTGAGAGTCCCTTGGCCTGCAAGGAGATCCAACCAGTCCATTCTGAAGGAGATCAGCCCTGGGATTCCTTTGGAAGGAATGATGCTAAAGCTGAAACTCCAGTACTTTGGCCACCTCATGCGAAGAGTTGATTCATTGGAAAAGACTCTGATGCTGGGAGGGATTGGGGGCAGGAGGAGAAGGGGACGACAGAGGATGAGATGGCTGGATGGCATCACTGACTCAATGGACGTGAGTCTGAGTGAACTCCGGGAGCTGGTGATGGACAGGGAGGCCTGGCGTGCTGCGATTCATGGGGTCGCAAAGAGTCGGACACGACTGAGCAACTGAACTGAACTGAACTGAAACATGGAATGATGCAATATTTGTCTTTCTCTGACTTATTTCACTGAGCATAATACCCTCCAGATCCATCCATGTTGGTGCAATGACAAGACTTCTTTTTTCACGGCCAACCTTCCACTGTATGAACACACACGCGTCTTCTTCGCCCACTCCTCTGTGGGTGGGCACTCTGGTGGCCCTGCATCTATCTTTTCACATGAGTGTTTCTGCTTCAGAAAAACGCCCGGGAGTGGCCCGCTGGACCGCACGCAGCCCCAGCCAACTCGGAGCCCTCCACAGTCTCCACACTGGCTGCTCTTCCCGCCAGCAGCACAGCGGCTGCAGTGCCCGCTCGGAACACACGCCCTGGAAGGTTCTCGGATGTCACTGCTGCTATTAGAAATGCTGCTTAAGAATTACTCCTCCACTTCCCCCAGGTCCCGTCTGCGGCTAACATGAAGATTTAAAGGCTGTGTTGAGGGTAGTTTCTGTACATGCTGGCCCCTAAGAGTAGGATTGTTTTATTATCCTGAGAAAAAAAAGCCAGTGTCCTCCAGCAGTAGAAAATTGCAAATAAAAAGTTTAATTTCAGAAACTGAGTTCACCATTTATAAATACACTAAAAACATAGTCAATGCAAATTCAGATTAATAACAGGTACAGTATTTTAACAAAACAATAACTTTTCTAAAAGGTCATAGGCAAATCAGTGACTCGTTTCACCCAGAATATTTAACCGGTTTGAAGTAAGAAAATGAATTCTTTTCTAGACGCTGAGACAAAAACTTTGAAGACATATTATTGTTAAAAAAAAAAAAACCTGATGACTGATAATCCATTCTGATGTCCTTGGGATCCTAAAATACCCCACTGATGGCTGAATCCTCCCTATTTTATAAAAGAAAATCTAAACGCCTAAGGCTATTCTTACAACCGTAACACAGCAATCTTCTTCCCTGTTAATAAGCCGCCTCTTCTAAAGAGAACTGTGTACATAATTGGATCAATTTGGGGGTCAGTGCACAAATTTCAAGACAGCTTCATGATGCAGAGCCACCGAGTCAGAGGCTCAGAGATTCATCAACAGGAGGCTGTAAACGCGGCACGCCGTGCACTGGCCACACGGCAGGCCACACCGTGCACACCACACACGTGGGGGTGTGTCCACACTAACCATGCACGCGGCACAGGGCAGATCCTGAAACGGGCGCGCGCGCTCTGCGGAAACCCCGCACGGCCGACCCTTCGTCACGCGTCAGCTCGGGCTTGTCGCCCATGCCACGCCTCTGTCGTGGTCGACAGCTGCCTCCCAGAACGCTCCGTCCCCCTCAACGCCCTGCAGAGCCGCAGTCAGGAACTGCTCGGCCAAGATGGCTTCAACTCCACCTCCTATTTACAGGTTTTATTTGGCAGCCACAAAGGCTGTTCTGTTGCAATTAAAGCAATTTTTAACTAAAATACAGTACCTGATCTGATTTTTACATAATCGAATAAAAAGCCTACGGACTAAAACTGCTCACCTCTCCTCTGCCATTCTACTGAGACAAACTACTGATCCCCAACTTGTAAAAGCCTTACAGTTACGAACGAAAACCCAATCGTTGCATTTCAGCATCGACGAGACAAGCTGCTTCTAGTGGACTTCTGAAAACACACACCGTGGTACCTGGCCTGAAGGACTGGTTAAGGCACGTGTGGCCGCAAGAGCGAGGGCCGGGCGGCCCCTCCCGCAGCCGTGGACCTGAGCGCCCGGCCTGCCGTCCTGCAGGGCCGGCTGCAGCGAGCGCCAGCCTGGGCAGACGCCAGTGCTCGCTGGGTGGCTCCAGCGGGCTCTTCAGTACTGGAAGCATATTAAGGGAAGATTCACTTTCAGAAAGATGAGTTTCTCAAAATGCTCCATCAGGAGCCTGGACTGGCCGAAGCTGCCGTTCTCGGGGGGCGTGCTGAACAGCCGCTCGGAGGGGACGATGCTCGGGGGGCAGCCCAGGAAGCGCACGGCCAAGGCAGAGAGGCCGGGCCAGGCGGCCCTCTTGAGGCTCCAGTAGGCGAGCGGGTCGCAGCTGTGCTCCAGCACCTCCTCCTCCAGGTAGGCGAGCACCATGTCCTCGGGGACCTTGGGCCGCCCTCCGCGCTCGCTCTTCTTCAGCTTGGCCATGAGTGCCCAGAGGCTCTCCTCGCCGGCGCAGTCCTGGGGCGGGGAGCCCGGCTCGCAGCCGCTGGGGACGGGTGTGGGCTCTGAGGTAGGATCCAGCGTCTCCAGCTCCCTGATCAAGTCCTGCTTGCACTGCTCCGCCTCCTCCTCGGAGAACAGGGAGGCCTTGTAGCGCGGGTCCAGCAGGGTGGCCAGCACGTACCTGGGGTCGTGGAGCGTGGCAGACAGGCGGCTCACCATGGCCTCCCTGAGGGCACGGAGCATGGTGTCGATGCCCATGGTCTCCTGGAACAGCATCTCCACCCTGCGGGTGAGGATGTGGATCATGGGGATGACCTGGCTCAGTGTGGACACGTGCGCGCTCATCTCCCGGCTGGCGGCGGCGAAGGGCTTCAGGGCGTGGCACACGGACTGCATCACCTCCCACTGGTCGCAGCTCAGCAGCTCCCGGAAGTCACACTCGGCAGACAGCGCGTTCACCGCCCGCTTCTGCTCGAGCAGCCGCTCCAGCATGTGGAAGGACGTGCTCCACTTGGACGGCACGTCCTGCAGCAGGTGGTGGGGCGGCAGCCCGTACTCCCGCTGCAGCTCCGCCAGCTTGGCCTTGGCGCGGGGCGAGCGCTGCACCCGCTCGCAGATCTTCCGGGCGGTGCTCAGCAGGTTCTGGACCATCCTCTGGCTCTTGATGGCCTCGCTGACGATGAGGTTGACCGTGTGGCTGAAGCAAGGCACGCTGGAGCGCGCCCCCTCGTTCAGCGTCTTCCCGATGCTGGGGTTGTCGGTGACGGTGATGCCCACCTGCAGGCCGGTGGACGTCACCCAGGCCTCCCACCAACACTCCAGCTGCTTCTGGATGCTGCTTCCGCTGTCGGCACAGTCCACCTGCGACACGTCCAGCAGCGCCGAGCAGTGGTGGTCCTCGCAGCGCGGCCGGGCCGAGGGCTCGAAGGTGACCCAGTGGGCCGTGAGGGTCAGGTACTCCCGCGTCTGGCTGCTCATCCAGATGCCCGACGTGAAGTGGACCACGCCGCTCTCGGCTTCCTGCAGGTGTGCCATGATGACGTGCTTCACGTCCTCGTACATGCCCGGGATGGCCGTCCGGGAGAAGTAGGCCGGCGGGGGCAGGGAGTACTGAGGTTTCAAGTATGCCAGCAGCCTATTGAAGCCAACGTTGTCCACCAGCGAGTACGGCTGGAGGTCAAGGGCGATCATCTCAGCAATGAGACTTGTGATTTTCTTGGCGACGGGGTGAGAATCATAAAACTTCTCGCTGCCATCGTCAGAGGCGGCGGCACCTGCCAATGGCGGGCCCAGGGGCGCCTGGGCGCCAGGGGGGGAGGGGGGGGCAGCCCGGGCGCCCTCGGGCTTCAGCGCGCCAGCGTGGAAGCGCTGCAGGTGCCGCAGCAGGCAGCTGGTGCCCAGGTTTGTGGGCTTCTTGCCCCGGCTGATGGTCCGGCCACAGTGCAGGCACGCGACCTTCGTGGGGTCTGCGGAGCAGATAGAAAAATGGTTCCACAGCTTGGAGGTCTTCTTGCTGTTGACGGGAAACACAGCTTGATGGTTTTTGGTGACCATGGTCGGCAGGTTTGTCAACCCGGAGGAGGATGTTTCTGCGGAAGCCAGGGTGGCATAGGGCGAGCTGGCCAGGCCGGCCCCCAGGAAGCCCCGCTGGCCCCCGGCCACCTCGGGGTGGCGCCTGCAGAGGTGCCGCATGAGGCAGCTGGTGCCCACGTCGCCCCGCTTGCCCCGGCTGATGGCGCAGCCGCAGTGCCTGCACAGGGCCTTGAGGCTGTCCGTGGGCGCCAGCGAGAAGTGATGCCACACCTCCGACTTCAGCCTCTTCATCACCTTCTTGTTCTGCTGGAACACAGCGCCCGGCTCCCGCGGCCGAGGGCACGGCGCGCCACCCGGCTGCGTCTCGGGAGACGACCCCCACGAGGCCTCGCCCGCGTCGGAGGAGGGGGACGCTGTGGCCCTGTGGCCCCAGAGCGCCGGCGGCTCCTCCGCCGGCCGGTCAGGGGAGGAGGCTGCGGAGGCGGGGTCCTGGAGCGCCCTCCCTGGAGACGCCGGCAGGGGGCCGGGCTCCGCGTCCAGCGGCGGCGGGGCGGGCCCCAGGGGCGGCACGGGGCCGGGTGCGGGCGCCCCGGAGCCGCCGCCACTCTCCCGCAGCACGATGGCACGGTGCGCCCGCCACATGTGCCTGATGAGGCAGCTGGTGCCCAGGTCCTTCCCATTCTTGCCGCGGCTGAACTCGTTCATGCAGTGGACACACACGGCCTTGGAGCTGTCCAGGGGCGACAGGTAGAAGTGCTTCCAGACAGCCGACCTCCGGCGGGACCCGCACCCGCTCCGCGGCAGGGGCAGGTTCTTCTCCGCCCCGTTCTCGGCAGGCTCGCTGCAGTGCAGGGGGGGCGCGTGCGCGGGCGGCCCCGCAGGGCCCTCGTCCCGGCAGTACCTCTCCGAGGCCAGTGCGTCCGAGGCGGCCTCTTCGGAAGACACTGCGGAGCTGGCCTCCTCCGTCGCCTGGAGGGGAGCCGGGCCCTTGGAGGTCGCCCGGGGGAGCAGCGGGCCCCCGGGGTCGGTGGGCGGGGGCCCGGGGCGCGGCGCCGGGGCGGGGTCCCCCGCCAGCGCGGTGGGGTGCGCCCTGCGCACGTGCCGCATCAGGCAGCTGGTGCTCAGGTCCTTCTCGTTCTTGCCGCGGCTGAACTCCTTCATGCAGTAGGTGCACACGGCCTTGGTGCTGTCCCGCGGCGAGATGAAAAAGTGCTTCCAGGCCGGGGACTTCTTCCTGGAGCCCAGGCCGCGGCCGGAGAGCAGGCTCTGCGTCACGGCCTCCATGGCCACGCTGTACAGGGTGCTGCTGTACTGCGCCAGAAGCGCCCCGTAGTCGTCCTCGGGCTCGGGGGACGCGCGCCGCCCGGGGGGCCGGCCTGCGCAGCCCACCTCGCCGCCCTCTGCCTGCTCCCGGCCGCAGCCCACCTGCCTCCCGGCCTCCGGCTCACTTCCCAAGTCCATTCTCTCCACACTGTGATTAGGGGTTTGAGAGTCATCTTCCTCTTCTATTTTCAAGTTTGTATTCTCCGAATCACCTGCTCCCTGGGGACGAGGCTCCCACTGGTTCTCCATGACTGACCATAACTATTCAGTTCTGGCCGAAGAACTCTCTCTCAGGATGTTTATGAATACGGCTAAGCGTGAATCTCACTGAGCAGTGGACAGGCGAACTTGTGAGCGTGTCACCTCATGCTGCTCCCGGAGTTCTCCCAGTAAATGCATCGCGGGGCAGACATGTGCGCACACAGGGCGGACCTGCGGGTCTAGAGCACGGGAACGCTGGTGACTTGATGGCATGGTGCTCCTCCTGCGTCATCTACAACAGATGGAACCAAGTAAGACAAGGACTCGCTCACATTTCAAATCCAGTCATGGATACGTCAGCCTCAGTATGTGTGAGAGAAATCCCACAATGGTCAGGTGAGACTCTGCTTGCTCCTGACTTCAGAGCCCAGTCACAGGACCAAACACCCTCTCCGTCGGCCTCTCCTGCCCCGAGCACCCTGCTTACCTTCTCGGAGTCTCTGCCTCCCTGGGCCATCCCACTGCTCCCACGGACAAGGGGCCTGCGGTCTGCCTTCTTCTGCTGTCTGCCTAACCAGGCCTGAGGCTGAGCATTTATTTAAGAATAAAATCCTGGTGGTGGTAAAAAAAAAAAAAGAAAATATCCTCTAAATAGACATTTCCCCAAAGAAGACATACAGACGGCCAAAAGGCACATGGAGCGATGCTCAACAACACCAATAATCAGAGAAGCAGGAAATGATAGTGAGGTGCGACCTCACACTGGTCACAGGGCTGCCATCCAGAGTCTACAAATGATCCACGGTGGGGGTGTGGGGAGAGGGAGCCCGGCTCCACTGCCGGCGGGGTGCAAACCGGTGCAGCCACTACGGAGAACAACGTGGAGGCTCCTTAAAAACCACCAGCAGAGCGGCCACGCGACCCTGCAGTCCCGCCCCAGGCACACGTCTGTGCCCCACGCACCGCAGTGCTCACAGCGGCACTGTTCACAACGGCCAACACGTGGAAGAAACCTGAATCTCCGTCAACAGGTGAACGGGTGGAGCAGGCGCGCTACGACTTAATGCAGGACTACTTGGCCATTGAAGAGAATGAAATAGCATCTGCAGGCACACAGAGGGACCTAGACATCACCATACTGAATGAAGTAAGTCAGACAGAGAAACATGTGACATCAATTACGTGTAGAATGTGAAAAAAAATAAGGTAATAAACTTATTTACAAAACAGAAATAGACTCACAGACACAGGAAACAAACCTATGGTCACCAAAGGGGAACGACAGGGGAGAGGGGTAAACTAGGGATTTGGGAGTAACATATCCATACTATTATATACCCCAAAACGTCAGAAAAGATCATAGAGAGAAAACACCAAGGGATGTCCATGGTGGCTCAGTGGTAAAGAATCTGCCTGCCAATGCAGGGGGTGGCTTCGATCCCTGGTCCAGGAAGACCCCACATGGCTCTGAGCAACTGAGTCCTCGCGCCACCACTGAGCCTGCACACGGCAAGCACTGAGGCCCATGGTCTCGAGCCTGTGGTCTGCAGCGAGAAGCCCACTCACTGCAACAAGGAGCCCTGCTCGCCAAGACTAGAGCGCCCACATGCTGCCATAAGGCCCAGCACAGCCAAAACTAAATTTTTTTTTTTTAAAAAGAGAAAATACCAAGACTTGGTAAGGTCCATCATTGCAATTTTAGCCCTTCTAATTAATAGGTGGGCTTCCCTGCTGGCTCAGTGGTAAAGAATCTACTTGAAAATGCATGAGTCCCTGGTTCAATCCCTGGGTCGGGAAGACCCCCTGGAGGAGGGCATGGCAACCCTCTCCAGTATTCTTGTCTGGAGAATCCCATGGACAGAGGAGCCTGGTGGGTTACAGTCCATAGGGTTGCAAAGAGTCAGACACGACTCAGCTAAATGACTCAATGACAACACTGGACATTTCATGCTTTTTTTGCCCTTTGCTTCTCTCCACTGGGAGCATCTGTTCACGTATCTTGCCTCTGTCTTATGGATTGTGTATTTCCTCATTACTGAGTCCTCAGAGTCCTTCATGTCTGGATAAGCCCTTTATCAGGTGTGTGATTCCAGTCTGTGGCTTGTCTTTTCACTCTTTTCAGTGTTCTCTGAAAGGAAAGGCTCTTAACTTTAATGAAGTCCAGTTTACCAGTTTGCTTTTTTTTTTTTTAAACCACATGTTCTTTAAAAAGAAAAAGAACTCCTTACTTGGCCTGTGGGGTCTCAGCTGCAGCACGCGCGCCCCTGCACCGCGGGCACACTCGGCTGTGGTATGCGGGCCTGGAGCTGCGGCTCCAGCCTCAGGTGCTTCTCGTCATGCGGGACCTTAGGGCCCAGACCAGGGGCCACAGCTGAGTTCCCTGCACTGCAAGGCCGGTTCTTAACTCCCGGACCATCAGGGAGGTCCCCAGCAATTAATTTTTTTATGGATTATGCTTTGGGAGCTGTATCTAAGAAAGATTTTCTCCTGTGTTTGTTTTATATTTCGATCTTTGAAAGACTCAAATTCATTGTTTTGTATACGAATTGTTCAAATATCGTTTGTTGAAAAGATCATCCTTTTCAACAAAAGAACACCTTTGCAACTGCTGGAGACTCACTGTGTGTGAAGGCGCCTCTGCGCAGCAGCTGCCCACGTGTATGAACACGAGGGGAGTGTGTGTGTGCTCAGCACGTCCACCCTTTGAGTGCAGCTCACCGTATGCCAGTTACCCCAAGGTGGGGGAGTGTGACGCACGTGTGTGCGGGTCTGTGCCCCAGCTCCTGGCACAGGGCTCCTAAGCCTCTCGGGAGCTCCTGAGTGACAGGAACACCTTGCGTCCTGGTGAGGCGACGATGGAGGCTCATCAGCAGAAAGACCACACCACGGTCAGAAACCAGCTCTCAGCCCCCAACCCCCAGCACGGCCTGGAGACCAAGCGGACACTCTTCAGGCCCACAGCATGAAACCCCAGCAGAATCCCAGCTCGGGGTTTGGGGAACTGCTAGGCCAGCGAACACACCCACGGGTCTGGAGGGTTACGCACGCCAACTCCACGAGGACAGATGCCCCAGCACTCAGGAGCCTGTGCGTCCTCATCTGGCCGGCCATCTGTGTCCCTTTTCACACAGTGAAAGTCGCTCAGTCATGAATGACTCTTTGTGACCCCATGGACTGTAGCCCACCAGACTCCTCTGTCCATGGGATTCTCCAGGCAAGAACACTCGAGTGGGTGGCCATTTCCTTTTCCAGGGGATCTTCCCAACCCAGGGATCGAACCCTTGTCTCCTGCACTGCAGGGAGACGCTTTACCGTCTGAGCTACGAGGGAACCCCTTTCCATATGCTATGCTAAGTCACTTCAGTCGTGTCCGACTGTGCGACCCCATAGACGGCAGCCCACCAGGTTCCCTGTCCCTGGGATTCTCCAGGCAAGGACGCTGGAGTGGGGTGCCATTGCCTTCTCCGCCTTTCTATATAATAAACCTGTAAATGTGACTAACTGCGCCCTTGCTGTGGGAGCCGCCCCGGCACTTTATTGCGGGAACCTTGGCCTTGAAGCCTCTCAGTCAGACACACGGGTGACAGCTGGGCTGCTGTGAGTGGGAGCCGTCTTCTGGGCCGCCCGGACCCCATGGCTCTGAACACGACTCCAGGCGGCAATGTCAGGAGCGGATGGAAGGACAGCCAGCTGGTGCCGGACAACAGCCAACATGGGGCGCCAGGGCACTCGCGGGCGGCCAGATGCGAAGCACTCTGTGCACAGAGCCAGGGAGGGGGGACATGGAGAGCGCCTCTGCTCACAGGCCATACGGCTGCAGCTCAGGAAGCACAGGGACTGGCAGACTAGGGCAAAAGGAAGGCTAACTCCACGCTGCCTACAAAAACACGTTACATGTGAAGAGAAAGAGAGGCTCAAAGCAAAAAGACAGGAAGGTGCAGCATGCTAACCCCAACCCGGGCACGCCCGCGGGGCCACGGCACTATGTGGCGTGGGCGCATGAACACAGCGGACCACAGGGGACCTTCCACATCCAGGGAGCAGACCCCGTGGGCCCGGAGGGAGGTGGGCTCTCACATCCCTACTCACAGTTAACTGAACCAGCGGACAGAAGATCAGTAAAGATAATAGAAGAGTTGAAAACGTTACCATCAAACCTGGCCTCAATGACATTTATGGAACAGTGCAAACAAGTGGAATGTGTGTACTTCAAGGTGGGTACAGACTGTTCATCAAGACAGACTCTTCTCTGGACAATAAAGCAAATTGCAATACATTCACAAGAACGGAAATCAAAGAATGGCCTCGGAAAAGGGAACTGAACGAGAAATCAACATCAGAACGATATCTGGAAAAATCCGAAGTATCTTTAAGTAAGTAACACTTAGATATGTATGAAGCCAAGGGTTTAAAGAAAAAAGTCCCAAGGAAAAGTACAGCCAATTTAATCCTGAAGCAAACAAAGTGAAGAAAACAAGAAAAGATCTGAAATCAATTAAATTGAGGGGGAGCGGGGAAGAGGCGGGGGGTGGGGTGGTGGTGGAAATCAATGAAACCGAACTCTGGTTTTTGGACAGATCAAAAAAATTGGCAAACTTCTACACTGATTAGTAAGAGAAAAAAACGGAAAAGACAGATACTACCAACAGCAGAATGAAAGTGGGCACCAAAGACCCCACACACAAAACGGCGGCACACAGCCGAGCGGCTTCGTGATGATAAATTCAGCAGCTCAGGTGAAACGCGTAAACCCCGAAAAGACGCGCACAACAGGGACTCACTGGAGAGACGCGCCTCTGCCGTGCAGCGGCCATGACGCCCGCCTCACGCCGAAGCCTGAGCAGCCCTCTGCCTAGTCCCTTCTCTTAAAATTCCAGGTCCAGATGGTTCCATGCGTGAATTTCACCAAACTTTAGAGAAAAAAACAAATTACTGGTGAAACACGCTCTTCCAGAAAATAAAAGACGAAACATTCCCCAAGTCTTTTAACAAGGTAGGGCCACCGTGACACCAAGACCCGCAAAGACATAACAGGAAAAGAATCAGAGTCACATCCCTACAATCACAGAACAACCTTAAGAAAATGCAGCAAGTTCTTAAAAATGTAACAAGTCAAATTCAGCACTAGGTTGGAGATAATATTCCACGAGTAAGTAGGCTGTGTCAGAAGGTTTGGTTTAACATTAAAACATCAACCAACAGAACGCACAGGTCAACAGAAAGCAAGGAGGAAAACCATACGGCCACTGGGTGAAGAAACGCATTTAGTATCATCTCTGCTCCTACTCCTGACGAGGACCCTCGCAAGGCAGAAGGGCAAGCCACGGGCGTCTGTGCGAGAGGTCTTCAGGCCTCCATGGAAAGGTGCTGTCCTAGGAAGGCCGCAGAGCAAGCTCGGCTGCCTCGAGCTCCCTCCCACCCGGCTGGCCCAGACAGCGCCTCCATCCTGGATGAACTCGCCCGCTCCTCTCCGGTCTGTGAGGAACCAGCTCGTCTCCCCTCGAGGCAAATGTCCCATTCTCGGTTGACCCTGAGGCTCTCCGAAGACTCCTGGGGCCAAAGCCTGGGGTGATGGGGTGGACTGCTTCCTGCGGGCCCTCTTTTACCTGCTCAGCCTGTGCGGGCTCACTTAAGCCATGTGACAATCTTTCAAGGAAGGTTCAGTGTGACGTGTCTCCTTCTACACCAAAGGGCAGGGGCACAGAGAGGCTGAGAAACGTGTCGGGGCACACGGGGCAAACAGGCCGCTGCTCCTGGAGCGCTGGAGGTCGAGGAGGCTGGGGGCGGTGCACAGAAGACACACGTGCAGGAAGGGATGCGGCTACAAACACGCTGACACACGTGGACCTGGAGAGGAGCACACTAAGTGACGTCAGAGAGAGACAGCTACCAGGACACTCACTCACACGTGGAACCTGAAGTACGACACAAGTGAACTCACCTGTGAGACAGAAACAGCGTCACCAAGAGGTCAGACTCGAGGCTGCGGGGAGGGGGGAGGAGCGGAGTCTGGGGTGAGCAGGCGCAAGCCAGGATACGCAGGACGCAGGAACCAGGGCCTCCTGTCGAATATGCTCTGATGTGCCGTAACGGAAAAGAATAAGAAAAGAAAGTGTAATAAGAAAAGCATAGTTTTGATCAGACTTCAGACCACAGATTCAAGAATCCCTACAAACCCCAAGCAAGATTTAAAGAGGAAAAAAAAAGTGCTAAAAATAAGAAAAAGCACAGAGATAACAGTGAGGAGGGCTGGAGGAACCTAGCTCAGTACCGCCAGCAGGAGGAGATCAGCAGAATCCAGACCACGGGGCTTCTGCAGCAGGACAGACCACCCAGCTTCTCTAACGAACCGCTTGAGTCCCGTGTGAGTGAGCAGACGACCAAGCGCATTCCTCAGGCAAGGCGGGAGGCCTGGGCGCTGAGTGAACATTTGAAGTAATTCTTAGTTTATTAAGGTATAAAGATACTGTGGATAAGACTTTTTAAAGAATCCCGTCTTTCCAAGACACTAACTGGAGAACGTCCAGATGAAACACAACTTCTGGTATCTGCTTTGAAATAACTGGGGTGGGACACAGAGCTGGAATGGCCATGCGTGCGTCTGTCTGTCTGTCTGTCAAAGCTGGGTGATGAGCGCACAGGCTCATTATACTCATCTTCCTAATATACACTGCAACACAGCCCGAGGAACTGTTTCAAGAAAAAATAACTAGACTACTGACTTTTCAAGAGAAGCAATGTAAACCAGGAGATACAAGAAGTACGTCTTCAGAGTTGTGGTGGAAAAAAAAAAGCCAAACCAGAATTCAACACTCAGCAAAAATATTCCTACAAGAACTAATATGAGCTAACACCGTTGGCAAAACCACACAGAGTGCGTCACCAGGCGACTTTAGCGAAGGGCAAAACGACATCCTGCTGGCAGAGAAACTCCGCGGGATTCAGCGGCGCGCAGGAACAGGAGCAACACGGACAGGGCGCGGCAGAGCGCGAGGGACCCGCCGGGCTCCGCGTCCGGGCCCGGTCAGCAGAATTAACGGAAAACGACTCACTGAGCTACACGAGGCTGTGGTCCATGTGATCACAAGGACAGAATGATCTCTGCTCGTTTCCAAGGCAACCATTCAATATCACAGTAATCCAAGTCTATGACCAGTAACGCTGAAGAAGCTGAAGTTGAACAGTTCTATGAAGACCTACAAGACCTTTTAGAACAAACACCCAAAAAAGATGTCCTTTTCATTATAGGGGACTAGAATGCCAAAGTAGGAAGTCAAGACACACCTGGAGTAACAGGCAAATTTGGCCTTGGAGTACAGAATGAGGCAGGGCAAAGGCTAACAGTTTTGCCAGGAGAACACATTGGTCATAGCAAACACCCTCTTCCAACAACACAAGAGAAGACTCTACACATGGATATCACCAGATGGTCAACACCGAAATCGGACTGATTATATCCTTTGCAGCCAAAGATGAAGAAGCTCTACACAATCAACAAAAACAAGACTGGGAGCTGACTGTGGCTCAGAAACTCCTTATTGCCAAATTCAGACTTGAAGTGAAGAAAGTAGGGAAAACCACTAGACCATTCAGGTATGACCTAAATCAAATCCCTTATGATTATACAGTGGAAGTGAGAAATAGATTTAAGGGACTAGATCTGATAGACAGAGTGCCTGATGAACTATGGACGGAGGTTCGTGACATTGTACAGAAGACAGGGATCAAGACCATCCCCATGGAAAAGAAATGCAAAAAAGCAAAATGGCTGTCTGGGGAGGCCTTACAAATAGCTGTGAAAAGAAGGGAAGCTAAAGACAAAGGAGAAAAGGAAAGATACACCCATTTGAATGCAGAGTTCCAAAGAATAGCAAGAAGAGATAAGAAAGCCTTCCTAAATGATCAATGCACAGAAATAGAGGAAAACAACAGAATGGGAAAGACTAGAGATCTCTTCAAGAAAATGAGAGATACCAAGGGAACATTTCATGCAAAGATGGGCTCGATAAAGGACAGAAAGGGTATGGACCTAACAGAAGCAGAAGATATTAAAAAGAGGTGGCAAGAATACACAGAAAAACTGTACAAAAAAGAGCTTCACGACCAAGATAATCACGATGGTGTGATCACTCACCTAGAGCCAGACATCCTGGAATGTGATGTCAATGGGACTTAGGAAGCATCACTATGAACAAAGCTAGTGGAGGTGATGGAATTCCAGTTGAGCTATTTCAAATCCTAAAAGATGATGCTGTCAAAGTGCTGCGCTCAATATGCCAGCAAATTTGGAAAACTCAGCAGTGGCCACAGAACTGGAAAAGGTCAGTTTTCATTCCAATCCCAAAGAAAGGGAATGCCAAAGAATGCTCAAATTACCGCACAATTGCACTCATCTCACATGCTAGCAAAGTAATGCTCAAAATTCTCCAAGCCAGGCTTCAGCAATATGTGAACCGTGAACTTCCAGATGTTCAAGCTGGTTTTAGAAAAGGCAGAGGAACCAGAGATCAAATTTCCAACATCCGTTGGGTCATCAAAAAAGCAAGAGAGTTCCAGAAAAACATCTACTTCTGCTTTATTGACTATGCCAAAGCCTTTGACTGTGTGGATCACAACAAACTGGAAAATTCTGAAAGAGACGGGACTACCAGACCACCTGACCTGCCTCTTGAGAAATCTGTATGCAGGTCAAGAAGCAACAGTTAGAACTGGACATGGAACAACAGACTGGTTCCAAATCGGGAAAGGAGTACGTCAAGGCTGTATATTGTCACCCTGCTTATTTAACTTATATGCAGAGTACATCATGAGAAATGCTAGGCTTGATGAAGCATAAGCTGGAATCAAGATTGCTGGGAGAAATATGAATCACCTCAGATATGCAGATGACACCACTCTTATGGTAGAAAGCAAACAACTAAAGAGCCTCTTGAGGAAAGTGAAAGAGGAGAGCGAAAAAGTTGGCTTCAAACTCAATATTCAGAAAACTAAGATCATGGCATCCGGTCCCATCAATTCATGACAAATAGACGGGGAAACAATGGAAACAGTCACTGCAGGTGGTGACTGCAGCCACGAAACTGAAAGACACTTGCTCCTTGGAAGAAAAGTTATGAGCAACCTAGACAGCATATTAAAAAGCAGAGACATTATTTTGCCAACAAAAGTCCATCTAGTCAAGGCTATGGTTTTTCATAGCCAGTAGTCATGTATGGATGTGAGAGTTGGACCATAAAGAAAGCTGAGCGCCTAAGAATTGATGCTTTTGAAGTGTGGTGTCGGAGGAGACTCTTGGGAGTCCCTTGGACTGCAAGGAGATCCAACCAGTCCATCCTAAAGGAAATCAGTCCTGAATATTCATTGGAAGGACTGATGCTGAAGCTGAAGCTCCAATACTTTGGGAACCTGATGTGAAGAGCTGACTCATTTGAAAAGACCCTGATGCTGGGAAAGATTGGAGGCCGGGGGAGAAGGGAACAACAGAGGATGAGATGGTTGGATGGCATCACTGACTCAACGGACATGAGTTTGAGTAAACTCCGGGAGTTGGTGATGGACAGGGAGGCCTGGCGTGCTGCGGTTCATGGGGTCGCAAAGAGTCGGACACGACTGAGCGACTGAACTGAACTGAACCCTGGACCATCTGGGTAGATCCAATGCTGTCATGAGGGTCTTCAAAAGTGAAAGAAAGAAGCAGAGGAGAGACATGAAAATATGCCTGTGGAAGGTGAGAGACGCAGCGTCGCTGGCTTTGAAGATGGAGGGTGGGCCCACACGCAGGGACGCAGGGGCGTCTCGAAGTGAAGGGCGAGGAGCCACCCTCTGCCAGGCCGCCAGGAGGGAAGCCTGGCAGGACCATGACTGAGGCCCAGGGCTCAGAGCTCAGACTGCTGGCCTCCAAATGTGTGCTGTCTTCAACCCCCAAGCCTGTGATAATTTGTTAAAGCACCACTAGAAAACCAATACAATAAACAACAGAAAAGGGTTAAGATTAAATCCTACAGAAGGATAAGAGAAAAAGTAATGAAGGCGGAAAAACATCTCTATAGGTAATGAAATCACACTAGAAAAACATAAACACAGATTAAGTGAAATTGAGTAACTTATTTCAAAAGAAGCTAACAAAATTAAGAAAATAATACAAAAGAACGAAATAAATCAAGAAAGAAAAACACTGAGATGAGCTTACAGATCCTAAGAAACTATTATAAATAAAAGTAAAATGTCATTTTAGAATAAAGACTAAGTTACAAGCAACAAAAGAACAAATAAACTCCACAGAGGATTGTGTAAGATCAACAGAAGAGTTTAGAAAGAAAAAGTTTTAATGAAAAAGAAATAAACGGATAAAAAAAAAGACGCAGAAGAAGCTGACTAATTTAAAACTTAGGTAAAGAAAATCCAACATGTGTATAATCAAGGTGTTTCCCCACAAAAAAGGGGGACAGGGCAAGAGAACAGATTACTGACAACTATGGAACAAACAGGTGTACTGAAAGGCATCCTGGGCTTCCCTGGTGGCTCCGTGGTGAAGAATCCTCCTGCCAACGCAGGGACACCAGTCTGATCCCCGATCCAGAAAGATTCCACAGGCCACCGGCAGCTAAGCCCATGCACCGGAGCCTGAGTCTAGAGCCCGGGAACTCCAACTCCCGAGTCCACGAACTCCACAGCACGTGCTCTGCGACGAGAGAAGCCACGGCAGTGAGAAGCCTGCACGTCGCAACTAGAGCGGCGCCTGCTCACAGCAACCAGAGAAAGGCCTGTGCAGCAACAGAGAGCCGGCACAGCCAGGGATGCTATTCAGCACACAAATAAAGTTACTGAAGAAACAGGAGAGCAAGCCATAGGGCGGAGACCATGCGCCTGTAACCGTGAGCACACAGGCATATCCCAGGAAAACCACTGGACTGAAAACAAAGGCCATTCGGGCAAAAACCAGGGCCACCCGTAAGGGAAAGCAACTCACGAGCCTGACAGCCACGTTGTACGCTGAGACAACAGAGTAACATGTGTAACACATTCAAGGAAAACCACGCGAGCCAAGCGTTTTGCCTCCAGTCAACCTGCCATCCAAGTACAAGGACACAGAGACACTGTTACCCAGGCAGGAATTCGGGAGACAGCTCTCCTTGAGTCCTTCCTGAGAAGTCGACTGGAGAGCGGGGTGCTCAGGGCGTCTCCCTGCAGGACGCACCGCTGAGCGTCCCGGGAGAGCCGGCGGGCACTGTGCAGCTACGTCGCTGGCCCTGAGCCAGGGGGGGCTGGACGACACGCGGGTCCCTGGGCTAGAGGCACCGTGGTGCCTTCAGCAAGGACTGGGCCGCGCGCAGAGATGGGGAGGCGGGCTCCGGTCCCCCTCGTCCTCGCAGAGACGGGCCGGGAAGGCCAGACGCGCATCCCGCGGCCCCGGGAGTGGGACCCACCCCGCTCTGCTCGGTACAAAGTCCTGAGAGCAGTGACCCCCGCGACCTCCAGACTACAGCTCTCAAACACATCTCCCACTAAAGGAGCCAAGGTTCCCAAGGACCACGAGGTCCAGGGGCGGGAAGACCACGAAATGAGCCGAGGATGCTCTGGGGACCCAGGGAGCCAGGACCTCTGCGAGTGGACGAGGGCAGCGCGGGAAGGGTCCAAGGTGTCAACCTGAAGTGCTCCCCCTGTCCAAAAATGAGATAATCTGAATGTAAATAAGGGTCAGCATTATACATCAAAACTCATCAAATGTTTAAGTCTATTAATGCATAATCCCAAATAAAATCCTCAATTGGTCACCTCTGGAGGATGATAGGAAGGCAAATGATTCACTACTTTTGAGAAGTGACAGAGAAATTCACCGTCAGCTCCTTACATCAGCTACAGCACCAGAGAGCCAGGGCAGGGCTCCCACTCCATGTCCAGCTCGTGAACAGAGATGCAGGAACTCAGCCAAATGGCTCCATCTCGTACGGGGTGCTGATTAACGCCCGCACTGGGTACACCCCTGGGGGAAGCGCCGGGGGGGCCACACACGAGGCGCCGTCTGAGGGGGCAACAAAACCGCTGGAAGCAGTCTCCCCAGAGAGCAACCTGATCCCACCGCCCACCCCGAGCAGACCAGGAGCAGGGAAGACTCATGGGACCGCAGTGCCACTGGCGGGGACCGCCCGGGTGATGGAAGCTGCCACCACCGGCCCGGCCAGCCCCGAGGGCCTGCGCCAGGGCTGACGCCAGCACCTTCCTGGCACAGATGGGAGACTCTGGCGCCGGGGTAACGCCAGCGCACGCCCGGGACGGGGCTGTCAGGGGAGCCCGCTGCCTTCCTGTTTGTCTTCCTCTACGGCTGCACCAGCTCTCTACACACTAGCTCAACATCGTAAGTGGGATGTTTCTATTTTTTTCCTTTTGGCCGCACGGGGATCTCGGTTCCCTGACCAGGGACTGAACTCACGCCCCCTGCAGTGGAAGCAGAGCCCGACCACTGGACGGCCAGGGAAGCCCCGACGTTTCTGTTTTAGGGAAAATGCTGCCATTGGCTCTAGCAGCTTCCTACTACTTTTTCTACCATTTTCGCACCAAATATTTAGAAAGACAAAAAAGGATGTTGGCTTTAGTTCTCACACCGCAGAAGGATTATGTACCTGAGGCACTGGGGATAATTCTACATGGGTGTGAGGAACAACTTGGGTTTGGTCACCCGTCCCAGAGCTCTGGAGCATCTCTGGCTTGAAAGGTGAGGGCCCCCTGGTCACGGCACCTGGGTGGCATCCAGAACCAGCTGTCCTGCGGTCCAGCTTCCATGTCCAGCAAGTAGGAACTAGCCCACAGGAAAATCATCAACATGGAGGTCAAACAGGGTGATCAGGGGCAGCAGGTGAAACAGCCTCCTCCTCCGGCAGGCGCGGCAGGCCTCCCTGCGTGGGGCTGTGCAGCCGCCACCGCCCGCCAGCCAGAGGGCCACTCTGAAGCTGGTGGTGAGTGGTGTGGGGCTCCGCTCAGCAGGGAGCACAGCCCCCTGAACTGAGCAGAGACGGGGGAGGAGAGGAGTGCAGAGGATGGACCCAGAGCCCAGGCCTGCTGAGACCACTGCACGCATTTCAGCTCCAAGGGCGAAGCGCCTAAAGGCAGAGGCAGCCGACCAGAGGATCTTTCCATGGGCTAGAACAAATACCGTGTGTGGAAGAGTCTCAATTCCAGGCGTGTGTTCTGACTTGGGGAACATAGTTATTTTTCATTTTTAGAATTAAAGAAAGCGCCTTCCAGGCTGCCGTAACGCAGGAGTGCCTGTCAGAGCAGGATCCCCTGTGCGCATGTCCCGCCGCGGACTCAACAGCTTCCTAACACAGAGACCAGCTTTTGTGCAGGCCCTCACCTGCCACAACACCAAAAAAACACAACCAAGTATCTCCATTCCTCATGCTGCAGATGCAGCAGATTACAGGAAAACACTTCAAGTCATCTCACCCAACCAGGCAGGAAGGGCCCAAAGCTTGGCACCACCCCAGTGAGGACTCTGGAGCCCCCTACCAAGCCACATTCACCCAAGGACCCAGTAACCCCACGTCCAGGGACAGACTCTGAAGACCACCTCATGAGACACATAGCAACATTTGTCCCAGGCGCTGCGGTTCCACAGCCAGGCTGCAAAACCACTCACACACCGCCAGTAAGGCCTGGTACATACGCGCATCCCAGTCGCTTCAGTCTCGTCCAACTCTTGCGACCCTATGGACTGTAGCCAGCCGGGCTCCTCTGTCCATGGGATTCTCTAGCCAAGAATACTGGAGTGGGTTGCCATGCCCTTCTCCAGGGGATCTTCCCAACCCAGGGATCAAACCCAGGTCTCCTGCACTGCAGGCGGATTCTTTACCAGCGGAGCCACCAGGGAAGCGCAGTACATACACAGACCACAGGAAACAAGCAAGACACACAGTCAACAGTGCTCGTGAGGTTTTATGATGTGAAAGACAGGAGAGAAAACAAGGGGAGTTACAAACATTAATGTCTGTCTGAAGAGCTTATTTTGGCACTTCTCAGGTGGCGCTGGTTAAAGAACCTGCCAACCAACACAGGAGACATAACAGACATGGGAGACGTAAGAAACGCAGGTTTGACCCCTGGATTGGGAAAATCCCCTGGAGGACAGCATGGCTACCCACTCCACTATTCTTGACTGGGAAATCCCATGGACAGAGGAGCCTGGTGGGCTACAGTCCATGGGGTCACAAAGAATTGGACATGACTGAAGCAACTTACACGCTTATTTTGCAGGATAAAGCAGAAATAAAGATGGTTGCCTATAAACAGTGGAGGAGACAGGAATGCAAGTGAGCTTGCTGACTGTATCTTTTATATAATGTTGATTTTTGAGCGGTGTGATTATCTCTACATTAAAACACAGAAAATTTCAAGTGTGAAATCTAAAGTGAAAGTGAAGTTGCTCAGTCATGTCTGACTCTTTGCGACCCCATGGACTGTAGCCTACCAGGCTCCTCCCTCCATGGGATTCTCCAGGCAAGAGTACTGGAGTGGGGTGCCATTTCTTTCTCCAGAAAACATAGAAAATTGACTTTTGAGAGGTGTGATTACCTCTACATTAAAACACAGAAAATTTCAAGTGTGAAATCTAAAGGCGTATCAAATAAGCAACCATACTGCAAACAAAGAATGTTCACCAAGGGACTTTAACACACAGGATTTTATTCACCTGAAGCAGAATACGTACTAAAAACAAAAAAACACCTTAAATTTTGCTATGTGATTTCATTAGCAGTAGCAACATATTTTCATTTTACCTGTGTTATATGTACTTTAGCAAAAAACAAAATGTAACTATGCCAATGCCATTAAGAATCAAAATTTTCAGGATACAAAAAAGATATAATTAAAAAAAAAACAAAGAAATTAAGTAAAACTATATAATTTTAAATTTGTCTTGAAAACATCAGTATGGACTCTGGATGTTTTAGACACTGATCCCCTAGCCCCGTGCACTAGGCCAGCGCTTAGGGCTGCAGTACCACACGAGCACACTGAGCACAGCCGGCCCTGGATTCTGGTTTCTAAACACCCTCCTGCAGTGATGGAGGCCACAGCGCTCTGCAGAAAGAGCCGACTGCAGCTCTGGAAACAGGAAAGGCTGCAGAAAGAATGTGCCACCAGGAGCCGGCTCCACGGGGATCCACAGGTCGGTCACAACTGTCTGAATGTACAACAAAGAGACGGAAGACTTCAGCAGGCTATAATGTAACGGCTGAATCTGCCTGTCTGCACTGATGCTCAAGAATCAAGAGGAGAAATAAAAACACCTGCCACGGGGTGGGGCGGGGGAGGGGGACGACGCTGCACCCACTGCTCCCTGCAAAGGGGTGACGATCACGAGTGAGGAAAAGCACGTGAAAGGCAGGGGAAGGAACCACAGCCCAGGCGGGGTCTGTCCCGACAGGACAGTCTGAGGGCGGTGCACAGGAGGCCCAGCACCGCCGCCTGAAGAGGCAGGGTCCCCGGCGGGTGGCACCCACGGGTGGAGCAGCCGGGCCGCAGGGTCCAGCTGCAACTTATCCTCGGACTGCCGACCACACGGAGGGCGGCCCCCAACTGCCCGCTGTGTTGTTCAAGGGTCAACTGTCAATGGCAAAGGAGCAAATGGCAAACAGACCCAGACACAGGGACATTTCTGCAAGACAACTGGCCTCGTCTCTTTAAAAAGTCAACGTCCCGAGTGGGGAGACCAGACTGCGGGTTGGCCGCTGAACGCAGTGAGGACTACCGTTCACTCCCTCCACGGCCGCGCTGCTGGGGCGAGCACGGCCCTCTGCCTCTTTCTCCCTCTGGGGGAGGGGGGCGGCATGGAGCTCGCAGGACCTTGGGTCCCTGACCAGGGACTGAACCTGGGCCCTCGCAGGCAGCGTGCTGACGCGCCGAGTGCAAACCGCTGGACTGCCTTTCCTGAGAAGAGAAGGATGCTCAGCGGTAACGTGCTGCGGCCCCTGCTGCCTCCTCAGAGCCCGAAGGCACGGGCAGGGGACGCACGCCAGCGCTGCAGCTCAGGGCCGGAGCAGCGGCACCTGGACCTGCTCCCAACCCACCGCCCAGCCTCCAGGACACGCACACCGGCCTGCAGCCCGAGCCCCAGGCTCCCGGGAGCTGCCGGGCACAGCTGGGGCACCAGCGCCGCCCTGCGCCCGGGCGGCCTCGCCCTCAGACATGGCAGCCTTCCCACCAAGGCTACCGGTGCAGATCTGGTCCTCACTGAGAGTGAGCCACACCTGCTGAGGGTGCAGGGCCACGGCTAGCACCTTCCCGGGGAGGAGCCGCCTCAAGTGCAGACAAGCCACCACCCAGGACTGGCCGCACGGAGGCCAGAGCGCATGGCGGGGGCCGAACCGAGAGACCTGGAGCCAGTTCCTCGAGACGCGGCGGGCAGCCCGATGCAGCCGCGCTGGAAGCACAGCGCGGCCCGAACAGCACACGGGCTCCGTGAGGGGCCGTGGCCCGTCCACCCCGAGACGTTGAGGGTCACACCCCAGGGCCGCCGGGCTGGCTCTGCTCTGGCTTCGAGGGCCCTCCACTCAGTACCAGCGGCTTCTCTGGGGCAGCGGGCAGTCCCACCAGCCACAGGTCTGATAGGTCGCCGCGGCGGGCTGCCGCTGGACATGGTACTAGTGTCCGCGTGCGACTGCGCGACACCCAAGCTCCTGCTCCAAACAGCACGCGCCCTGGGCTGCTCCCTCTGAGCAGGCCAACTGCGGGCAGGCTCAGTCACCGGGCCCTGAGTGAGGACGGGCCCTCCATTTAGACCTGCGGGCTTGGGGCGGGCCGGGCAGGGTTGCTGGACTGAGGAGCCCCTGCGGGCAGCACCGGGTCAGCAGGGGAACGCCCCGCCCCAGGCCCGGCCTCTCCGGTTCCTGGGGTGCACAGACTTAGCTGGGGAGGGGGGCAGGCAGCTGCCACAAGGGCTTCATCCAAAGGAGAGTGGAACCCAAGCAGGGTGAGCACCTGAGCAAGGTGGGGGTCGGGCCTCACGACAGGAGACGGTCCGAACGCAGGGGCCAGGCTCCGCAGCTCACGGCCGCTCGTCACGCAGGGCCTCCGCTCCGCCACCCCTGGCCCCTCGGCGCGGGACGCAAACGTCCTTTCCTCTCCAAGCGGTCTTCCGAGAGCACACTTGTCGCGCTGCCCATCACCCTCACCCACGCCTGCCTGTGCTCTTGCTTGGAGAGCTCGCTCCGCCTTCTCTGCCCGTCCGCACCGCGAGCATGCACCACTGCCCCAGCAGGTAGAACAGCGCCAGGCGAGAGGAGAGAGGCGAGAAACCTCGCGTGGAGGCAGGCACCTCCAGCCCTCCCGGGCCCTCCACCTCGGAAACAGGAGGAAGGAGAAAAGGTCTGCTTTCATTCCTAACCATGCCTTCCAGGATACCAGCTGCCAAAAGCACACATCAGATAGTTAGCTAAAAGTGATCTAAATGCTTCAGAGTGATGAAAATCAGGCAGTGACGGAGCCTAAGGGAGGAGGGAGGGAAAGACAGGGAAGTGGAAGGGGCCGAGGCTCTGGAAGCTGCCTGACAGGAAGTCTGCCGCCACCCGGACACTGACGAGAGGCCAGACGGGAGGCTGCGGGGTGGTCGGGGCGGGACTCCGTGCGGCTGAATTCAGTAAGACACCAACCGTAAACAGAGATGATGCCTCCTACAGCTTACGTTAGACATCAGGCGGTAACCAGGAGAATGACGGTCACCCCTCAGTCGCCTGCTTTGTGCAGAGAAGCTTAGGAGGAACCGGCGCTGCTGAGGGACAGTCGGAGGGGCCCCAGCCAACCCTGGCAGGCGCCCCCGGTAAGCCTGCGAGCACTGCCCCCTGCCCTCGCCGGCAGTCCTCACACTGAAGGATAGAATCAGAGCAGAGCTGGGAGGAAGGAGCTGAGGCCGGGCAGAGAGACATGGGGAGGACAGACTGACCACGGCCACAGTGCCTCGTGCTCCCGCAGCACCGCTGCCCAGGTCTGCTCTCTCTCCAGCTTCCACGCCGGGCAGGGATCTGAAAGACAACACACACGCTCTTCACCATGTCTTGAGCACAGCTGCCTCGGCTCCTCTGCACAGACACAGGGTTCAATCCACGGCCCTAACGGTTCCCCTCAAACCCTTCCCAGCGCTTCAGGAGCACTCCTGGCACAGCGTGAGCCACTCACGAACCTCCTTCTGTGTGTGGTGACATGAAAAAGCAGGGCAGACTTTTCATGCCCAAAAACATCAGGAATTAACAGTACATGTGCGGCGATGTGGACTCAAAGTCTGTGCTTTCTTCCAATACAGGAGATTAACTTCCTGAAAATTCATAGAATCTCTTAACTTGTGCTACATCTTTTCCTGAAAAAATGTAAACCACCACAAGCCGATACCATCTGTTTAAGGATTACAGGAAGCGTGCACCCCTGCACAGACAGCTCGTGGCAGGCCCTGGGAATGAACTGGTGAGAGTAGTCTCCTCTCACAAGATAACTCTGCGTGGAAATTAAGTCATAACTGCAATTTGGCTTGTTCAGAGCACTTTTTAAAAACTCCAACTAAATCCTTCCTCCTCTCCTAATTTTAACACCATGATGTAGAGAAGACATCAAAAGTTGATATACAAAGTCACAAGAATGCCTTAGCAAACTGGTCTCATGCCAAGTCTGAGATGCGTTTTTCAATACTATGGACTTGATCTGATCAGAGTTCACTTCAAAACAAATAACTTCCCTTTTTAACAAACTTGAGAATGCCCACGGAAGCTTCTCCTGATGACCTAGCTGGGCAGGGGTTTGCTTGCAGAGAGGTGCATATTATGTGTATCTACGGACTGTAACTCAAAATGCAACGAGAGTCTAGGGGGCTGGCAATTCTCTTAAGCAAGCAGAATGGTGTGGGTCACAGAAAAAAAGATAAATGACTCCGTCGTTAACTTGGGTCAAAAAACAAAACAAAACAACACTACCGCAACTGGAAAAACGACCGAAATTCTGCTCTGCAGCTTGATTCGGGTTTTGACTACTTACACTTGAATGTCATACCCAGAAACACGCTCAGCAACCAAGAAGCATCAGAAGCGTGCAGACATGAGGAGCGTCTCGTGTGCTGAGACGTGTGAACGAGGCCCCGGTTGCCCCTTCCTGGAAGCGCACAGAAAATGAAATACTGTACCGGGGTTGGGGGACACCCGAAAGGCACAGCGTGTAAGGCGATCCGTGGCGGTGGCGGAGGGCAGAGGCCCTCAGGACGGACACTCAACGGGCACCTGTCTGCTGGCCGGTGACCCCCGCCCCAGGGCGACTGCGGCCGGGGGCTCGCCGCGTGGTCAGCCGGAGAGCCCACGCCGGCCGGCACGCCTGTCCCCGTGCTCGCCCGCGGCCGGCCCGGCGTCCGCGCCCGCTCCCACCGCCTCGCGCTCGCTCCGCCGGCCGCGCGGCCGGAAGAGGCGCCCCGGGTGCCCCGCTGTCAGCCGGGCCGGCGGCCGCGGGGCGCGCAGCTGGAGCGGCGTCCGGGCACCGAGGCCGAGTCCGCCGCCCGGGCGGGGTCCGCACCACGGCAGGCCGCCCCCGCCCCGCCCTGCGCATGCGACCCCGCGCCCGCCCGGCCCGACCCCGGCCTCGCCCTCCAGCCCCCGGCCCCCGGGTCCGGTCCCGGCCCCGGCCCCGACGGCGCGCCTGGACGGCCGGCCCGGGACGCGAGCCGCGCACTCACCGCGGGGACCCCACGGCCGCGCAGGCGGACGCGCCCCATTCATCGGCCTCGGCTTTGTCCGCCCCCGGCCCCTCCCGCGCCGCCGCCGCAGCCGCCGGACGCTGCACCCCTCCCAGGGCCCCGCGCGGCCGGGGCGGGGCCGGGGGCGGGGCCGGCGCGCGCAGGCGCAATGCCCGCACGCCCGCCTCTCCCCGGGGCCCGGCCGGACGGGCGGCTCTAGGTGCCGAGGCGCCGCTGATGGGGCGACTCCACAGGCGTCGCCCCGCCCCCAGGGCCGGCTTGGGCCGACTGCGCAGGTGCAGTCCCGCCCCCGGGCCGGAGTGGGCCGACTGCGCAGGCACAACCTTCCCCGGGCCCCGTGAGGGCCGGCCGCGCAGGCGCAGTCCCCGGGCGTCGGCCCCGCCCCCGGGCGGCCAGCGGGGCGGCCGCGAGGTACGCTGCGCTGGCGGGGCGAGGGTCGCTGGCCCCGCGTGGGGCGCTGGCGGGGTGGGCCGCCGGAGCCTTCCTGGTGACTCGGTGGCGGAGCGGGCGCACGCGGGCCGCGGCATCGGGGGCTGCGGCGCGACGGGCGCCCGGTTCCGCCTGCAGGTGCACGCAGGTGCGCGGCGTCCCCCGGCCGCGGAGACTGGAGAGGCGCACTGGCCTTACCCGGACGGCGTCCGTCCCGCCGAGGAGCTCCAGGGGGCTCTGCGTGGGCGCCGGGCCCGTTTAGGGCCCTGGAGTCTCGGACGATAAGGTGCAGCCGTGCGCGGGTGCGCCGGGTGCAGGGCTCGAAGCTTAACGTGTGGGGGCCGGGGGGGCCCTTCCTCTCGGGAAGGCCGCGGGGCCGGGCTCGCTCTCCGTGTCTGTCCCGGACACTCAGTTTCCTAACTCACAGTAATTCACCGACCAAATAAATTCTCCAACTTTGTCATCTTGTTCTAGACTACAACTCACTTTGTATGAGAACGAGACGACATGGGTTCATTCCCTAAGTCTCCCTGTAACGGTTAGGACGTCTTTCGTTCACCAATGACTGGTCCGCTTCAGTGGGGTCAGTCGGCCGTGTCTCCCCCTACAACGGCCTCCACGACCCCCGCCCCCAGCTCTGCCTGCCTGTCCGTGACCCCCGCCCCCAGCTCTGCCTGCCTGTCTGGCCTCTGATCTCACTCCAGCCCCAGGGGCCTGACCTCTGCGACGGAGACAGGCCGGCGAGAACTTAGGGCCGCCTCCCGCTCTTTTAATTTGCTTATCACCAAATCTTAAGTTCGTGGCAGCGGGTTGTGTTCCTTTTGTTCTCCTACCTCAGCGGCTGCTGGATTCTGTCTGGCCCAGGACGGTGGTGGAGGTCTGTTTTACAGCTGGGGGCTGGCGGGTGGACAGCAAACGACGGCTGCGGTCTAAATCCTGCCGCCAACGGTTTTTATTTGACCCAAGCTAAGAATGTTTTTTCAGTTTTCAATGGCTGGGAAGAAAAATCAAAAGAATGTTTCATGACATGAAAATTCTGTGAAATTCAAATGTCAGTGTCCTGACTGGAGTTTTCCCGGAACAGAGGGGAATCCTCTGCTTCACTGGCCACCTACAGCTGTGTTCACCACGCAGGCCGCGTTGAGGAGTTGTGGCACAGACCCCGTGACGGGCAGGGCTAGGAGCATTTGCTCTCTGGCCCTTTGCGGGAAAAGTCGCCAGCTCGTGCCCTAGATGAACGGACAGCCTCTTACCTGGTCCCACGGCTTGTCATCCCTCCACTGACTGTCTCATGGTCAAAGCTGGAGTTCTTAAAACCTTGGTGGCGGTGCCCACACTGCCCAGCCCCTGCTGCCCTGCCCTGCCCACACTTGCTGACTCCGCGCCAGCCGCAGGGTGGCCTCCTGGGCTCCACCTCATGGCCTCTGCACAGACTTCCTGAGCTGGAATGCTCTCACCCACACGTCTGCCTGTCTCACCCTTCACGTCTGCAGATCTTTGCCCAGATGTCATCTGGGGAGGGGGCGTGGCTCTTTCTGGTCTTTCCCTACAGAGCAGCAGCCCCCCGCCCCCCCATCTCCCAGCCTCATTCTTCTCTGACATTGACCTGTTTGTGGTCAGCCTCTCAGGGTAGAAGGAACGCTCCAGGGGAGCAGGGCCTCCTCTTCCTGTGTGATGATGGACAGCGCCCAGTGCTGAGGAGAGCAGGGGCTCCCTGCGTCTTGGTGGGTGGGCTGATTGCGACCCCACTGTGGCCTGGCACTGATCTGAAACGGATGGAAAAGCTTCCGCTGGCAGGTGGTGACAGCCCTTCCCCAAGGGCCTCGCCGGTTCCACCTCCTCCTTTGTCCGAGAGCGCTTCTCACACCTGCAGACTGGCCGGGTGTGCCTGCTCTGACCTCCTCCAGGAAGGGTTTGAAGGGCTTTTGCTCGGTATCTCACTGACCCTAAGGACATGAATCTGAGAAAACTCTGCAAGACAGCAGAGGTTGGAGGAGTCTGGCGTGCTACAGGCCATGGGGTCAGAGAGAGACACGACTGAGGGACCGAATAACAACAACAGCAAAACTTCAGTGCCCAAGTGGGGCACCGTAGGCCTGAAACGGGGCATGACACTCGTGAGGCGCACCAGCCTAAAGCGTGCCGTTCCCGTGAATCAGGCCACCTCATGACCCTGTTAATAGCTGCAGGCCATTCATGTACCAAACCCTGGATGAGCATTTTCTGTGAGCCCAAGATGCTGGACTTCAGTTTTAATTTAAGCAAGAGAAGCATGAGCGCCTGTGTTTTAACCGAGTTCTGAGCACAGACTTGAAGCCCGAGGAAAGAGGGAAGGTTCTGTCTCCTGCCCGGTGCTAGGCGCTGTGTGCAGTCCACGCTTAGGCAACGCATGGAGTAAAGAGTGACCAGCCACCTGCTTTGAGTCCACTGGGGCAGAGGACTGACTGACCTGCAGCACCCTCGTGGCTCTCTGTCCACGCAGGGTGCACTGTGGCCCTTGAAAGGGGTTCACCGCACGCCAGATTCTAAGCCCAGCTCAGGGGACATGAGATTGATGGTGTCACGTGTGGAAGCCACTGGGTGCCCAGCCGTGGTGACCACATCAAGGGTCCTGATGGCTGGGCCTGAAGTGAGGGCAGCTGTGCCATGGAGCCCCGTCTGCATAGGGGTTTGGGGCAGACGCCTACCTGTCTCCGGCCAAGTCCCCGAGTCCACGGCTCCCCCTTGCTGTGTGGGTCTTTGTGGCTCTGGGACGTTGAGAACGGTCCCCCTCTGTTGTCCTCAGCACAGGTCCCTGCCTTCCCTTCGGGGCAGCAGGAATGCTGTGTGTGTGTGAGTGTGTGTGTGTGTGTGTGTGTGTGCAGGAGGGGAAAACTGCCAGCAGTTCAGGTGAGAAGACCCCAGGTGGGCCCAGGGGGAAGGGCAGCCGTCCGTCCATCCGGCTGCAGGAGGCAGCTTTGGGTGCCAAGCACCCACCAGACCCTCACCGTGTTGTCCCCGTCGTCCCTGGGAGCGCCACCCCCACCCCAGGCAGATGGTAGCATCTTTGCTCCTCTCGGGGGAGGAAGACTGCAGCTGGAGGGGGCCTCCCTGAGGGGGCGGAGCCGGAAGGGCAGAGTGGGGTCACATGAGGTCTGGGAGCCCAGGAGGCAGTTCTGGGCGGCCCCTTATGTCCGATGTGGATCGGGACTGCTGGACAGAGTGGCCCGGACAGGAGGGCGCTCTGGAGTTTGTCCAGGTCTCAGGTTTTGCTCTGGGCCCCGGGTGGGCGGGGGCTTTGGAACCCCACCGAGGACCACCCTCTCCAGGCAAGGCTCTTCTGAACTGGACCCTGGAGTCACTCTGCACACTGACCCCAACTCCTCACCTGGGGGGGCTTGGCCCTCCCCACCCCGTGCCTGCCCCAGCCTCCCAGGAGTTGGCACGTTTGCAGGTTGGGGAAGGGGTGTGGGGGCACTCAAGGGCAAGGGGGCAATGGGCAGCCTGGGTTGGGGAGGTTTCCCCGGTGCTCCATGGTCGCTGGTTCCGTTGGGGGTGATGTCCTCAGGGTTTTGGGGGGGATGCAAGGGGGGCAGTGGGGCCTGGGGGTGGAAGATGGGTGGGGGTAGAATGGGACCCCAGGCTAGGGTCTGGGCTGCTGGAGGGACTGAGACCGAGGTGGGAGGGAGACCCGTCAAGGCCGCAGACCTGAGCCCGCTGCCTGCCTTCCACGGCCCCGCGCCTGCCATGCTCCAGGCCCCACGCCCCAGGAGGTGCCACCCTCGCGCAGGCACCCGGGCCTCCCGGGGTGGGCGAGGCCGGGCCTGCGGCTTCCACTCCTCCACGCCCGGCGTTTTTCATCGTCACCTCCCGCCCTGCTCTCGGCGGCTTCCCGTGGTTTTCCTCTGGGCGGAGGGGGCCCAGGGCCGGGCAAGGCCGTCCTCCTTTGGGGCTGAGGAGCTTCCGGGGCCTGCGCAGAACCCCCGGGACCTCACAGGGACCCCGGGTGGTCCTTGACTTTGCGCAGGGGGCATGCTGCTGTCATGGTGCCGCCAGCCTGGGGAGCGGCGGCCAGAAGCGAGTGGCCCAGAGGCCTGAGCGCGGGCGCTTGCGCCAGGAACGCTGACCCCGAGGCCTCACTGACGGCAGGACAGCCCGAGGCCCGTCCCAGCCTGAGCCGGCATCGCGAGGGGCCTGGCTGCCCTTCCTGAGACGCTGGAGTGACCTGGATGGGGCGAGGGCGACCGCGAGCTAGGGGCGGGTGGGGAGCTGCGTCTGCCAGGTGCCGCCCAGTCACGCACTCCTGCTTAGAAGACTGTGGGGGCCTGCCCAGGTGGGGGCCCAAGGGTGGGACCACTCAGCCGCCTGAGAAGGTGAGGGCGAGGGGCCGCTGCTGAGGCGCAGGGGCTCCTGGGGCTCTCCACTGGGCTTTGGCTGCTTCCTGGGCTGCAGATGAGGGGGCTTGAAGGGCTGGGGTGGCTGTGTTAGCAAGACCACTCCGGCGTGGGGGAGTCAGTGAGGGGATCCTGGCCTCTACGGGAGGCGCCCCGAGGACTTGAGGAGAGAGAGAGGCAGGACTCAGGAAGCGCTTGGAGAGCAGCTGCAGCTAGGGTGCCTCGCAGGGCAGGCGGAGGTGAGCCCGGTGAGACTGGCGCTCGGGGGAAAGGAACTGGACTCACCGTTTTTGTGGAGAGGGGGCAGGGAAACAGCGGCAGTAAGAGCCGCAGCCAAGAGAAAGCACAGCGGGCTGGGGCGGGCACGTGGAGTGTTCAGGGGCAAAGGCCCTGGGGCTGCGGACACGGGCCAGGAAGGGAGAGAGACGGACACAGAACGCCCCGTGGAGAGGCTGCAGCGATCCCAGCAGGCCTCCTCGGTGGGAGTGTGTGGGACGGAGGCCTGGGGGGCATGCCCAGGTGGGAGCAGGCCCTGACTGGGCGGAGGGTTCCGGGGGGTGCTCAGATGCCGGCCCCAGACGTCAGGCACCTGTCCGTGAGGACTGGCTCTGTCTTATTTTACAAGGTAGAAGTAACTCGGGGTTTATGTTGGTAACTAGGATTTCTAGATTTAGCAGATCTAAAAAAGTGTTGTTTATCTGATTTAAAATGTAACTGGGTGAACTGTATTTCATCTAGAAGCCTAATCTTAACAGGAGGGCCGACCCTGTTAACAGTCCAGCCAACACTGAAAGAAAAATGGAGAACTATGTATGATCACACCCCTTCCAGAGGATAACTTGGAAAACAATTAGACATATACCTGGCCCGGGTGTTACAGACAAGGCTGTTAATTAAATTTTTTTACTATATGTACTTTTCTCAAATCCACTGTTTTCACTTAACAGAATGGCTTCTTCCACGTGGGCGCACGGATGCCGGCTGCGCAGGGTCACGCGCGCGCTGCGCACGGCGCGGGAGGACGCCGGCCGTCCTGACCCCGCTGGGCACGCGTTCCCTGAGGAGCACGGGCTTCTCAGCCGTTTGCCTTTTGGTCATTTCTTCAGAAAACATTCCTAGCAGGGGTGGTGTTTTGCTTTGTTTTGTTTTTTAATGAAAATGTTACTGAGATAACTAGAGGTTCACTTGCAATTCTGACAAATAATACAGAGGCGGCCTTGGACACCTTGGCCGGGATTCCCCAGTGGACACCTTGGCCGGGATTCCCCAGTGGACACCTTGGCCGGGATTCCCCAGTGGAGAGCAGCATTTTCTAAAAAGAAACTAGAAGGTCCCAACCAGGATAGCGGTGCTGGTACAGCGACTGATCTTGTTCCAGTTCCCCTAGTTTTACTTGTACGTGTGTGTCTGTGGTAAATTCTACACAGTTTTATCAGCCAGGTTGGTTTGAGAAATCTCCAAAGACACTGAAGAGTCCCGACAAGGACTGTTACTCTGTCTTTTTATGACCACGCTGCCCCACCTTGTCCCCAAACCCCGGAAAGGCAACTGCTGACCTGCCCTCCCTCCCAAAAGCTTGGCTTTTCAGTGTTCCTTAGATCAAAGTGCCAACATCCACTGGATCATCAAAAAAGCAAGAGAGTTCCAGAAGAACATCTACTTCTGCTTCAGTGACTATGCCAAAGCCTTTGACTGTGTGGATCACCACAAACTGTGGAAAATTCTTAAAGAGATGGGAATACCAGACCACCTCACCTGCCTCTTGAGAAACCTGTACGCAGGTCAGCAAGCAACAGTTAGAACCAGACATGGAGCAATGGGCTGGTTCCAAATTGGGAAAGGAGCACATCAAGGCTGTATATTGTTACCCTGCTTATTTAACTTCTATGCAGAGTACATCATGAGAAACGCTGGGCTGGAAGAAGCACAAGCTGGAATCAAGATTGCCAGGAGAAATATCAAGAACCTCAGCTATGCAGATGACACCACCCTAATGGCAGAAAGTGAAGAGGAACTAAAAAGCCTCTTGATGAAAGTGAAAGAGGAGAGTGAAAAGTTTGGCTTAAAGCTCAACATTCAGAAAATGAAAATCATGGCATCTGGTCCCATCACTTCATGGCAAATAAATGGGGAAACAATGGAAACAGTGACAGATTTTATTTTCTTGGGCTCCAAAATCACTGCAGATGGTGACTGCAGCCATGAAATTAAAACATACTTACTCCTTGTAAGAAAAGCTATGACCAACCTAGACAGCATATTAAAAAGCAGAGACATTACTTTGCCAACAAAGCTCCGTCTAGTCAAAGCCATGGTTTATCCAATGGTCATGTATGGATGTGAGAGTTGGTCCAAAGACAAGGCTGAGCCCCAAATAATTAATGCTTTTGAACTGTGGTGTTGGAGAAGACTCTTGGAAGTCCCTTGGACTGCAAATAGATCCAACCAGTCCATCCTAAAGGAGATCAGTCCTGGCCGTTCATTTGAAGGACTGATGCTGAAGCTGAAGCTCCAATACTTTGGCCACCTGATGCAAAGAGCTGACTCATTGGAAAAGACCCTGAAGCTGGGAAAGATTGAAAGCAGGAGGAGAAGGGAATGACAGAGGACGAGATGGTTGGATGGCATCACCGACTCAATGAACATGAGTCTGAGCAAATTCCAGGAGATGGTGAAGGACGAGGAAGCCCGGCGTGCTGCAGTCCATGGGGTTGCAAAGAATTGGACACGACTTAGTGACCGAGCAACAGCAACAAAGATGGAATCAAGAGGTCAGGAACCTTTTGGGATTGGCTATTTTGCTCAGCATGGGGTTTCCGAAGTGGTTCTAGTGATAAAGAACCCCCCTGCGAAGGCAGGAGATGTAAGAGACACAGGTTCAATCCCCGGGTCTGGAAGATCCCCTGGAGGAGGGCATGGCAACCCACTCCTGTATTCTTGTCTGGAGAATTCCACGGACAGAGGAGCCTGGTGCGACACAGTCCATAGGGTCGCGAAGAGTCTGACAAGACTGAAATGACTAACTCATCCGCCTGGTCTGAGAGTCACTGCCCATCCCTCGTGTTGCTCAGGAGTGTTCCCTGGTGTGGATGGACCACTCTTTCTTCTAGCATCAGCCTGTGGCGTGGCTGGACTACGGTTGGCTCAGCCATCTCCAGTTGAAGGACATCTGTGTTGATTCCTGTTTGGGTCTATTCTAAATAAAGATCCTAGGGATGTGTGTGTATGTGTTTTGGTGTGAACAGAAGTCTTCAGTTCTCTGGGGTAAATAACCAGAGGGTGCCTTCTGGGTCACGTGGGCCTGCATGTTTAGATTCTGAGGAAACTGCCAGGCTCTACCTTTTCACGTTCCTGCTAGCAGGCATCAGTGATCTCGGCTCTCCACATCCTTGCTGGGGCCAGTTGTGGTCATAACTTTTTACTCTCTCACTGTAATAGGGGTGATATCTCACTGTGCTTTAGTGGCTAATGTGAGATCTTAGTCCCCAGACCAGAGATTGAACCCTTGCCCTCTGCAGTGAAAGCTCGGACTCCTAACCACTGGGAGACCGCCAGGGAAGCCTCTAAGATGCTTAATTGACATCTGTGTGTGTTTTCCTTAAAAGGTCTCTTCATACCTCTTGCTGATTTTTTAAAGTTGGATGACTTATTTTTTTACTGCTGAGTTTTTAGGGTTTTATATATTCTGTATACTAGTCCTTCGTCAGATAGACGGGCTTGCAAATATTTTTTCTCAGCTTGTCTTTTCCTCCTACAGAGCAAGTTGTAAATTTCGATGAGATCTGCTTTATCAATATTTTCTTTTATGTCTTTTGCCTTTGGTGTCAAGTTCAGAATTTTGTCCTGGCCCTAGATCCCAAAGATCTTCTACTGCATGTTTCCAAAATGTTATCTAGCTTTACGTTAAAGCTCATGATCCATTTTGAGTTTTGTGTAAATTGTGAAACCCTTGGGTTTCCTTCCCCTCTTCCTCCCACCTCCCTCCCCGACCCATGCATGTCTAATTGGCTTTGTTTAGTCCTTCAGTCACTTCCGACTCTTTTGCAACTCCATGGACTGTAGTCTGCCAGGCTCCTCTGTCCATGGGATTTTCCCACAAGAGTACTGGAGTGGGTTGCCCGGCCCTCCTCCAGGGGATCCTCCCGACCCAGGGACTGAACCCACATCCTGCAGCTCCTGCGTTGCCAGGCAGACTCTTTACCACGGCACCGCCTGGAAACCCACGCACATCTAATTGCTCCAGCGCAAGTGGTTGAAAACGCTGTCTTTCCTTCCTCAAAATGCTTTTACACGTTTGTCAAAAATCACTCGGACACATTTGTGTGGGCCTGTTTCTGGGTTTTCTGTCTTGATCCGTTGATCTGTGTGTCTGTCCCTCCTCCAGTACCGCGGTCTTGATTACCATAACTTCCCTGGTGGCTCAGCTGGGAAAGAGTCCGCCTGCAATTGAAGGAGACCTGGGTTCGGTTCCCGAGTTGGGAAGATCCCCTGGAGAAGGGATAGGCTACCCACTCCATTCTTGGGCTTCCCTGGTGGCTCAGACAGTAAAGAATCCGCCTGCAATGCGGGAGACCTGGGCTCGATCCCTGGGTTGGGAAGATCCCTTAGAAGAGGGCCTGATGACCTACTCCAGTATTCTTGCCTGGAGAATCCCCATGGACAGAGGAGCCTGGGGGGCTACTGTCCACGGGCACAGCACACACAAGTGCACACACGAGTGTCAGAATCGCATTGACCGAGTGCCCACACTTTATTTTCCTTTTCAAAATTGTTTTGGCTATTATAGTGCTTTGCCATTCCGTACACATCTGAGGATAATCTTGTCTGTATCTACAAAAAGCCTTGCTGGAATTTTGATAGGATTTGTGTTATCTTGTATATCCATTTGGAGAGAACTGGAATTTTCACTATTTTTAGTCTTATAACCATGAAAATGGTATGGCTCTCTATTTATTTAGATCTGTGGTTTTTAAAATCAGCATTATAGTTATTTTCAGAATTTTAACTTTATTCTGAATCATTGTAGATAGTGTTATGTTTTTAATTCCAGTGTCTTTGTGTTCATTGCTAGTATATAGAAATACAACTGATTTTTTTTTAAATGCTTATATTGTATTCTGAGACCTGCATGAACTCACTTATTATTTCTAGGAATTTTATTGATAGATTCCTTGGGCTACTCTAGTAGATAATCATGTCATCTGCAAATAAAATGCAGGTGGTTTTATTTCTTCATTTTGGAGATAAATGCATTTCTTCCCTTTTCTTATCTTATTTAAAAAAAAATTGGTTGCCCCAAGGCGTGTGGGGTCTTCTTGGACCAGGGGTTGGACCGTGTCCCCTGCACTGGCAGGCGGACTCTAGCCTCGGAGACGCCCCTTCCCGGGTTACTGCACTGGGCGATGCCCCCGGCCTGGTCGGGCCTGAGTGAAGGTAGTGAGGGAACGTGCTTCCCTTAGTCCTGGTCTTAGGAGGAGGCATTCAGTCTTTCACCATGAAATATGTTACTTACAGTTGACATCATTCCCTTACTGCTTTTCTGAGAGTTTTTATCACACTGTATGGGTGTTGAATTTTGTCAAACTGCCTTTTCTGAATTGACTGATATTATGTAATTTTTCTACTCCAGATTGTTAATACAGTGGACCACATTACTTTTGAATATTGAACCATCCTTGCAGCCTGGGAATAAATCCCACTTGGTCATGGTGTATAATATTTTTTTTACACATTGCTGAATTCTATTCACTAATACTTTGTTGAGGGTTTTTGTGTCTATATTCATAAAGGACTTTGGTCTGTAGTGCCCTTTTTTGATACTGTCTTTATTTGGCTTTGTATTAGATGATTCTAGCTTCATAAAATGAATTTGGAAATGTTCCTCTTTTTTCTATTTTCTGGAAGGGAGTGTGCAGAATTGGAATTATTCTTGTTTAAATATTCGGGAAAAGTCTTCACTGAAACCATGGAGATTTCACAGAAAGTTTGGAGATTTCTTTCCTTGTTTGAGTTTTAAATTATGAATTCAACTTCATTAATAGTTATATGACTTTAAATCATCTGATTTACTTTGAGTGAATAGTGGTAGTTTGTGTTAAGAGATTAGTTCATCTCATCTCAACTGTCAAATTTTGTCTGTAGAGTTACTCCTGTTGTTGTTTAGCCGCTAAGTCATTTTGGATTCTTTGTGACCCCATGGACGGTAGCCCTCCAGGCTCCTCTGTCCATGGGATTCTCCAGGCAAAAACACTGGAGTGGGCTGCCATTTCCTCCTCTGGGGGATCTTCCCAACCCAGGGACTGAACCTGAGTCTACTGCATCAGCAGGTGGACTCTTTAGCACTGAGCCACCAGGGAAGATCCAGAGTTGCTCATAATATTTGCTTATTATCCTTTTACTGCATGTGGGGCTCATAGCAGCACCCCTATTTTCTCCCTAATATTATTAATTTATCTTTCTTTTTTGCCTTCTGCTTTGTATGAGGGTTCTCCAGAGAAACAACCAATAATATGTGTGTGTGTGTGTTTATTTTAAGCAATTGGCTCATGAGATTGCAGAGGCTTGGTGGGTCCAATATCTGATCAGAGAGGCTGGAGGGTCAAAATGCAAGTCCAAAGGGAGTCTGCCATGGAAATCAGGAAGAGCTGATGCTGCAGATGAAATCAGAAGACAGTCTGTTGGAGAAGTTACTTGTGCATGGAGGAGGTCAGCCTTTGTTCTATCTGGTCTTCTACTGACGGGACAGGCTCTTTCCACGTGGCTCAGGGGTAACGAATCCGCCTGACAATGCAAAAGATTCAATCTCTGGGCCGGGAAGATCCCCTGGAGAAGGGAATGGCAACCCACTGCAGTATTCTTGCCTGGGGAATCTCATGGACAGAAGAGCCTGTGGGCTACAGTCCATGGGGTTGCAAAGAGTCAGACTCAGCTGAGTGAGCACACGCACGCATGATCGGACAACACACTCTATATGATTTCAATCCTTTTACATTTGCTGAAGTTTGTTCTATGACCCAGGATATGGTCTATCTTGGTCAGTGTTCCATGGATGCTTGAAAAGGATGTTTCTTCTGCTGCTGTTTGGTGGACCGCTCTATAAATGCTCTTTAGGTCCTGTTGCTTGGTGATGGTTTTGCCTTCTTCTAAATCTTTGTTGACTCTGTTTAGACGTTCCATCATTTGCTGACAGTGGAGTATGGAAGTCCATAAGTAAAAGCTGTAATTTTAGATTTGTCTATTTCTTCTTTCAGCTCTATTATATTTTTTTATACACACACACACACACAAATACACACACATATATGTATATATGTTTTTTTTTTTTTTGGCCACACCATGTGGCAAATGGTATCTTAGTTGTCCATCCAGGGATTGAACCGACACCCCCTGTGTTAGAAGGGAAGTCTTAACCACTGGGCCACCAGAGAAGTCCCACTTTATATGTTTTTAACTCTGGTGTTCGGTGTGTAAATACTTACAATCATTATGTCTTCCAACTGGATTGATCTTTTTATCATTATGTGATATTCCTCTTTGATTCTAGCAATTTTCTTTGCTCTGCAATCTACTTTATGTGATTTTACTATATAATAAATTATAACATGATAAATAATGCATTCCGTCCAGTTCAGTTGCTCAGTCATGTCCGACTCTTTGCGACCCCATGAATCGCAGCATGCCAGGCCTCCCTGTCCATCACCAACTCCTGGAGTTCACTCAGACCCACGTCCATCGAGTCAGTGATGCCATCCAGCCACCTCATCCTCTGTCGTCCCCTTCTCCTCCTGCCCCCAATCCCTCCCAGCATCAGAGTCTTTTCCAATGAGTCAACTCTTCACATGAGGTGGCCAGAGTACTGGAGTTTCAGCTTTAGCATCAGTCCTTCCAAAGGAATCCCAGGGCTGATCTCCTTCAGAATGGACTGGTTGGATCTCCTTGCAGTCCAAGGGACTCTCAAGAGTCTTCTCCAACACCACAGTTCAAAAGCATCAATTCTTCAGCGTTCAGCGTTCTTCACAGTCCAACTCTCACATCCATACATGACCACTAGAAAAACCATAGCCTTGACTAGACGGACCTTTGTTGGCAAAGTAATGTCTCTGCTTTTGAATATGCTATCTAGGTTGGTCATAACTTTCCTTCCAAGGAGTAAGCGCCTTTTAATTTCATGGCTGCAATATGTAATAAATAATATACTGTGGTCACGGCTACATTTTTGGCTAATATTTGCATTATACGGACTCTGCACTCTTTCATTTCCGTCTTACATATGTCATTATGCTTGCTGCCCTGTAGACAGCATATAGTCAGGTTGTGTTTTTTTTTTAAATTCAGTCTAACAATCTGTGTGCTTTACTCAGAGTATTTAAAGTGTTTATGTGTAGACTTTTGATATAAGGCTGAACTCTGCCATTTTATCACTCGTTTTCTGTTTGCTTCCTCTCTAATTATTCCTCTCTTCCTCTTTTCTTGCCTTCTTGTGGGGTACTGAACATTGTTTAGAATTCCATTTTGGGTTTTTTAGAGTGTTTTTGAGTATAACATTTTGTAACTTTCATCAACTCTCTGGGTACTACAGGACACAAATACAAGTTATCAGAGTCTGCGAATATAATTTCAGCCCTTTGAGTGATGTGTAGAAACCTTGCTTGCATTTCACTCCCTTTACTGCTGCTGCTGCTGCTGCTGCTGCTGCTGCTAAGTCGCTTCAGTCGTGTCCAGCTCTGTGCGATCCCACAGACGGCAGCCCACCAGGCTCCCCCATCCCTGGGATTCTCCAGGCAAGAACACTGGAGTGGGTTGCCATTTCCTTCTCCAATGCATGAAAGTGAAAAGTGAAAGTGAAGTCGCTCAGTCATGTCCGACTCCTAGTGACCCCATGGACTGCAGCGCACCAGGCTCCTCCATCCATGGGATTTTCCAGGCAAGAGTACTGGAGTGGTGTGCCATTGCCTTCTCTGCACTCCCTTTATATTCCCATTTAAAAACCTGAAGTGCCCAAGTCTTTCTTATATGTACATTTAGCACCACATCAGACAGTGTTACGAGTGTTGCTTCAGCCACCCAACGTGACATAAGAGGGTCATGATGAGAACAGTTATCACATTTCCCTCTGTTTTACCCGTTCTGTTGTTTTTCTCACCTTTCGGAGGGTTTAAGCCTTCTGGTATTATCATTTCTGTTTGAAGAACTTCCTTTAGTGATTCTGTCGGGGTAGTTCTCTAGGGACAAGTTCTTTTCGTTTTCCTTGTCTGTGGATGTCTTTGTCCCCCCCCCCCTTCTCTTTTTGGCTGTGCTGTGTGGCAAGGGGGTCCCAGCTCTGCGACCAGGGATCAAATCTAGGCCCTTGGCGGTGAAGTGCAGAGCCCTAACCACTGGGCAGCCAGTTAAGTCCCTCTCCAGCATTGGCAGGCAGACTCTTCACCGCTGAGCCACCAGGGAAGCCCCCCTTCATTCTTGAAGCATTTTTCGCTAGATATGCAATTGGTGGTTGACAGTCCTTTCCTTCCAGCATTTGAAAAATGCGACACTTCCTTCTGGCCTCTGTGGTTTCTGATAAAAAAGCCAATGTTATTCCAGTTGTCCTTCCCTTACAGGCAGTGTATTATTTCTGTCTGCTTTCAAGAGGTTTTTGGTTGTGTTTTTATTTTTTGTTTGTTTTCCTTCGGTTGTTCAGATCGGGTAATTTCTGCTATCCTGTTCCCTAGTTCATAGACTGTCTGTCATAACACAAGTCATTGTGTTATTGAGCCCACTCGGTGAGTTTTAAATTTTGGTGTATTTTTCAGTTCTGTGATTCCATTTGACTTTTTAATAGATTGTTTCTATGCAAGAAGATTTTCTATTTTCTACTTGTTTCGGGATAATTTGTAATCGGTTATAGAGGCATTTTTGTGGCAGCTGCTTTTCAGTCTCTCACAGCATCTGATTCACTTCACTGTTGGTATCTGTTGATCGTTTCCCTCTCCTGTAAGTTCTTTTTTATATGTGATCTTTTCATCCATTTGTTTTGGCCGTGCTGGGCTTTCCTCTGGTCGCGGCGAGCAGGGCCACTCTCGCTGTGCCCTGCGGGCTTCTCATCGCGGCGGCTCCGCTTGCAGAGCGCAGGCTCGGGCGCGGGCTCCAGTACTGCGGGTTCCCAGGCTCGGGGTCGTGGCGCGGGGACTTAGCCGCTCTGTGGCACGTGGGATCTTCCCGGATCCGGGATTGAGCCTGTTTCCTGCACTGGCAGGCAGATTCTTTCCAGTGAATCACCAGGGAAGCCCTTTTCCCAATTTTTAAAGTTATGTTTAGTTGGGGGAGCAGGAAGAGGTGAGTCTAAATCATCTGCTCTCTAGTGTTAGGATTTTTAACTTTTTAATTTATGTGATTACTCAGTGGATTTTAAGACAGCTTTGAAAGAAAGTGAAAAAAGTGAAAGTGAAGTGCTCAGTCGCGTCCGACTGTCTGTGACCCCGTGGACTGTAGCCCACCAGGCTCTTCCATCCATGGGATTTTCCAAGCAAGAGTACTGGAGTGGGTTGTGATTTCCTTCTCCAGAGGCTCTTCCCGACCCAGGGATTGAACCCGGGTCTCCAGCATTGTAAGCAGATGCTTAACCATCTGAGCCATCAGGGAAGACTGCTTTATTTGGATATAATTCACATGCCCTACAGTTCGCTCATTTGAAATGTGCAATTTGAGGGCGTTCCCTGGTGGCCCAGTGCCTAGGGCTTGGTGCCGTCCCTGCTGTGCCCAGGTTCCATCCCTGGCTGGGGAGTTAAGGTCCTACGAGCCACATGGTGTGGTCAAAAAAGTAAAACTCGATGGTTTTTAGTCTATGCACACAGTTGTGCAACCCTCACCAGAGGCAGTTTTAGAAGAAACTTCTTTCCTGTAAGAAACCCCACACCCACCGGCCTGACCAAGGCCCTGGCAACAGCTAATCTGCTCTGTCTCCATGGGTTCTCCTGTCCTGGACATTTCATGTAAATGGGGTCATGTGATCTGTGACATTCTGTCTCTTTCACTCTGCAGAACGTGATTCAAGATCCATCCCTGTTGGGGCCCATTTCAGTACTTCATTCCTTTTTATTGCTGAATAGAACTCCATTTGGGCTTCCCTGTTGGCTCAGTGGTACAGAACCTGCCTGCCAATGCAGGAGATGTGGGTTTGATCCCCGGGTCGGAAAGATCCCCTTGAGGAGGAAGTGGCAACCCACTCAAGTATTTCCTGCTTGAAAAACTACCATGCACAGAGGAGCCTTGCGTGGTACAGTCCATGGGGTTGCAGAGTTGGACACAACTCAGTAACTGAGCACTATAAGCTAATACTCCATGTACGCCAAGCTGGATGAAGCAAAGCTGGATGGAATCAAGGTTGCCGGGAGAAATATCAATAACCTCAGATATGCAGATGACACCCTCCTTATGGCAGAAAGCAAAGAGTAACTAAAGAGCCTCTTGATGAAGGTGAAAGAGGAGGGTGAAAAAACTGCCTTAAAACGTAAAACTCCACATTCAAAAAACTAAGATCATAGCATCCAGTTCCATCATTTCATGGCATCACTTCATGGCAAATAGATGGGGAAATGATGGAAACAGTGAGAGACTTTATTATCTTGGGCTCCAAAGTCACTGCAGATGGTGACTGCAGCTATGAAATTAAAAGACGTTTACTCCTTGTAAGAAAAGCTACAACAAACCTAGGCAGCATATTAAAAAGCAGAGACATTACTTTGCCAACAAAGGTCTGTCTAGTCAAAGCTATGATTTTTCCAGTAGTCATGTATGGATGTGAGTTGGACCACAAAGAAAGCTGAGTGCCAAAGAATTGATGCTTTTGAACTGTGGTGTTGGAGAAGGCTCTTGAGAGTCCCTTGGACTGCAAGGAGATCCAACCAGTCAATCCTAAAGTAAATCAGTCCTGAATGTTCATTGGAAGGACTGATGCTGAACCTGAAACTCCAATACTTTGGCCACCTGATGCAAAGAACTGACTCATTGGAAAAGACCCTGGGAAAGATTGAGGGCAGGAGGAGAAGGGGACGACAGAGGACGAGATGGTTGGATGGCATCACCGACTCGGTGGAGTTTGAGCAAGCTCCAGGAGATGGTGCAGGACAGGGAAGCCTGGCGTGCTGCAGTCTGTGGGGTCACAAAGCGTCGGACATGACTGAATGACTGAACAGCAGCAGCAACGTGTATGGAGAGACTACGTTTATACATTGATGGGTTGACGGACATTCGGTCTGCCTCGCCTCCTGGCGAGTGGGTTGTTACAAGCAGCGCGCTGTGAACGCTCGGGTGTACGCTCTGTGTGCCTGCGCTTCCCTTTCTCTTGGGCGCACACCTAGGAGCGGAGCTGCTGAGGCGCTGCCCAAATCAGCTGCACCGTTTTTCATTCCCACCAGCAATGCAAGAGGCTTCCAACTTCTCCACATCCTCACCTATACTTGTTATTATCTGATCTTTTTTTTTTTTTTTTTTGGCCACACGGCTTGCAGGATCCTAGTTCCCCAATCACAATTGAACCCCGGCCCCAGCACTGGGAGGTTGGAGTCCTAACCACTGGGCTGTGAGGGGAGTCCCCTAACTCTTTGATTCTAGGAACTCTAGTGGGTGTGAGGTGGTATCTCATTGTGTTTTTTTCAAATTAATTTGTTACTTTGGCTGTGCTAGGTCTTGGTTGCTGCACATGGGCTTTCTCTAGTTGCAGCGAGTTGGGGCTACTCCTCGCTGTGGGGCACGGGCTTCTCACTCCGGTGGCTTCTCTTGTGAGCTCAGGATCGAGGCATGTGGGCTCAGGAGTTGTGCGGGGCTTAGTTGCTCCGTGGCATGTGGAACCTTCCTGGACCGGGGATGGAACCCGTGTCCCCTGCACTGTGAGGTGGACCCCCCATCCACTGCACAACCAGAGGCGCTCCCCACTGTGGCTCTGGGCTGCCTTTCCATGACGGCCAGGGACGTTGGGCATCTTCTCACGTGCTTATTGGCCATTTGCAGGTCTTCTCTGGGCAAGCGTTGATTCAGTTCATTTGTCGATTCTTTCATCTGGTTATTTTTTGGTTGTCGAGTTGAGGACTTTGGCTTTTATTCTGAGAGAGACTGCGGAGCCACCAGGAGGTTCTGAGCACAGGGGTGATGGTATCACGTGGGCTGCTGTCCAAAGAACAGCTACAGCGATGCCAGGGGCAGCGGAGAGACCGGTCAGGACACCTGGATGACACAGGTGGGAGACGAAAGCCTGGCGCCGGGGTCGTAGCAGGGGCGGAAACACCGGGCTGGTTCCAGACGCCTCTGAGGGGAGCTCGCAGGATTCGCTGATGGCTCAGGGAAGCCTGGCATGCTGCAGTCCACGGGGTCACAAAGAGTCAGATACAACTTGGCAACTGAACAACAGCAACAACAGATGTGAGCAGCAGGAGTGCCTCTCAGGACGCGTGGGGTCACCACCAGCTGAGACGGTGGGTTAGCGTGCTGCGCGCCCTGACAAAGCACCACAGACCCGGCGGCTGTGAGGCTTCGACCCCAGAGCCCTGCAGGCGGAACATCTGAGCTCCGGTGTCGGGTGCTGCCCCCCGGAAGCCCGTCAGGAGCATCCTTCCTGCCTCTCCCGGCTCTGGAGGTCACTCCTGACCCGGTCAGACCCGGTCATTCCCGGGTCGGCAGCCGTGTCCCTCAAGCCTCTGCCTCTGTGATCTCGTGGCCTTCTCCCTGGAGTCTGCGTCCACAGTTCCCTCTGCTTGTGGGGACACCATTCATGGGCTCAGGGCCACCCCCAGTGACCTCAATCGCCTGCAGGGACCCTATTTCCAAGCAAGGTCACATCCATGGTTACTGAGCATGAGGGTGCCAACCTATCTTTGTTGGGGGGACACAATTCAACCTGTAACGGATGGGGAGACACCAGCGGAGCAGGCTGGGGACGGAGGCCAGGAGCCGGGCGTCAGGCGTGTTTGGTTAAGGGCATCCGTTACACCTCTTAGAGAAGACGCCGAGGACACAAAGAGATACGGAGCTGCCCAAGTGTGATTTTCAAAAGTTAAGAATACAACTCCCCAGCTCTGAAGCAAGGATGTGTCCAAGATTTACTTACCTCGTTAACGAGGAAACCAGCGTAGTGCTGAGGCTGGTTAAAACCCTGGAGAGACAGAAGGATGTGTAGCGAGTGGCTGAAAAAGAGCTTGCTTGAGTAAGTGCGCTGATTTAGATTAAAACCTGGTTAATGTTCTACAGGGCTGTAAAACTGCAACCTCTTCCAACTAACCTTTTCTGCAGAAATAAATTTTGTCACCACTGGGAAAATTCATTTGCAATGCTATCAGACAAGACTCTCATTACCTACCCATCCATTTTCTGCAATCTACCTTTTCTGAGTTATTAAAAATCATAATCAGTAGTAAACAGCAAGTAAAACAGACACACACCCTAGAGAATCAAAAAGTACCTTGGCGGGTCTGCTGGAACACACTCAGCCTCCCACCGAAAGGATCCACCGCCATCCTCTCGCTCATTCATGTTTTGGAAATGTTTAAGTAGTCCCCCGCTACGAGGATACATATTCTCCAAAGGCGGTTCTTCACAGAAAGGCGGTCTTTCTGTGTTTGGACCTGACTCACCTTCACAGGTGCTGAAAGAAGTGGTAATTAACACACCTGCGCCTGCTTAGCTGTGTGGCACAGGGTTACCTAACAACCAAGGCCGGAAAATCCACTTCTGTCTGGAGATGTCCTCACTAGGAATGTGGGGTTGAGTCTCTAGCACGCCTGAGATTCCAGTTTCTCTTGCCTGCAACACCTGTGCATGTGGGAGTTTCTTTCTGCACAAGGACCTTGGGGTTGGGCACAGTTCCCGTCTGCCTGACTGCATCCAAAGCTGAACCCGGGCACACCGTCGTTCAGACCTGGCGTGGGCCCGTGGGCCCTGGTTCATCGCTGAGGCTACAACCCTGATTCCACAGGTGGACGGGTCATCCTGAATCACAGGAGACGTGCTCTCAAATGTGACGCCTGTCTCAGGCCAGGGCGGCACAGCCCTTTTGTCTAGTTGTGGCAGTCGCTCAGTCGTGTCCGGCTCTTCGCGACCCCATGGGCTGCAGCCCGCCAGGCTCCTCCGTCCCTGGGATTCTCCGGGCAAGAACACTGGAGTCGATTGCCATTCCCTTCTCCATTTGTCTAATTACATCCTGGTAAAAAAAAGAGGGCTGATTTCTACTGAACCTATGCAAATAACTAGATTTCTCTTGGAATTTAATTGTGGGTAAAAATGATTTTCCCTGAATTCCAAAGTAAGAAAATATCATTTAAAGAATGTTTTGTTTGCAAAAGCACAGTCTACTAAATGAAAGGTTAGAGGCAGATCAAGAAGAAGGATTTTAATCTTACTCCTGCCAAAAAATGTCGATAGAACATTACAAAGTAACACCGATACCATCTCCTTGGCTTTGTCAGGCCCAAGCTTTCAGCAAACATAGAATGGGGAGGGGTGGGGAGGGAGGGCTGTGGAGCAGGAGGGCCAGGGATGTACCCAGAGCTGGGCTCAGCTTGATGCATCTAATCAGGAGCTTCCCTGATGGCTTGGGCTTTCGCGGTGGCTCAGCAGTAAAGAACGTGCCTGCAGTGCAGGAGGCACAGGAGACCCAGCTTCGACCCCTCGGTCAGGAAGGTCCCCTGGAGGAGGGCATGGCAACCCACTCCAGTATTCTTGCCTGAAAAGTCCCATGGACAGAGGGACCTGGCGGGCTACGGTCCAAAGGGTCGCAAAGAGTCGGACACGACTGAGCGACTAAGCAAGCAAGCAATGGGGTGTGGGGGGAGGTAGTTGTGCGTCTTGGGCCAAGTTTCTGGCTGGTATAGCCCAACAGACGATGGGGCCGGAGTGCAGGGTACACACTCAGAGGCTTCTCACTATTGAAAGGGTTACAAACTTAGAAATGCGGAAGGACAGACGAGATGTGTTGTGCCATAACTAAAGCTATCATTGTGAGCTCAAAATTTGTCCACAGACATCAGGCGAGAATCAGGAGTGTGTGTGTGCATGCGTGCGTGCGTGTGTGTGCGCGTGCGTGCACATACCCATGCCCTCCTGACTCTCTCTGCAGAGTGCAAATGGAAGCACACTGTGCATTATCATGATGATATTATATTCTGTTTCTCCCATTCAGCGTCACGTGATTGAGACCCAGCCACGTGGACCCAAACGGTGCAGCTCCTTCATTTCAGTTGCCGTGTGCCAGACCACTGTGTGGGCACCCCTCACTCTATTCGTTCTATTGTCTGTGGACATGTACATGTTCCTCCCCCCAGTATTTTTAGGGCTTCCCTGGTGGCTCTGACGGGAAAGAATCTGCCTGCAGTGCAGGAGACCTGGGTTTGATCCCTGGGTTGGAAGATCCCCTGGAGAAGGGAATGGCAACCTGCTCCAGTACTCTTGCCTGGAGAATTTCATGGACAGAGAAGCCTGATGGGCTACAATCCATGGAGTTGCAAGGAGTCAGACACGACTGAGCGACTAACACTTCCACTTTGCAGTATTTTTGCTCTTAAGTGGTGCTGCTTTGAAAATGTGGCCAGGTCTCCTGATGGGTTAGTGCAGCTTTCTCTGGCATGCAGCCAGGCATGGGACGTCCCTAGGAGTATCTGTTGACTGAACCCTAGCGCTGAGAACAGGTGTGCAAAGCCTGGCAGCTTGCCTTTTCCCAAACGCCGGTCGCGTCTCCCTGCCATATGCTCGTCTTGAAGTGACTCTGAGACCGCTTTTCACAGGATGTAGGCGTCATTGCCCCTCTGCCTGCCGAATCGGGTCAGCGTTGCGGACAAGCGATGCTACATGATGTCTGAAAAGGGATACAGGGGCCACCTGGTTCTCTTGGCACTCTTGCTCTTGGAACCTGGCCACCCTCCCTTGAGGGCATCCCCACCAGGCCGTCAGCCCACAGCAGGAACCAGCTTGCCAGGCACACAGTGCTGGATGTCCCGGAAGCGCCTGGGGTGCAGCGAGGAGCAGACCAGCCAGGCCGCTGAATCTCTCCCAAGTAGCAGACTCCTGAGGGAAAGGAGTGATTGCTGTTGTTTGAAGCTGCCCAGTTTGGGGGTGCTTTGTTATGCGGCAGTGGCTGACTGATGCACACACCCAGTTTCTTTGAAGAATGCCACATTGTTTACAAGATAATTGTACACCTGGAGTTCCAGCCAGCAGGGCTCGTGCTCCTTTGGTGTGGTTTTAGTTTCTATTTCCAAAATCGCCAGTGATGTTATTGGCTTTTTCCATGTTCTTCTTTGAAAGGAGACTGATGACACACGTGCCCGTCATTCTTTTGGCTTGTCTTTCTCTAATGGATTTGGAGGGCTCTTCATGGCATCGCTGACTCGATGGACGTGAGTCTGAGTGAACTCCGGGAGTTGGTGATGGACAGGGAGGCCTGGCGTGCTGCGATTCATGGGGTCGCAAAGAGTCGGACACGACTGAGCGACTGATCTGATCTGATCTGATCTGATCATTGTGGATACGAATCATTTGCAAGGTGTTTGTGTCGCAAATATCTTCTAGTTTTCAGTTCTTCATTCTCCTTATGGTCTTCTGAGGAACAAAAGTCGCATGATACATGCTTTCCACCTTTTTATTTTCAATCTTGGTGACGTTTTTGGGGTGTGTTTCCTGTAATTAGTATTTAAGTGTGTCAACATTCTAATTAGAGAGTCTCTGTGTTCTAACAGATGATTTTAATTCCACCATGTCTCTGATTACTCAGGTGTTTAAATTTATTCCCATCATCTAATTTTGTTTTCCTCATTTATCACGTATTTATCTTTTTTCTCTTTTCTGCTTTTTGTTGGCACAATTTTTCTTCACTTCAGTTTTCTCCTGGCTGTTTTGAAATCTGCAAGTCCTATTTCCATTTTTCTCATGGAAACTTTGGAATTTCAGACTTTTCTTCTTTTGATTCTAAAATTTTCTTCTTGTTGTTCAGTTGCTAAATCATGTCCGACTCTTTGCGGTCCCATGGACTGCAGCACACCAAGCTTCCCTGTCCTTCACTGTCTCCTGGAGTTTGCTTAAACTCATGTCCATGGAGTCAATGATGTCATCCAACCATCTCATCCTCTGTCGTCCCCTTCTCCTCCTGCCCTCAATCTTTCCCAGCATCAGGGTCTTTTCCAATGAGTCGCCTCTTCGAATCAGGTGGCCGAAGTACTGGAGCTTCAGCTTCAGCATCAGTCCTTCCAGTGAACACTCAGGGTTGTGATACAAGAGCTGTTGGGTGCTCCTCCTTCCTGCTCCTCCCCTCCTCTTTCCATAGGCCGTGTTCGTCTCACGTGGGACTCTCTCAAGTCGTTGTTTGATTTTCCCTGAACAGTTTAAGCTGGTTTCTTTGCGGCATCAAGGTCTCATCCTTGGATTCATTTTCTAGGGCATATCTTTCAGTCCTTTTTGAGACACTTGGTGTGTGGATGTTTATAGGTGTGAAGACACCATTATTTTGCTGTTTCACTTGAATGCACGTTTCATTGTGTATGGAATTTTAGGTTTAGTTCTCTAAGAATGTTGACAGGTTCACCCCTTTGCCAACTGACAATCAGGTTCCATCTGATTAAAGAAAACCCTTCCCCACTGAAGGCTTTTGAGCTATTCTCTTCACCCTTGGAATTCCGGAAGGCCACTAGGACACGCCTTCCCTCCTCCTGCCATCCCCCTGGTGGTGGAGAAGCCATCCTCCTGGGCTGTCTCCTGTTTCCTGTCTCCAGCTTCCTGTTGGCACCCGGCTTGCCCGAGGTGGACAAGGGTGTTTATTCTCCACTGCTGTTCCCATACATCTGGACCCAGACAGCAGACATTTGCAAGAGAGGAGGATATGCGTGCGGCTCCTGCATCTGGTGCAAATGTGGTCGGGGCCCACTGCTGGGTCTGCCTCACCTTGGCCCAAGGATGTGTCTGGAGGTTGGACTTTGCTCAGGAACTTGATCTCTGGGTGGCCTTGCCTGCAGCCCTTAGCCGCCTGCCAAGCCTTCACTTTTCAACCTGAACACTGGCTGCACAAATTCTGGTCAGCAAAAGGCCCCGCCAGCACCCGTGGGTGGACACGGCCAGCCTACTGCCAATAAGATGTTTGCCCGAAGAGCCTAAGCGGCGGCCCCTGCCCTGCCTGCGCACGTGGAGGAAGGTCTCCCGGGGCTCCGAAGAACCCAGGCTCTGCCCTGGGAGCGTGTTTCTTCTCCTACACTGGGGCTTCCCTGGCTGCCACAGACTGGGGGCCATCTGCCGCTTGTCCCCAGGCAGGGCTGGGCTCTCTCATGGCCAAATCCTCAGGGAAACAGCCAGGCCTCTCCCTCCTCCCAAAACACTTGGGGATTCAATCTCGAGATGAAAACTATCATGAAACTACTGAATTTTGGAGTTCAAGCCAAGGCCACGGTGGAAGCTGCCAGTGGAGACTAAGGCTAACCCTCAGGCCTCTGAAGAAGCGCTGCTCAGGCCCCTTCTGTCCTACCTGGATCCTACGCGGTGTTCCCATCCAGGCCCCCCGCCCTCAGTTCCTCAGGGCTCCCCGCTGCTTGCCCCTGCCAGTACTGGCGCCCCCAGGTCTCCAGCGAGGCCTGGCCGTCCAGCGCAGGGCCCTCCAGGCTGCCCGCGGCTCTCTGCCTGGCCCAGCCCGTGTGCATCTGGCGCTCACTGTGGGCTCCCTCAGTCCTGTGGCCCCCCCTCCAGGCACCCTACCCGCCAGGTTCCCCCAACACTCAGCGGGGCCTGCCCCATCCAGTGCTCCCGGCTCCTGGACCGGCCCCCCTCATCCCCTTCCCGCTCCCCTCCCAGGCTCCCGCACCAGCGCCCCCTCCGATGCCCCCGGTCCGGTGTCCGCGACTCCCTCGCGCGCCCATTGCCCCCTCTCGTGAAGCCCGCGCCCCTCGGACGTCCCCCACAGCCGGTTTCCAGTCCCCATCGCCTGCCCGGCTCCCCCTCAGACAGCCCCCAGCCCGTGTCCGGAGCCCCGTCGCCCGCCCAGCGCCCCCTCTCCTGAAGCCCGCGCCCCTCCGATGCCCCCAGCCCGTGTCCGGAGCCCTGTCGCCCGCCCAGCGCCCCCTCTCCTGAACCCGGCGCCCCTCAGATGCCCCTCACAGCCGGTTTCCGATCCCCGTCGCCCTCCCGACGCCCCCTCTCCTGAAGCCCGCGCCCCTCGGATGCCCCCGCCCGAGCGTCGGCGCGCGGCCCTGCCCTCCGCCCCCTCCCCCGGCGGCGGCCGCGCGTCATGGCGGCGGCGGGCGGGGCGCGTCTCGCACGCAGCGCGCCGGGCGGAGCGCTCGCCGCATTGTTTGCTTCGCTGGGGAGCGAGCGGGCGAGCAAGCCGGCCCTGGCGTCCGAGCAGCCCCGCGCCAGCGCCCCGCCGCCCCGCCGCTGCCGCCGCCGCCCGCCGCCCGCCGGCCGGGCTCCCGCGCCGGGCCTCCGCTCGGCCCCGCCGCCCGCGCGAGCCGCCGCCCGCGAGCCCGCGGCCGCCGCGCCGAGCCGGGCCGGGCCGCCGCCGCCAGGAGCCCGCGCCCAGAGCGGCGGCGGGCCGGGCCTGCGCGGCCGTTGGCGGAGGAGCCGCGGGCGCCATTAGCGCCGCCTCGGCCGCGCCGGCCCCCGCGCCCGCCGCCCGGCTCCCGCGGCCGCGGCCCCGAAGGTGAGTGCGCCGGGCGGGCCGAGGCCGGGGCCGGGGCCGGGGTCGCCGCCTCGCCCGCGGGCCGCCGCCGGCCTCTCGGTGCTGGGGCCGCCGCCATGTTTGGGGCCGCCGCGGCGACGCATTGTCCGCGGGCGGCGGGGCCGGGGGAGGCCGCGGTGTGGGGGCGGCGGCGGGGAGGCCGGGGCCGGCGGGCGGGAGGCCGGCCTGGCGAGGCGGGGAGCGAGGGCGGCCCGGAGGCCCTGGAGGGAGGCCCGGGAGGGAGGCCGGGGGGCCGGGGAGGGAGGCCGGGCGGCTTGGGAGCTCGACAGGGAGGGAGGCGAGGCCGGCGGGCGGGAGGCTGGACGGCGAGGGAGGCCGGCCGGGTTGAGAGGCCGGGGGGCCGGCGGGGAGGTCCGTCTGGCGAGGCGGGGAGGCCTGGGGTCCGGTCGGAAGGCTGCAAGGCCAGGGAGTGAGGGCGGGCCGGGTTGAGAGGCTGAGCGGCCGGCAGGGAGGGAGGCCGACGGGGAGGCCCGGAGGTCCGGTCGGGAGGCTGCGAGGCCTGGGTGGGAGGCTGGGCCGGGGAGGGAGCCCCGGCGGCTTGGGAGCTCGGGAGGCGAGGCCGGCGGGCGGGAGGCTGGACGGGGAGGGAGGCCGGGCTGTGGAGGCGCCGGGGCCACCCTGCCCGCCGCGCCTCCTGCCCGGCCGCCCGGCGAGGTGGGGGCGGGCCCGGGGGCTCGGCTTCCCCGGCCGAGCGTTTGCCCGAGGGTCGCGTTATGTAACGGACGCGCTGGGCTTGTAGAGCCCGGACGGGAAACTTCCTGTTCCAGGGCCGCGCGGACCCGGGCGGCCGCCCCCTCCCGCGCCCGCTGCGGGCGGCCTCCGGGCCCCCAGGAAGAAGTGACCTGGTTGTAATTTACGGGGCACGCGCTGCAGGCGGGCCCCGCTGGAGGAGCCGCCCACTGCCGGAGAAGGGTCGCGGGGGCGGCGCTGCGTGCCGCCCCTGCGCGAGGGTGTTCGTGGCTTTCCTAGGGCCAGGCGGGAAAGGCGGTGTTGGAAGGTGAAGCGGCCCTGGGTGCCGCGTTCCTCTCTTGTGGCCACACGGTTTTTCAAGGGGCATTTATCAGAAGGGTCTGGAGGGGCTGCCGATAGTCTCCACGTGGGAACCTTTGTCCTGCAGGGGAGCTCCAGGTGGACGGAGGTTGGAGGTTTGGAGCCTGGGGTGTAGGGGAATGGTGGGCTGGTGAGGTGGTCTGCAGAGTGACCAGCGCCTTTTGTCCCTGTCACCATCGAGCTTTCAAATTCCAGAGCTGCCGTGACCAGTAACTGTTGTCCTTCTTATAGCAAGTGGCCACATACAAAGCCTCAGTCACTTCAGGAGCATGTGGGTTTTGAAGAGCCGGTTATGGTTAGCGCTCTTGGTACTGTGTTCTGGAGGAGAAAATTACACGTTTGCCTTTCGTCTGCTGAGTAACCAGCTGTGGCTTCTGCCCCACCCCAGAGGACCCCTGAGGCTGCACTGGGGGCCCTCCGCAGGCTGTGGCGCTGACAACAGGGGGACTTGCCCCTCCCGCAGAAGCGCTGGCAGGGCCAGGGCAGCTGGGGCGCAGCTTGGCTGACTGCACCCCAGGAATCCAGGGCTGTGGGCCCCTGGGACGTGAAGATGCAGATGGGTTAGGGTTGGTTTGCCCGTGGTGGCTCTCAGGCTCCCCTTTGTAGGGCATTCTTGTCAGATTTCACATAAACATTTCTGTTTGACAAAAGAGAAGGAAAACCACAGTCAGAAGGACCTGTCTCAAGGAATGCATTTCGGGTCTGCTGCGATTTCCTCTCAGGTGTGACAGTGCAGGCCGCCGATGGGGGCTTTTCCTGGCCGACTCCCCAGGGCCTTGTCCAGCGGGGGCCTTGTCCAGCAGGGGGCCTTGTCCAGCAGGGGGCCTTGTCCAGCGGGGGGCCTTGTCCAGCGGGGCCTTGTCCAGCGGGGGCCTTGTCCAGCGGGGCCTTGTCCAGCGGGGGGCCTTGTCCAGCGGGGGCCTTGGGCTCCACCTGGCATGTGTGTCAGCCAGTCTCATCAGCATCACTCTGCTTCCTGTCTGGCGTGTGGTGGTTTGGAGTGGGGAGAGGGCATTGTCATCAGTTCCTAAGGTGTCACCCTGCTTGGCGGGTGGTGGGCCAGAGTCAGGGATCGTCAGGAGAGGGAGACTGGAAGTAGAACTTGCTGGTGGCCGATGGCGGATGTCTGACAAGAGCAAGTGCTTGAAAGTCTCCATGGCCAAGGCTTAAGTCGCCTGAGCCTGTGCTGCCCCCGGTAGAGGGGAGGAGCACTCTGGGTGGCGAGGGGGTCTCCGGGTTGCCCTCGCTGTGACGGGATGATGGCCCAGCACTGTGGTCAAGCCAGCAGCCGAGAAGGCCCCCAAGGGGCAGGCAGGTGGCTGGCATGCGGTGGCCACGTCTGAGGCCCTGCAGAGGCTGGGTGGGGTGTCCTGGGGTGAAGCCTCCCCAGGCCAGTATGAGGCTGCCCTCTTGGGTCCCGGCGCGGCCGATGGCCTGTGCCTCAACACGGTTGTGGAGGGTGTGTTCATGGAGACAGCGATGGGCTGAGGGCTCTCTCCTGGGTAGTAGCGGGGGTCAGACAGTGGCCAGAGCCTGCAGGAGTGCAGCTCTGTGCACGTACTGTCTTGGGCTTGGGACTGCGACCCCAGCTCGCAAGGGGTGTGGATCCAGGGTGACCAGTGAGCAGTGGGCGTCAGCATTCTGGAAGGGCTCGTCCCCGTGTGTGCCTCTGGGGGCCCTCCTGACTGCCTGCCTTCTCCTCTGGTCCTGGGAGGCCTTGGCGGGGGGCAGTGGCTGTAGGCGGTTGTTGTCATACCTTCATGAGTCCCAGATGTGTGATTTTGGAAGCCTTGGGCGGGTTAGCTGGGACGTCTGCTTGGATTTAGTGCCAGTTGGTTAGTTCTACCCACGTGTGCTTGGTGGTTTTCGCCTCTCCTGTCTTCTGCGTGGCGCTCACGTGTTGTCTTGTCTGTTTCAGGGAGTCAGTGCCAAATGAGGAGGAAAGGCCGAGGTCATCGCGCTGCAGCGAGGCACACTTCCTCCCCCGGCAGCACCAAGCACTCCCCCACGCGAGAGACCCTGACCTACGCGCAAGCCCAGAGGATGGTGGAGATCGAGATCGAGGGGCGCCTGCACAGGATCAGCATCTTCGACCCCCTGGAGATCATCCTGGAAGATGACCTCACGGCCCAGGAGATGAGTGAGTGCAACAGCAACAAGGAGAACAGCGAGCGGCCGCCCGTGTGCTTGAGAACTAAGCGGCACAAGAACAACCGGGTCAAGAAGAAAGGCGACGCCCCGCCCAGCACCCACGGCGCGCCCGCCTCCGCCAGCACCCTCCCCGAGCCCAAGGTGCGGGTGGTGGAGTACAGCCCCCCGTCAGCACCACGGCGGCCCCCCGTGTACTACAAGTTCGTGGAGAAGTCAGCCGAGGAGCTGGACAACGAGGTGGAGTACGACATGGACGAGGAGGACTACGCCTGGCTGGAGATTGTCAACGAGAAGCGCAGGGGCGACTGCGTGTCAGCCGTGTCGCAGAGCGTGTTCGAGTTCCTCATGGACCGCTTCGAGAAGGCCTCACACTGCGAGAAGCAGAAGCAGGGGGAGCAGCAGTGCCTGATCGATGAGGACGCGGTGTGCTGCGTGTGCATGGACGGCGAGTGCCAGAACAGCAACGCCATCCTCTTCTGCGACATGTGCAACCTGGCCGTGCACCAGGAGTGCTACGGCGTGCCCTACATCCCCGAGGGCCAGTGGCTCTGCCGCCACTGCCTGCAGTCCCGGGCCCGGCCGGCCGACTGCGTGCTCTGCCCCAACAAGGGCGGCGCCTTCAAGAAGACGGACGACGACCGCTGGGGCCACGTGGTGTGCGCCCTGTGGATCCCCGAGGTGGGCTTCGCCAACACCGTGTTCATCGAGCCCATCGACGGCGTGCGGAACATCCCCCCCGCGCGCTGGAAGCTGACCTGCTACCTCTGCAAGCAGAAGGGCGTGGGCGCCTGCATCCAGTGCCACAAAGCCAACTGCTACACCGCCTTCCACGTGACGTGCGCCCAGCGCGCCGGCCTCTACATGAAGATGGAGCCCGTGCGGGAGCTGGCCGGCGGCGCCGCCACCTTCTCCGTCAGGAAGACCGCTTACTGTGACGTCCACACGCCCCCCGGCTGCACCCGCAGGCCTCTGAACATTTACGGGGACGTGGAGATGAAAAACGGCGTCTGTCGGAAGGAGAGTTCGGTCAAAGCGGTCAGGTCCACGTCCAAGGTCAGGAAGAAAGCCAAGAAGGCCAAGAAGACGGCCCGGGAGCCCTGCACGGCCCTGCCGCCCGTGTGCGCGCCCTACATCCCCCCGCAGAGGTGAGCGCTGTGAGGGGGCGCAGGGTCTGTGCAGGCCCACCACCTGCCGTCTGCCCGGCCCTGACGGCTCCTCTGACGGGGACCTTGTTCCCGCTGCACTTGGCGGGAGCGTGGCTGTTGTCAGAGACTCGGGTCTGAGGCCGGGGTGTGTGTGCATCTGGTCTCCTCGAAGCCTGGGGCCGAGCTCACCCAGCCGCAGCCCCGCCTCGGGTGCCCAGGATTCGCTGCCCTCTCTGCCTTCCTCACCGTGCTCGCGGCAGCGTTTGGGGATCTTGGGACTGAAAAAACACATGCATTTATTTATCTGGCTGTATCGGGTCTTAACTGCGGCGCACGGGATCCTCTGTGGCGTGTGGCCCCGAGCGTGCGGGCTCCGTTGCCCTGCAGCATGTGGGGGTCCAGGTCCCCAACCAGCAACGGATCCCTTGTTCCTTGCGTTGGGAGGCGGACTTCCACCCACTGGATCACCAGGGAGTCCCCTTGTGGGATGTTTAATTTGCTGAACTTAGGCAGTGTGGCCGGGTGAGGCAGACACGGTGGAGATGAGAGTGGGGCTGACAGGGACCCTGGCGGGAGATTCTGGCTTCCTTCCTGTCGGGGCACGGGCTGTCTGGTTTCCCAACCGTTTCTCTCAGATGATCGTTGCCTGGTCAGCGTGGGGTTCTCTTTCTAGAGTGGTCCCGGTGGTGGGTCAGGATCCCGCCGGCCACCCCCATCTCTAAACTCTCCGCCTTCTGCTTGTCACTCTTGCTACTGACTTCCTGTTTTTATTTCATTGGATTTAAAAATGCTCTTGCCGGGAACACCAGGTAAGTGGCTTGGGGAATTTCTTGGCAGACTTGTGAGCGCCGTGTGGTTAGGGAAAGACTTAAACACGGGCTCTGGTGTTGGGGCCTGGGGCCCGGGGCCTCCCCTCAGCGGCAGAAAGGCAGGGAGAGCGGCTCGGGGCTGCGGCAGGGCGGCCGGTGTGGGCGCCGCCTCGGAAGTCCTGCCTTGGGCTGGAGGAGCAGGCACTTCCTGGGTGTTTGTTACAAGCGTCCAAGAGGAGAAAAGTACGGAGATAACAGTAAATTCAGACAGTGAATAGAAAGCACTTCTCATTCCTCTTATCTGGAGAAGACTTCTGGTAAAACCGAGTGTCTCTTTGCAAATAAGTCGGTCTGACTTTTAAGAGAGTTTCACTTGCATTTGGAGAAGGAAAAGGCAACCCACTTCAGTACCCTTGCCTGGAAAATCCCGTGGACGGAGGAGCCTGGTATTCAGGAATCCATGGGGTTGCAGAAAGACAGGACTGAGTGAATTCTCTTTGACTTCACTTGCGTTTCTACCCGAGGGTTGGAAAGTATAGGATTTGTATCAACAAGTTTTGTTTAAGACCCCAAAGTTTTCAGGTTTACTAAAATCAAAGTAAATAAAAGTTGTGACTTTATAAATTGAGAAGCCAGGAGCCAAGGTGCTGCCCTCTGTCCAGTCCCACGTGGTGCCCACTGCCCGTCTGTCCGTCCGCCCGAGGGGCAGGCACGCGGCTGGGAAGCGCGGGCTCCTGGGGTCGGAGGTGCCGCCTGATGGGGCCCGAGCGGAGGAGCGACAGGCCCTTGCGCTGCCCCCCCGGCTCAGGGTGGAGGTCAGCGATGCACCTGGGCGGGTGTGTGTGGCCGTGGGCCTCACCGTCGCTGTTGCCCCGCGTGTCCAGAGACCCTGACGTCAGACCAGCGTGTAGGGTGTTGGGGCGGCTGGGAGGCCCAAGCTCACGACCACTGCTCTCTTCCTGAAGCTGTGGTCCGCGGTGCGGCCTTAGGATGCAGGCCCCAGAGGCGGTCAGTGGGGGTGTGACCCCGCGCTCTCCACAGCCGCAGGACGGAGCTGCCGCCAGGACGGCGTTCAGAGCTGGCTCAGGCGCCGGCTGCACGAGGGGCTCTGAGGTCTCAGAAGAGGAGGGGCCGCTCACTCGGCTGAGGGGAGGGTCAGCTGTGCGGAGGCTGGGGTGGTGGCAGGGACTGTGGTGCTTCCGTAGTTTGCGTGGTTTAAAGAGTTGTTTGCAAATGAAAAAGATAGTTCAGACACACTAATTTTGAGACCATCATCTGTTCTCAACAAGAGGCAGATGGTTTAGCTTTTCTCATCTTGCAGCATGTTTACACTACAAAGGTTGGTTTTTTTGTGTCTAGTAACAGACCCCAGAACAGAGGTGTGGGTGCCCTGAGCATGTGCTCCCTCCTGTCCGAGGGCCCCAGGCCCGCGGTCAGGCTCGCTGGCTGTGCGGGCTCAGCCCTGCGGCTGCTCCGTGCACAACCAGGCATGGCATTGGCTCTTTCGGGAACGCCGAGCGCTGCCCTGGGTGGCCCTCGTGGCCTCCCGGTCCTGTTGCCGTGAGGGCCCAGCCTGCAGCGAGTGCGGGAGCTGTGCCCGTCTGCCCGCCTGTCCCCTCCCTCTCCTGCTCTTCAGTTAGGGTGACTTTCTCCCCGATGGAGAAGCGACACGTTTGAAGTTGGGGAAGACCCGCAAGGTCAGGTCGGAAGGAGAGAGAGCGGTCGCTCGCCCTCCTCTCTCCCGCCTGAGCTGGCGCCGCCCTTCTCCTGGTGAAGCGGCCCTTGTCCTTGGGTGGCCGCTGTTCTCCTTGGAGCCTCTGTTTCCTCGTTCGCTTTCTCTGCCTTGTGTGCGAGGGCAAAGGGCGGTAGAGGCAGTCGCGGCAGGGCACAGGCTCTGAGAAGGGGTGTGTGGAATTGGAGCTTCTGGGTCTCGGGGGTCATTGGCTGAGTGAAGCTCCCGCGGAGCTGCAGGCCGTCTGCGCTGTGGGTGCTGTGGGTGCTGCTCTGGGCGTGGGGAGGGGCCACGGCTGGCCCATGTGGCCGCCCGGGCGGTTCACGCACTGGTGCTCACCGTGGACGCTGCCTCCCGAGCCCTGACAGGGCCCTTGCCAGGGAGGGGGCTCGGGTCTCATCCCTGCGAAGACGAGGCTGAAACCCCAGGGCGGCCGGCTGGACGGTGGGGGCTCGGGTCGCTGGGCTCACGCGCTTAATGCTTGTTGAATGTAGCAGCGAGGAGTCTGGGCTTTAGTCTTGCCTGCCTTCTTTTCTGGCAGCTAGTTTTACTATGATTCCTGAAGTTCTGATGGGCTGTGGCCTGGGGAAATGGGGGAGCCTCGTGGCCCCCGCAGGTGGGAGCACAGCTCTGGGTGCCCCACGCGTGTGGGTGTCGCAGGCAGCCCCCCAGTGGGTCCTTGGGGAGGGGCTGTTGACGGAGCCCAGGTCAGGAGTGCAGGTTGAACCGTGGCCATGGTGCGGGAGCCGGCTGCGCGTCGCCCCTGCCCCACTGGGCGAGTGCACGGCTGGGGGACCGCGCCACGTGGGGCCACGTGTCCGTGCTGACCCTCCCGTGGCTTCGCTGGTTTCCCTGTACTTGAATTTGGGGTGGGGTGTGGGGGCTGGCGGCCAGCTCCAGGCTTTGCCCCCGAGGGCCTTCGGGGGTGGGGTGGGGTCTGGGCACGGGCCAGCCCCTGGGCACTGTGAGTCAGTGAAGCCCAGTGTGGGGCGCCTGGCGCCTCACGGCGGCTGTGGCGCATCTTGGGCGTCTCTGAGCGCCTCCCGCGGGCTCCCGTGTGTCTGAGGCTGAAGCAAGCGCCGAGCGGGGTGCAGCGGGGCGCGTCCCGTGTCCCTCGGGCGTGCGGACCTCTGGTGGGCCGGGCATCCTGGAGGCGCAGAGGGGGCCCGGCCCCTAGGGCGTCTGCCGAGGACTGGGGTCTGGCAGTCCCTGCTCACGGCCTCCGTGTCTGCTTTGCGGGGGGGGGGGGGGGGGGGGGCCAGGCACACGGGGGCGTTTTCCTCCGTGCTGCGCTTGGGGTCGCTGCCTGGAGTGGCCCGTGGGGTGGGCCCGGCGCATGTGGAGAGCGGCCTCGGCATCCCGCCGCGCCTCGTCCTGTATTAGTTTCGAGTTTTTCTCTGAGATAACTTCAGATTTATAAAAGCTTGCAGAAGTAGGGGGAGAGACGTCTCCCCTCACCCCCTTAGCCAGAGGGCCCTCTCGCTGACGGCTCACCCGTGTGCTGTCCCGGGGGCAGACCATGTGCCCCTGGGCACCGCCCAGGCGGGGGCTGGCCTCCCCGGGCGCCTTCTGGCCTGCGGCCGGGAGTCCCGCTTTGCCTCCCCGGATCAGAGTCGCCCTTAGACTGCCTGTGCCTCCCTGTGAGGGCTGAAGGGCGTGCCCACCCCATGGGGTTCTCTTCTCCTCTCAGCGCCATGGAGGGAGGTGCGGTTTTCGGAGGGTCTGCCCAGCGGGCCTGGGTGCTGAGGTGGGCATCTGGGGGTGTCAGCGCTGGTGGGGTTTCTCAGGAAAGGGGGCTCTGACCAGCTGGCGGTCACGCGCCTGCTCGGGCTGTGAGGGGCGGCGCCCGGGGCAGGCAGCTGCCTGGCTGGGGGGTGGGGGGTCCCGCCGGGAGGCGCGCACAGGCTTCTGGGGCTCCTGGCCGTGATCTGTGCCGTCGGGCAGGGGGCGCCCCAGGAACCAGCAAGGCCCAGAGCTGCGGCCCTCCAGAGGCTGACTCTGGGCTTTTTGGGTCTGGTGGGGGCTTCTCTCGCGTCCCCTGATCTCCGTCTGAGCTGTTCTGAAAGTGCAGGGCCTGTTGTGGAGTTGCAGCTGGCTGGGAAGGGAAGGTGGCCCTGCTCCCTGAGATGCCGGCGGGGCGGCCTGGGCCCTGCTCCCGCGTCTGTGTGTGTGAGGAGGGATGGTGTGTTTAAAAAACCAAGTAATGAATCTGGCTGCACGGGCTCTGCAATTGCGGCATTTGGGCTCGTGATTGCGGCCTGAGGGGTCCTTGACCTCGGTCCCCGCGTGTGGAGTCTCAGCCAACGGACTGCCGGAAAGTCCCAGGGGATGGCTTTTAATGCTGTTTTCCATGACTTTAATATAGAAAGTTAAAAAATAAAAGAGGCACTGACAGGGATTTATCAAATGTAGCAAAAAACGGTGACTGACGCTTGTTCCTGAGGCGCCTCCAGGCCCACCAGCCCGGCCGCGCTCGCAGCAGCCGCTTGGAGTGGATGGGGCTGGGTCCCTCTCAGGCCTGCCTTTCCGTTCTTCCTGCCGGGGTGGGCTGCTCTCCTGCTGCGGGCATGGGCAGGCCTTGAGTGCAGCCCTCTGACCGCAGGCCCCTGGCGCAGGCCTGGGCCTTGTCAGCAGGGCGGTCTCCGTGCCCCGGGGTCCTGGGTCTCTCCCCGGTTTGGCCTGTGGGTGGCAGGCAGTCTGCTGGTGCTCAGTGCACGTCTCCCCTCGGTGTCCCTGCTCTTTACGTCTTTAAAAGCCCTAGTCAAGGCTGGACGTTTGTGAGGCCGGAAGCGCCACCCCCATACCCCAGCTTCGGGAGCACTGGGCTGGCCCCCTCGCCCGCTCCTTTTTGGGTCACTTGGAGCACACCCCAGTCCTGGACGTCCCCCGGCAGCACAGCTAACGGCACGCTTCAGAGCCTCGCCGTGCCTGGGCCGTGCCTGCGGCCCTGGAGTGGGTGTGTCTGGATAGCTGTGTCTGTCTGGTCTGAGGACGCGGCGTCTGACCCTGTGGTCCTCAGCCCACACACCTGTCCTTCCCGCTGGCGGGCAGGGCCGTCACTGGCCTGTCCCTGCACCCCTGACCTGGAGACCACTCTGTGGGCCCCCCATCCCCGAGATGTGTGTCTCCTCCTGGAAACCTGGCTCCATGCCTGCCTTCAGCCTGACCCGGGCATGGCCCACCTTTTGCTCACTACGACCTCTCCAGTGTTTGTTGAAAGTTCACGGTTTTCTCCATAAAAATGTCCATGGAAATCTTAGTCTTAGAAATAGTGTTCTCTCAACTCGGCATGTCTGGGTGTTGGTGTAGATCCAGGGTTTTACGTTGGTGTTGCGCATTGCAGGTTCCCTTAGGTTGTCTGGACATTGTGTGTGAGGGGACGGTTTGGGCGGACTTTCCCTCCTTCGGGTTTTCCTGTCTTTTTTTTGCTAGCCCGAGTGGGTTTGACAGGCGAGAGCGGGCAGCCCCGCCACAGGGATCACCACCTGCTTTTAATGTGTATTTTTGATCTGTTTTATGGCTTGTATATGTCACATCTTACTTAACCATCCATTTCCTGAGGGCCTCGAGGTTTTCTTCTGAAAGCTTTGCAGCTATCCCTCCGCCCCTGCCCCCTGCCCCGCGGCCTTGGCACTGATGGGGCCTCTGGGGCCTGGACTGCTGGCCTCCCAGGTCAGGATGGCTCCGAGGCGAGGCACTGCAGCCTCGCCGTCCCTCATGCTCACGTGCCGGCGTCCACGGAACACCTCCTCCCCCAGAGACTCACACCCACCCGGCCCGGGGGCGTCTGTGCGGCCAGCCTGCGCGCTGTGCCCGCCTGCCTCCTGTGTGCCCCGGTCGTCCGTCAGGCTCTTGGGATTTCGGGTTGGTTTGGGGGTGACCTGCGTGTCCCTGTTTGTCCTTCTCACTGGCATCATCGTGGGCTGCCTCCACTTCTGGCCTTCCTGTCACTTGAACGTGTCCCGTGACCGTCTTCCTTCATGGTTGGTGTGCCCACTTGTGTGGTGAGCCAGCCCTGGCAGGGGTCCTGGGGGGCTGCTCTCGAGGGGCACCTCCCAGGGAGCCAGGAGCGAGTCGCAGGGCGCGAGGGCCCCTTTTCTTGTCTTTTGTCGGGGGTCGCAGTCTGGTCTCCGCTGTGTGAGTGCTGCTTCTGGGACTTCGATCTCTAGACCACTGGCCTCCTGCACGTGGCCGTGGACCCCAGGCCCTGGCGTGTGTCTGTGCGCGTGGCGTCTGGCCTGACCCCACCGTCCCGCCTGGTCGGGACACTCACCCGGAGGACTGGACGCGTGTCCTCGCCTTCCCGCAGTCAGTGCACGGCTGGGTTGGCCCGATTTTCTTGTCTGATAGTGAACCTCCTGTGAAAAATGGGTTCCTTTTATTTCTTTTGAGGGTGGTAAGAAAACTTTTAAACGGTTCATTCAGTTTCTAGAGTAATTGTTAAAGGAATGTATTTCAGTTTTCTTATTTTTTTTCATAATTCAGATTTCGCCAGTTACATTTTTCTACAGGTTTGTTTGGCATCTTAGTTTTCATGATACTTTTTTTTTTTTAATTGAAGTATGGTTGATTGATTTAGAAAGTGTTAGTTTCTACTTCATTGGATGGACTCGTGCTGAAGCTCCAATACTTTGGCCACCTGATGCGAAGAGCTGACTCATTGGAAAAGACCCTGATGCTCGGAAAGATTGAGGGGAGGGTTAGGGTGACAGAGGACGAGATGGTTGGATGGCATCACTGACTCAATGGACGTGAGTTTGAGCAAACGCCGGGAGACAGTGAAGGACGGGGAATCCTGGCTTGCTGCAGCAAGTCCATGGGGTCGCAGAGAGTCAGTGACTGGACAGTGGGAAATTTCTGGTGTGCTGCAGAGTGACACATTACACGGCTGTTTTTTTTTTCACATTCTTTTCCATTATGGTTCATTATGGGACATTGAATGTAATTCTCTATGCTGCATAGTAGCCGCTTGTTATTTATCTATTTTACATACAGTCCTGTGTATATATTAATCCCAAACTCCTGACTCATCTCTCCCCAACCCTGTCCCCTTTGGTCACTGTAAGTCTGGTCTCTAAGCCAAGCCTGTGAGTCTCTCTCTGTTTTGTACATAAGTTGATCTGTCTCATTTAGATTGCACGTATAAGCAATACAGTGTTTATCTTTGATTTAGTTCACTCAGCGTGACCGTCTCCAGGTCCATCTGTGTTGCTGCTGCTGCTGCTAAGTCGCTTCAGTCGTGTCCGACTCTGTGCGACCCCATAGACGGCAGCCCACCAGGCCCCGCCGTCCCTGGGATTCTCCACTGTGTCATTATTTCCTTATTTTAATGGCTGAGTGATATTCCCCCTCCCTCTCCCTCTCTCTCTCTCACACACACACCCCATCCCTGTTGCTACTGTGTCATTATTTCCTTCTTTTTTTGTGGCTGTCTCTCACACACCCCATCTTCTCTGCCATTCCTGTCGACCGGCATTGAGGTTGTCTCTGTGTCTTGGCTGTTGTGAACAGTGCTGTTTTAAAGGCACAAGGCTCGCTGTTCGTTGCTTTCTGCTCCCGTTTGCTTCTTTGCTAGTCTTTTCAGCTGACGCTGTTCTGGTTTCGCTGAGGTTTTCCCGCGCTCTTGTGCCTCGTGCTCCTCCCTGGCAGCCTCAGTCGGTGGCGCACGCCGAGTCCGCCTCTTACTGGTGCCACCCTTCACCGCTGGGGGAGCCGAGCATGAGAGCACCCTCTGCGTGCGCTCCGTGTGTGGCGCTGCCTGCCTTTGCTGGTCCTGAGTCAGGTGGCATCGCGGGGCGAGGACAGGCCTCAGCAGAAGGGCGCCTGCTAGGTGCCCAGGACGGACACAGCCCCTCTGCAGAGGGGGGGCCCGGGGTCCCCAGCGCCTTCTGCTGGAGCCGTGGAGGGGCTGTGGGGATGCTCTGGCTGCCGTGGGAGCCGGCACTGTGTAACCGGGCGGGCCTGTGGACGCGCTGGGCTGGGGCTCGCTGTCTACCCGGGCCGCTGTGCCTGGGTGGAGCTGCCCCTCGCTGGGTTCCTCGGCCACCAGAAGAGGCCCCGGGCAGGGCCATCCTGAGCGGCACGTGGCCTTCGGCCCCGAGGCTCGAGCTGCAGCCGCTGCCTTAATGAGGAGGGGGTTGTGGGTCTGGACGCAGCAGAGCCGAGGGCGTCGGCACAGGTACATGTGAATCAGGAATCACACGCCTCAGGAGATGTCTTTTAAAATTCCTTTATCTCCACCCTGAAATGTTGATGTCCCGTGTACCGGAAGGAAGCCTCCTGGTCCCATTGGAGTTTGGTCCTCAGCCTGCATCTGTTGTCTTCGGGAGGTGGTTCCCAGGAGGGGCAGAGGCAGGGGCCAGAACCCAGCCTGGAGGGTGTGAAGCCCTTGGTGTGCCCTTGAGTGTTCTTAAAATCCTTCAAGTTTTACAGTGTCTGAAACGATGGTCTTGCCACGAGGCCTGGAGACGCTTGTGCTCATTTTTATGACAAGGAGCTGACCCCACCCCCAGCAGCTTCTGCCTCCAGCCGTCCCATTGCTTTTTGTCTTGCGGGGACCAGGGCCCCCTGAGAGGAGCCATCCTGCAGGGCCGCTCCCACCTGGGGGAGGTTGGTGCGTGAGCATGCGCGGCTCGGGGTGGGGGACACCCGGGGTCCCTGGACGCGTGAGCTGAGGGCTCGGAGGGAGGGACACCTGGGGTCCTTGGACGCATGAGCTGAGGGCTTGGAGGCGCTGGGGTCCTTGGACGCGTAAGCTGAGGGCTCGGAGAGGGGGACACCCGGGGTCCCTGGACGCGTGAGCTGAGAGCTCGGAGGGGGGGACACCCGGGGTCCCTGGACGTGTGAACTGAGGGCTCGGAGGGAGGGACACCCGGGGTCCTTGGACGCGTAAGCTGAGGGCTCAGAGCAGGTGGCACCCGGGGTCCCTGGACGCGTGAGCTGAGTGGCAGTGGCGGGTTGCAGCCTGCAGACAGGTGGAGCCAGGAGGCAGGTGGTGGTGGTGAGGGGGTGGGGGTAGGCAGGGGGACGCACACGGTTTGTTAACTGTAACGCTGTTGTTTCTAGTTTCCGTGATAACGTGTCCACGTCCTGCTTCTTAGCTAAACCCTGAGTTTTTCCGTGTTCTAGATTAAATAGGATTGCAAATCAGGTGGCCATTCAGCGGAAGAAGCAGTTTGTTGAGCGCGCCCACAGCTACTGGCTCCTCAAGAGGCTGTCCAGGAACGGAGCCCCGCTGCTGCGCAGACTCCAGTCCAGCCTGCAGTCCCACAGAAGCTCGCAGCAGGTACGTGGCCCGCGGGGGCCTGGAGGCGGCATTCGGCCGGGGCGGCAGGCGGAGCCTCCGTCCGAGGTGCCCCTCGGCCCCGCGGTGTGCTGGCCTTTCCTGGCCCTGCCCGCTGGGGGCGCGCGGGGGAGCCTCTGCCAGCTGAGCAGGGGTGGGCGTGCCGGGGCCTCGGGGCAGGGACCCGTGCGCAGGAGGGGCGGCCGGGGCGGGGCGCGCGCCTTCCCCTCAGTAGCTGACGCAGGGTCACAGGCCGGCTGACGTTCAGAGTCCTTTTCTGAAAGGCGGGTTTAGGAAGGGAGACACCGGCTTCGTGAGCTACGATAAATGGGGCTTGGCCGCTGCTGGAGCTGAGGGCGGGCCTCAGGGCCGAGCGGACTCTGCTCTTCCCACTGCCTGCGCGCAGCAGGGCCGCCCAGCACGTTTTCCAGAAGGCTCCGTGAGTCACGATGCCCGAGGGGGTGCAGGGGTCGCGGTGCCTCTGGGCTGGCAGGGGCTTCCCTGGTGTGGGGAGCCCCCCGCCGAGTTCCAGTCGGGGCAGGGCTGCCTGGCTGGAGGCTGCCGTCGCGGGTCCCACGGCGGGTGGTGGCGGCCGCCTGTTCCGTCGCGTGGTCCTGAGAGCCGCCGCTTCCCCGCTCTGTGTGCCTTCTTCCCATGGTTCTTGTGCGAGTCCCCGGCTGTGTGCCGCCCGGCCTGGACGGAGCTCTGCCTCTTCACCTCCTCAGGCCTGCGGTGCCGACGGCAGGTCATTCAGCATCGCACACACATGAATGCTCGTTTAAAAAGAGAAGCTTGGATTCTGCTATCTTTCTAATGCTTTTTGAAATCCAGAGGAGTGTGACGTTTCTGGGCGGCTGCGGGGTGGGCTGTGCCCCTAGCCTTCCTCTGCCTCCAGGGAGGGAGGTAGCACATGGCTGCAGGGCCGCTCCCTGGACCTGCCGCTCCCGGGGTGTGACAGGCAGGTCAGGCCCCCCGCCCGGCGGTCCTGGTGCCTGCAGTGCCGCCTGAGTCCCCTCCCCCGAGACGGGCACAGATGTGCAGGCTCACCAGCCCCCTCCCCGCCCGCTGGGGAGGCTGAGCCCCACGCACCAGGCCGGAGCTGCCCTGGACGCGTACAGAGGGGCCGACAGGGCCAGGTGCTCGGCTCCCGCCTCCTGCCCGCTCTGTGCAGCGTCAGGACTGCTGACGGCTGAGTCCAGTCCTGCTGCCCGCCCTGGGGCGGGGATGCCCGTCCTGAGCCTTCTGCCCCTCCTGGGCCTTTCTTGGGGAGGCCGTGTGCCCCCCCTCCCCACTGGACACGGGGTTCTGTCTCCGTCAGGGCTGTGTCAGGACCTGGGCCTGTGGGCTGTGAGGGCTGGCTGTGGGCTGGGGGAGCGTCCTTGGGGCTGCAGGGCTGCAACCGTGGGGACTGAGGGTGGCTGGCTGGCTTGGTGCTGCCTCAGGAGCTCCAGGAAGGAGGGCAGGGCAGAGCCCACAGGGCCTTTGGGTGCTCAGAGAGGGTGCTGGGCCTTGGGGCTGGTGAGTTAGGCAGAGGGCATCTCGAGATGGGAGCAGGGAGGCCGGACGGGGGCCTTTGTCCTCAGCTCGGTGACGGCGGAGCAGTGGGAGGTGCAGAGAGTGCAGAGCTGGGAGTCTGGTCTGGGGCTGGGCTGGCGTGGGGAGTCGAGTAGGGAGCGAGCGGGACCTGGGCGAGGTTGGGGTGCGTGAGGGGCCTGCCCGCACCTCAGGGGAGCACACGTTCCCAGGGTCAGCACGTGGGCTTGAGAGCAGTTGTGTTCTTCTCACGTCCTGCCACGCATGGGGAGTTCGTAATGACAGGAGAGTCCATGCACAGGAAACAGAAGGGCCGGTCCTCTTGGCTGAAGGAATTGGAAGGAACCACAGAGATTGAGACTGGAGGTGCAGCTGGGCTTGACCAGGGGCCAGTCCTGCCTCGGTGGCGGTGAGCTAAGCAGTGCAGCCTGTGTGGGCAGGGCCACGGGTGGGGGTCCGCCTGCCCCCCGCCAGCCTGGAATGGCCGGGAGCTCCCCATCACGGGCTCGGTGGGAGGGCTGCGCTGCCTCTGGCTTCCCACCCCATCCTAGTGAAGGTTGGCTTTTGCGGGCAACCCGTTCATGTTCCACATGGACTGTCGAAGGCTTGGTGTGATTTTGATGGTTTTTGAAACTTTAAACTGTCGGGTATCAGAGTGTGACCTGACTCACTAGTGTGTGTGTGTGTGGGCGTCTGCCCTGAGCCGGGCCCTGGGAGAGGCTCGGTGCGGCCCTTCTCTCTCACGGCAGGCCTTCCAGTCAGGGACGGACGGACACATGGGGTGAGCTGGGCTGGACGGGATGAGGCGCTGCGGTTGCTGGGCGCTCCTGGCCCCTGCCTCCTCGGTGGTCTGGCCCCTCGGTGGTCTCTCCTGGGCCCATGGAGCCCTGGCCTCTGTAGGTTCCCGTGGTGGTTCCGTCCTGCAGAGCAGGCTGGGGGCCTGCGGGCACGTGCTGGGCATGGGGGCGCGGCTCCTGTCCCACCGGCCCTCGAGTGCTCACGTCCGCCAGGTCCCCCTGATGCGTCCTGTAGTGGGAGGGCGTCCCCGTTCGCTTTCCGGGGGCTTTCGGACAGCTGGTTGTCCTGCTGAGCTGGGGCAGGGCCTCTTGCTGTCCACACCACTGCTCCTGGTGGTTCAGCAGGGCGAGATGGCTGTCCCGCAGCGACTCCCACCCTTGCTCGTGTCCTGGGAGTCGGCCTGATCTGCGGGGTCCTCACGCTGCAGAGCTGGCCTGCTCTGTCCGCAGCCGGGGTGCTGGTCTGACCCAGTTGGTGTTGACCTTGTGGGGTGGGGGGGTTCTGTCCGTCTCACTTGTAGGCACTGGGTGTGCTCCCCTCCTTCGGCGGGTGAACGACGGCTGGGTTGCAGTCTTCTCAGAGCTCTCTTGATAGCTGTTTGAAACCAGAAATGACTGCAGTATTCCCCCAGTGTATGCAATCTTCCAGGATTGGTTTCACATAGCAATTAAAGCGGAGAAGGCGATGGCACCCAACTCCAGTACTCTTGCCTGGAAAATCCCATGGATGGAGGAGCCTGGTAGGCTGCAGTCCACGGGGTCGCTGAGAGTCGGACACGACTGAGCGACTTCACTTTCACTTTTCACTTTCATGCACTGGAGAAGGAAATGGCAACCCACTCCGGTGTTCTTGCCTGGAGAATCCCAAGGACGGGGGAGCCTGGTGGGCTGCCAGACGTCTATGGGGTCGCACAGAGTTGGACACGACTGAAGTGACTTAGCAGCAGCAGCAGCAGCATAAATTAAAGACTGCTCATGTGGAGTCAGAAAGGCAGGCCCTTCTGTACACAAGAGGTGTGGGGCTCGGTCATGTCCTCCCTGCAGCTTCCTGCTTGGCGGGGGCACTGTGTTGGAGGCAGGGCCTGTGGTCTTGCAGCCAGTGGTGGGCACAGCAGGTGGGCATCAGGGGTTTCTGGGGACTTAACTGCTTTCCTCTGTCTCATGTGGGCCACCAGGCTAAACGTCCTTGGAGCTGGTATTTTCAGTGTCTGTTTCAAACTGACGAACAAGATGATTTCAGATGCTCTCGGGGAATTTGGTTTTCTGAGCCCACTGTTTAATGTATTTACTGGCTTTGTTGATACAGCTGATGTTACTGTTAACTCCTGTTTGATGCCTGAGAATTTCAAATAACGTAAAAACAAGCCGGTGATTGGAATCCGGTAGAGCTGGAGGATGCCGGTGGAGGGGAGGCTCAGGCCCGGCTCCGTCCCTGCGCCCGGCCTCCTGGGTGGGCCCCTCTGCTGCCTTCCCCAGTAAAGCGAGAGGGGCCTTGCAACTCTGGCCACGGGTTTTTTGCCTTCAGACCCTGAGGTCCTGGAACGCAGCATCAGCCTTGGGGTCGATCCTCTGAGAGCAGAGTGCTCCCTGCTGCCAGGGTTCAGGGTTTGCACTGGGATAGGGGTTGGGGGCCGCGAACGCAGCCACATGGCTGCGCTGTTACAGCTCGCTCCGGATGGGGTGGGCTCCAAGGGGCAGAAGAGGATGAGGAGAGAAGAGGGCCTGAGGCTTGTGCGGAGCGTTCTGGAAAGCGGTGCCTGCGCCGCCGCAGCCCCACGGTGGCGGTGGCGGTGGCGGTGGCGGCGGCGGCAGGGAAGGGGAGCCTCATGCGTGAGGTCGGACTCGGCTTCCGGGTGGCCTTGACCAGGAGGGCCCCAGACTCCCGCCTGGAGCCTTAATGGGGGTTGTGGGAGGAGCTGTGGTGGGACAGCCTTCAGGTGCGCTGAGCGGCCAGCACGTGCGGCGGTGGGAGGGTGGGCCCCGGGAGCTGGGGGCAGGCAGCCCTGAGCCCCTCCAGGAAGCTCTGAGGACCCCAGGCCCTGGGCAGAGCTCGGGGAGGGAGGGGAGCGAGGCCGGGGATGCGGGCACTGGCGGTGGGGTGCAGGCGGAAGCACTGGGCGCCCTGGCCTCGCGCTCTCCCTGCCCGGCCCCACCCCTCGCCGCAGCGCTGGCCTGGAGGTGAACCAGCGACGGGCGAGCTTGTCCCCGGAGGAGGCTCCCCGGGGAGGAGGCGAGGGGCTGAGCCGCGGAGCCCTCCCCGTGCGTGTCTGTGTCGGGGACAAGGTTGACTCCATTCTTCTTCTCAGAGAGAGAACGACGAGGAGATTCAAGCCGCCAAAGAGAAGCTCAAGTACTGGCAGCGGCTGCGGCATGACTTGGAGCGCGCGCGCCTGCTCATCGAGCTTCTGCGCAAGCGCGAGAAGCTCAAGCGGGAGCAGGTGAGGCTGCGGGGGCGGGGCGTCCCGGGGAAGGGGCGGGGCGTCCCGGGGAAGGGGCGGGGCGTCCCGGGGAAGGGGCGGGGCGTCCCGGGGAAGGGGCAGCTTGTGCTGGGCCCCGCAGTCCTTGCCCCCGCGTCCTCTGAGTGGTCCTCTCTGGTGAGGGGTGCTGGTGGCTTTAGGGGCTGACACTGATCTCTGCCGTGAAGGAGACTGGCTGGGGTGGGGTCTTTGTGGTGTCCAGCGGGTCCCAGGAGGTGTGAGCAGGAGGGGCGTACCGCTTGTGCCTTTAATGTGGACCTCCATTGGCCCCTGGACGGTCCTGCGTCCTCGAGGTGGGAGGTGGCTCCTCAGAGGGAGTGTGCCCTCGGGCGCTGAGCCCTGGTGCACTGGCCCCCAGGTGAAGGTGGAGCAGATGGCCTTGGAGCTGCGGCTGACCCCGCTCAGTGTGCTGCTGCGCTCGGTGCTGGACCAGCTGCAGGAGAAGGACCCGGCCCGCATATTCGCCCAGCCAGTGAGCCTGAAGGAGGTGGGTGTCCTTGCCTCCTGTGCGGCCTCCCTCGGGTCTGCAGTGACCCAGGGGATGTGGAACGACCCCTCCCAATGCGTGCATGTCTGGCCAGAGGACCTGGGCTGCCCCGCGGTACTGCGTGAGCCTGGAGTGCGCCTGTGTGTGTGTGTATGTACATGACGGGTGTCCTGGTTATGTGGAGTGTGTGACTCTGGTTGTGTCTGTAAACAGTTGCTTTGTTCCCTGAAATCAGGTCCCGGATTATCTGGATCACATCAAACGCCCCATGGACTTTGCCACAATGCGGAAGCGGCTAGAAGCACAGGGGTACCGGACACTCAGGGAGCTGGAAGAGGACTTTGACCTCATCGTGGACAACTGCATGAAGTACAATGCCAAGGATACGGTGTTCTACCGGGCCGCCGTGCGGCTGCGCGACCAGGGCGGCGTGGTGCTCAGGCAGGCCCGGCGCCAGGCAGACAGCGTCGGCTTCGACGAGGCCTCGGGGATGCACCTGCCCGAGCGGCCGCCCCCGGCCCCCCGGCGGCCTTTCTCCTGGGACGAGGGTGAGCACGGCCATCCAGGAGCAGGTGGTGGGGCACTTTGCCTGATGCTGGAGTGCAGGCTCAGGAGGTGGGATGCGAGCTGCACGCTGGCTTGAGGTTTCCTAGGAGCCTCGTGAGGACTTGTGTTCGCGTCGTATCTTCAACCTAGTACGCCTCAGTATGGTGATTCTAATGTGTAAGTGACACAGGGACACAGAGGGTCGCTTTCACGGCTTCTCCTTCTGTTTGCCGTGTGGCGTGCATCTTAGTCAGCACATCTCTGCTGAGAGCATCCACGTTTCAGGTGCCCACTTGAGAGACACGTGAGCCGTGGCCCGAGTGGGACAGCAGGTCGCCCTGATACAGGCCAGGGAGCAGTGTCGCTCGGGCCGTGTGCTCAGGTGGGCCTGGGGGCCTGAGAGGACGTCCTGTGGCAGAGGAACCCCCTGGTGAGGGAGCAGGGAACAGGTGCAGGCCCTCCCTGCAGGGCTCTGCCCACCTCACGAGGCGGCCTCGGGAGGGACGTCCGTGTCCGCTGGCTCTCCCGGGTCCTATCCCCTCCCCCACCTGAGCGCTCGGGGTGGGGAAGGGGTGCCAGCCTTGCAGGAAATGGCCGGGCGCGTCACTATGAGTCTCTGCATCCATTTCCACGCCCAAGTTTTCACGAAGGATGGACTGGGGCGAGAAGCACAGTTGTGTCCCTTCTGCGTTTGGGCGGCCCCAGGCCCCTCCCCGTGGTGTCCTCTGCTCGAGGGCAGGCCAGATGCTACAAGGCTTTCGGATGAGATAGGATTTCTTGCTGTGAACCTTCTTGTCTGTGGCGTCCTGTTAGGACGTGTTCTTACTCGATTCCCTGTTCTGGCTTCTTGTTCTTCTCGTAATGAGGTGGGTGCTTTAGGGAGAGGTTTGCCGGTGGAGTGAGGGGCGTCTCCTTGTCGGATGGCCGCGCTGCCGTGCTTTCAGTCCCAGGTCTGTCTGCAGGGGGTTCTGTAGACTCATTTAGTTTCTTAGCCGCCTCTCACTGATTTAGCGTAGTCTACTTTATATGTTTTGGTGTTTGGCTGAAATTGAAATTTCGTTAAGAATTTTTCTTATAAATATGCCCCAAACTCTGGATTACCTGTGAACTTTGCAGCCCAGTTAAGAAAAGCCACATAGCCACCTGCGACTGTGACTCGGGCTCAGACGCACTGGCCCCGAGCTGGCACCCTGGCTGGTCTGGACCTCTTTCTGGCCCTTCTTGGCCTGGGCGCCTGGTCTTGGTGGGAGAGCTCAGTGTCCCCGGGTGCGGCCCCGGGTCTCGATGGGAGGGCTCAGTGTCCCCGGGTGCGGCCCCGGCCCCCGTGTCTGCCAGGGGCACCCAGCCAGCAGGTGCCATGCGAGGCGGGCCTTGGGGCCCCTGGTGAGGCGGTCTCAGGTGGGCGGCACCCGTGTGGCAGCTGATGGCCGTGTCTCTGCCTCCAGTGGACAGGTTGCTGAACCCGGCCAACAGGGCCCACATGGTCCTGGAGGAGCAGCTGAGGGAGCTGCTGGACATGCTGGACCTCACGTGTGCCATGAAGTCCAGCGGGTCGCGGAGCAAGCGGGCCAAGCTGCTGAAGAAGGAGATTGCTGTCCTGCGGAGCAAGCTGAGCCAGCAACACAGCCAGCCCCCGGCCGTGGAGTCAGGTACTGCAGGCTCAGAAGAGGACGGTGCTCCGCGGGGGCAGGAGGCCGCGGAGGAAGGTAAGCGCTCGGAGACGCTCCGGGCTGAGGCCGGGGTCTCGTCCTGTCTGCGCCGCATTTGGCCACTGAAAAACATTGGGGGTGAAATGAGATTTATTTCTCGAGCACGGTTCAGGTTGTCCACAGCCTTGCAGGGCAGTCGGAGAGTAAGGGGTTGGTGTGCCGGGAGGCACGGCCGTGTGCTGGGGCGGGAACGTGGAGCAGAGTCTCCCAGCAGGTGCCTGGTAACCCGGCAAGGCTGCGCGGGGGGAGGACTGTCTCAGCCCCCCTCCCAGGGCGTGTAAGGTAGCAGGGCCCTCCAGCGGCCCCGTGCCCCTGTGGGTGGGACGCGCGCCGTTGGGGCCCCTCCCCGGGGACAGCCCCGGGCTCAGCCTGGGCTCCTGGAGGTGCCCTTCAGGTGCCCTTCGGGCAGGTGGAGGGTCCCCCCGCTCCTGCCCTCCTCGCCTCACTTGGGACTTGGGCGTTTTAGGCAGCAGCACAGGCCGTGGGGTCAGGCTCCCTCCCTGCATGGCTCTTAGCAGCTGTGTGTGGTCTTTCTGAATTTTTACCACTTTGTCCAAATAAGAACAACAAAGCCGTTCATGAAAGGACATAGAAAGCTGTCCTGCTGCTCACCCTTTGAACAGGACCGTGGCCTCTGCGGGTGTGTGCTGGCCTTGCAGCCCTGAGGTATCCTGCTGTGATGCCACGTCTCTGTGGTGCCTGTGGGCGGGTGGACTGCTCTGGTCCGGTGGTGTCCTGGGGTCCAGCTGCCTGAGGAGCAGCGGATAGGACCTGGATCCCTAAGCTTTCACTGCTTGGAGAAGGTGGCCGTGTGGTGGGGCGGGGCCCCTGGTGGTGCCCTCTGCCTGGGGGGCCGTGTGCCAGCTGCAGGCTCTGGAGTGTCCCTGCTCGGGGGCGGGACTCACGCTTGGACGGTAGAGTCCGGGGCCTCCCTGCCATCAGCACACTGGCCCTGCCTGTGTGTTTGGCTCCTAGCAGCCCTTCTCCCGGGGGCCTTGGGCAGCCGGGTCTCGCTGGGCTCCCCGGCTGTGCCCCCCTGTGCCCTCGGGGTTCTCAGGGTGCAGGGAGGCCCCTCCTGCCAGCCACCCCTGCTGCCCCCGCTGCTCCTCGGGGTGAGGGTGTGCGTCTCCCTTCTTGGGGGAGAACGGGTCACCAGGTTGGTTTACTATCCACAGAGCAGCTTCTCTGAGCTCTCCCACGATGCGGGTGTCCCTGTGGGCCCCCTCATGCTGCTTCTGGGGCTGGGCCCACGTTAGAGGAAGCCAGCGCAGTGGTCTGAGTGGGGCTGGCTGGAAGGGACGTGTGGGCGGAGCGGTGTGGTGGAGGTGGCTGGCCAGCGGCACAGGTGGGGGTGCCCCCTGTGAGGCGACAGACATCAGCGCTGGGGGGGGGTGTCTGTGAACAGTGGTTGGTGCAGACCGCAGAGACGGCCGCGTGTGAAGGACTGCAGGAATGTGCTTGGGAACACGGTCCTGGGACAGAAATCACTCAGTATCGTCCATCACACCTGAAAGGGCAGTGGTTTCTCAACGTCTTAGTTGTCATTTGGTGCTCACGGGGTTTCCCCTGGAAACCCTGATGAGGAGATGTGGGGCAGGCCGGAGGGCTGGCAGCCGTGACCTCCCCCTGGTCGGCGGGGAGCCTTGCAGGCAGGTCTTCAGTTTCCAGGTTGGTTTCCTTGAGCAGTGGCCCGAACAGTCAGGAGGGCGTGGCCGTGGGCCTCGAGGGGGTGTCTGCTTCCCGCTGCCACACTGCAGTCTAGTCTCAGGGTGAGGCTCTGTTTTCGCGGCTCAGGACTGGGTCCTCTCCTTCCCCAGAGGGGTAGGGGCTGCCGGGACCACTGCAGCTTAGGCTGGATGACGAGGTCATGCTTGAGTTGGGTGGGGGGCGCCCCGACTCGGGAGAGACGGCGGCACGGTGTCGAGTGAGGTGCCAGGCCGGGTCCCTGGTCCATGTGTAGCTTTGGTTTGGAAGCATCTCATGGGAGGTCAGTGCCCGGGGCATGGATGGTGGCGTGGGGTGCCCTGGGCGGGGCCCATGCCGATCTGTGCGTCGTGAGTTCCCTCAAGTGGGACTCCAGATGCCAGGTTTCACGCTGGCGCGTCCTGAGGCTCTGCGTTCGTTTATGCCGCGAACACATCATTTATTCCAGATGTTCCCGGAATGTTTCTCCCGAGCAGCTGAGTGGTGTGTTAGGAACCAGTGACCGCGGGGATGGTTAGTCTAGTGTGTCGACCCTGAGGGCAGGCCCCAGAGCCAGTGACCACGGGGAAGTCGGTCTCGTGTGTGGTCCCCGAGGGCAGGCCCCAGAGCCAGTGACCACGGGGAAGTCGGTCTCGTGTGTAGACCCTGAGGACAGGCCCCAGAGCCAGTGACCACGGGGAAGTCGGTCTCGTGTGTGGTCCCCGAGGACAGGCCCCAGAGCCAGTGACCTCGGGGAGGTCGGTCTCGTGTGTGGTCCCTGAGGGCAGGCCCCAGAGCCAATGACCTCGGGGAAGTCGGTCTCGTGTGTGGTCCCCGAGGGCAGACCCCCGAGCCAGTGACCGTGGGGAAAGTTGGTCTAGTGTGTGGTCCCCGAGGGCAGACCCCCGAGCCAGGGACCACTGGGAGGTGAGTCTAGTGTGTCAACCCCGAGGGCAGGCCCCCGAGCCAGGGACCACGGGGAGGTCAGTCTAGTGTGTCGACCCCGAGGGCAGGCCCCAGAGCCAGGGACCACGGGGAGGTCAGTCTAGTGTGTCGACCCCGAGGGCAGGCCCCAGAGCCAGTGACCACGGGGAGGTCAGTCTAGTGTGTCGACCCCAAGGGCAGGCCCCAGAGCCAGTGACCGCAGGGAGGTCGGTCTAGTGTGTCGACCCCGAGGGCAGGCCCCAGCATCCCTGGCCAGCACCTGCTCTGTGGGCCACCAGATGGCGGGCACTGTTCTGTCTGTTCCCGCCTGACGGATGAGAACACCAAGGCTTGGAGTCCGCGGCCCATGAGGGGCCTGCAGCTGGTGGGGGGATGGTTTGCACTGGGTCACCTGAGCACCTTCTGCCGTGATCCCCGCCATCCGTGAGGCTGTGGACGCCCGGGACATGTCTGTGAGCCGCCCTGGCAGACTCAGAGCCCCGAGCCATAGCGTCATCTTTGGGAGGAGGAGCGAGGCGCCCCTAAGACGAGCCCCCCTCGTGGCTGGTGCAGGCAGAGTGTGGGCACAGTGGGTGCCGCGGGGTTCAGGGCCTGTGTGCTGGGGGCAGCTGCCCTGGCAGGAGTGCCCAGGCCTGGGGTGGGGCGGCCGTCGTCTTGGCCCGCTGCTGAGTGGGGGCCCTGGGAGGGGTGTCCTCCACGGAGGGAGGGGCGTCCTCCACGGAGGGCGGGGCGGCTCCAGGGCAGTGCGGGTCCCCTGCCCAGGTGGAGGCAGAGGCAGATGCCGGCAGCTCGGGTATCAGGTCAGCACGAGAGCCCCTGTGGGGCCCCAGGTTGGGGGGAGAGGAGGCCTCTCTGGGGAAGGAGGGGGGCCTGCTCCCAGGGAGCGTCCAGTGCTCACTCTGCCCGCTTGCAGCTCCCCAACGGGTCAGTGTCTCTCACAGCCACGGGCAGCAGGTGGGAGCTTCGTCACCAGTCACCAGCCACACGCCGTCAGCAGGACTCGAGCCCTGCCAGCTGCACACGTGTTTCCAGTTTGCACGTGTGTTTGCACTGACGTTTCTAACGGCTTTGGTTAAGGAAAGGCTTTCTCCTCGTTTTCTGAGCTGTGTCACGAGCCTTCGTAGGTGAGTGGCGTCTGAAAGCTCTGGGCGGAGCCTGACCGCTGCCGCCCTCCTGGGGGCCAAGCCTGGCCGGCCCATCTCACTATCAGTGGGGAGAATTCACAAAATGTGCTCCGAGACATAGGTGAACTTTTGAAGTTGTGTAGCTTTTCACTTTCAAAATGACTTTGAGTTGAAAACGTTAACCTTGTGTTGTTTCGGATGGATGTGGGGAGGTTTGCAGGGTTCGTCCAATAGGGACGACTTTGTGGCCGTATGTGCTGCGTAGTCACTTGCTCTGTGTTGCACGTCTTGATGCCAACCTCAGCCTTGATTGGAGGAAAACCTCAGTGGCTTATCCCAGAGGATGTGCGCAGCCCGTGCTCCAAGGACAGGTCTCTCCAGCTGCCCAGGGCCCGGGGCCGATGCACTGGCGCTCAGGCGTCTTGTTTTGTAATTTCTAAAAGCCTTTCTAAAGAGGCTAAGGCAGTCGTTGTCCAAGGATTGTGTTTTTATCTTTCAAGTCAGATTTAAAATAACGAGCTTGGATTATAACGTTTCTGAAGGCGGCACGGTCTGAGAGCCGATGGGGGGCTTCCCTGGCGCGTTCGCAGCCACTCACTGCTCCCTGTTTTTTGACATCAACTTAGAATGCCCTGGTCAGAAATCAGATTCACATGCTTGTTTCCTTCTGTTTGCTAACCTTGTGGACCAGGTCAGGACTGTGGGAATGCCCGCTTAGACCCCCTTAGTTACGTGACATATTTTTCCTCCTCAAGGTAAGTGACTGTCGATGGCAGCGCGTGTCATGACTCGGCTGTGTCTTGGGCTGGCGCGTGTGCGGTGGTCTCAGGGAGCCTCTGGCCCTGGGTGCAGGTGCCGGCCGGGCGTCAGGGGCGCGCACACAGTGTGACCGCGGCTGCTTGCAGACAGCTACGTGCGATGCTGTGTTTCCTTGATTGGATTAGTGTTTGGTGGACTTCACAATTGTAGTACGTTTTATGATAGCTTTGATAATTATCAGCTTTCAAAAATCACTTTATTTATAATTTTTTCAGGAGATAAATCTCCCCCTAAACTTGAACCATCAGATGCATTACCTCTTCCTTCAAACTCGGAGCCTAACTCAGAACCACCAACCCTCAACCCAGTAGAACTCCACCCAGAGCAGAGTAAACTGTCCAAAAGAGTCACATTTGGTAATGAGTCACATAGCACTTGCACTCAGAGCGCGCTGCTAAGCGGACACTCTCCAGAGCCCACCCTCGCCCGTAGTGGCGCTGCGCCGGGGGCGGAGCCATCGAGCGATGTAAACAGACGCACTTCTGTTCTCTTCTGCAAATCGAAAAGTGTAAGCCCCCCAAAGTCTGCCAAGAACACTGAAACCCAGCCAACTTCTCCTCAGCTAGGGACCAAAACCTTTTTGTCTGTAGTCCTTCCGAGGTTGGAGACTCTTCTGCAGCCAAGAAAAAGGTCGCGAAGCACCTGCGGCGACTCTGAGGTGGAGGAGGGGTCCCCGGGAAAGCGCCTGGACACAGGTAAATAGCGCCACCCGTGTGCTCCCAGTCCCGGGCAGAGTCGGGGTGGGGGTGCCTCCAGGGCCGGTGTTTGCCCTTTGCATCCACGGGAGGGGACAGACGTGTTTCTTTTTGAAAAGCACCCAGTCGCAGGCCTGGGGTGGCAGCACCTCAGGGTGGCCGAGGGCTGGGGTCGGCCTGGCCTAGGGGCCCTGCTGGTCCCTTGCTGGGAGTCTGGACCCGGGAGGCTCCTGACTGTGGCGGGCGCGTGGGTGCCGGGCGGCGGGCCCCTCTTCTGAAGCCTGCGGGCCCAAGTGGATGCGGCGTGCCGTCCGCCTGCTCTCTGTGCTGTGTGGCTTGGTTGGTTCACGTGCACTGAGCTGTCCGCTGCTAAGGTAGTGTGAGTGTGCTTCTGGTTTATCACGGAGCTCTCAAGGCTGAGGTCTGTCTGATGAACTCACGTCCGCGTGCCTGCGCTCCTCAGGAGCCCCCCGGGCTGTGTTTACACCGGGCACCTTCGCTCCCCTGTGCTCAGCCTGCACTGAACCCCAGCCTTCCTGGCGGAGGCGCGGGCTTTCCATATTGGTGAAGTAGCGGCGGGTCACGCTCGCATCCGCTCCACGGTGTCTGTGCTGTGGGTGTTGCTGGAGGCGTGCTGGCCGCGGACCGGAGCCGTGGAGTGAGCTGTTGGTGCGTCGGTCACAGCCACGCAGAGAAGTGCGTCCTCCCCTCTGCTGCTTGGATTTGAGCGACGGGTTCGCGGAGTGGGCGGGTGCCCAGCTTTCACGGAGGTGTGTCTCCTGCACCTTGACGGACAGACTGGTCTTCTTGTCGCCAGAGTAAACTTGTGCCCATTAATTAGTTTTATTAGATAATACACTTTCCAGTAAGTACAGTGCTTTTGTTTTGATGAGTTGATATCAAGTTGGTAATTTTTGGTACATTGTTAGAATTATGAGCTCTCTGGGCTGCGTTAGTGTCCAGGACCCAGGTTCAGATGGGTCCCTTCGTGGCGGGGGCCTTTCTCAGCTAGGCTTAGTGGGAGACACTCGGCTTGGTTTTCTGTTGCTAGGATTCTCCTAGCAGGCCCCCTGCTGCCGGGAGGCGAGTTAGACACCGCCCTGTGGGTCTCCGGCTGCTGGACTTTGGGGCCTCTGGGCTCCCTCCCAAGATGTCTCTGTGGAAACCACGTCGCTTCTTCGCTGCCAGCCCTGAGCCAAGGACGCTGCAGGTTCTGGTGGCAGCTCTGGAAGGCGGCTCTGGAGGCCTTGCGAGCGGGCTGGGTGCATTGGAGGTGCTGGCCCTGCGGCCCGGCTCAGGCAGAGCCCTTTCTTCCTCTCCAGACAGTGGCATCTTCCGTCTTCCACGCGCGGTTTGTCCTGAGGGTCTGCTTGGCACCAACTGGCCTGGCCCCTGGTCCTGGTGTGGCCTCACCCGGGCGTCTGGCGGGCTCCGTGGCTCCAAGCCACAGACTTTGCGGTCTCGGGATATGGGCATTCGCAACCTTCCGGTTTTCCCAGAGAGCCATTTTGTGCCTCGTAGGAAGTCTTTGACGTCCACTGCACGCGGCAAGGCCTCCTCCTTCCGGACACACGGGCCTCTCGCTGCAGGTGCCCCGGGGGTCATCACGTTGGCTGTTGGTCCCGGAGCCATGTCTCCAGGGCCCGTGCTGTCTGCCCGCTTCCTCTGTGCCCGCCGACTCTTGGCCTGGGCCGGGCTCCGAGCTTTCGGCCCCTCCTGTCGCGACACCTGCCACGTGGCTCCTGGCTCCTGGCTCCTGGCGTGCGCGCTGCTCAGGGAGCGTCTGGCCTTCAGTCAGACTAAACGGCTGTTTCGCTGTTTTCCAGGTCCTCGTTTTAGCTACTAACATGCGGGGTAACTCACTCTTTGGACCCTAACTGTTCTCTCTCACTCACCTTGGACGGGAGAAGCGGAAGGACCCCTCATCCTTGCGTGTCACCCAGTCCTTGTGGATGGCATTGGAAGCGCCACACAAAGCCCACACACAGCACCCGGAGGAGCCAGGCCGCCCCACCCCGCCCCGTCAGGCGTCCGGCCGCCCGCAGGCTCTCAAGCTGGCTGGGACGTCGCGTGGCCTCCCTGCGCCCGGGGTGGCCGTGCAGAGGGAAGCCTTGGGCTGAGGCGCCCTCAGAGCCGCTGCCTCCACAGACGACTGACGTGGACAGACCTGGACTGCGCTCGGCCAGCACCGGACTGGCTCTAGAGGACCTGGGGTGGAGCTGGGGCCGGCTCAGGAAGGACCGCGCTGCCCAGCCCGCGTGGCGTCAGCGCCTCCGCCCTCGCTGTCTGCTGTTGGCGCTGGCCCCCTGGAGTCTGCCGCCCCCCTGCTTCTCCGGTGCCTCGGTCGCCCCCCGGGTCTCCGGGATGTACAGCTCTGTCTCTGTCACCACGCCGAATGCCTGCTGCCGGGAGCGGACGTCCTGTCCCCAGGCGTGGGCGTCCGCTGACGGGGGACCTGCTGGCCTTCCTGCTGCTGCGTCTTCTTGGAGCCGGTCTGGGCACGAGCAGGGCGTCGGGATCCTACTTGCTGTGCATCTGTGTTTTCATTGAAAGGTGGAGAAACACCCCCACATGCAACTCCATTGCCAACAGTGAAAATAAAGCTTGTAACCAAAGTGACCGGCACTCGACACCCTGCTCCGAGAGGCTGGCTGCGGCCCCGTGCCGCCCCCTGCGTGCCCGTCAGGCTGTGGCGTGTGGGCCTGGTGCCCGGCGCACCTGTGGGAGCCCCTGGGGGCCTCCTGTCCCCGTGGTGTGAGGGTTCAGGACGCTTGCTGTGGCCCCGCCGACCGGCGTCTTGAGTTGGGCCAGGGCTCCCCACTCGGCGTGTCAGTCTCTGGGATGGAGAAGGGTGCCTCTGTCATCCGAGGCTTTGGCTCTGATTCCCAGGGAACCTGGGGGCTTTGGCCTGTCCCCAAAGCCACTTTTGAATGGGCCCTGACCTGACTCCTGGTGTTTCAAAGGGACCCTGTGCGAGCTCCTGCCCAGTGTCACTTCAGGCCCCGCGAGGTCTCTGGGCCGCGTGGGGCAGCTGGCAGAGCCTGGTCCTGCTCCAGCCACGGGCCTCATGCCCTTGGGCTTGTCTGCCGCTCTGGAGGACTCTGCTCGGCTCGCTCGTCACCCTGGGTGGGTGTGTCCCCTGAGTCCTGGGGAGGCGCGCCTGTCCTGTGTTCCCCGGCTGCCCCCCGGGTCCTCTCTCCCTGGGTCGCTCGTCACCACGTGTGTGCACGGGCAGGGCTGTCGGCGCCGTCTCCCCGGGATGCGCTCGGGCTCCTGGGGCTGGCCTGTCTCCCCCTTTTCCCGCCCTCTGTCAGCCTTGGGTGTGCGGCTCCCGGCTCCCGCCATGTGCTGGGGCCACGGACGGCAGGCCCCGTTGACCCCTTGCCGAGCCCTCCCCAGGCGCCGGGTGCCTGTCGGGGTGAGGCTGCCTGTCGCCCTCTCGGGGTCCTCCTCTCCTCCAGGAAAGGCCGCTGAGCGGCTTGGGGGGCTGGGGAGGCGGCCCCGGCTCTGGTTCCGCGGCCCTGCTGTCCCTGAGGGCCTGTCTGGGCCTGGCCCCGCGTCGGGCTGTCTGGGGGTCTCCTGGGGTGTGGGTGGGGTCTCAGAGCCCAGGTGCAGGGCTTGCGCCCGGGGACCTGGCCCCTGGGCTGAGACAAGATGCGTGCTTTCTCTGGGTGGTTTGGTCCAGGTTCCAAAAATGAGTGTAACACCCCTGACTACCTGTGGCTGCTGCTTATAAGTAAATAAGACTTGGTAGGAGAGAGAGAGTGCCAGGCTCGGGGTGCGTCCGGCAGAGCCGCAGCCGCCTGACCTGCTCGCTGTGGGCGGGGCAGCAGGAAGCGCGCTGTCTTCCTGCATCTTTGAGGCGGTCTGATAAAGGGTCTCCCTGTCTCCTTTTATTTACAGAGAAGTATGTGCAGCAGATGAGAAAACCTGTAATCAGCTAGTTCCTTCAAAACATTTTTAAAGACATAGATTTTTAGATTTTTGAAGCATGAGGAATGGGATTCTTTTGGGGGAAAAGGCACGTCCCCCCTGCAGCCGTCGCCCAGAGGGTCCGGGCCGGGCCGGGCGGCGCTGGACACGCCTCGGGCTCCCGGCACCTCGTGACCCAGCGGGTGGGGCGCTTGATCCCCTCCCTGCCTCCTCCTGGCGTGGACTTCTGGGGCAGGACCTGAGGTTGGCTCTGAGGTCCTCCTCGACCTGCGGCCTGATGCCTTGGGCCTGTGGGCCGCTTGCTCTTCGGGCCTCCTGGCCTCCTGTGTGCTGTGGCAGGGTCGGTGTGAGTGGCTTCCAGACACAAGGGTCCCACGTGGACCAGACGCTTGTGTTGGGTCCCAGGCTCTGGAGGGCTGGGGACCCTGCTCGTGCTTTGTCTTGGAAGAAGGTTTTCCTTCGCTGGGGACGTGCAGATCCCCTGGAAGCCTCCCCCGCCCCCCGGAGGCTCAGGGCCTCAGTTGGTGGGATGGGAGTGTCCAGGAAGGAATAGCCGGTGTCTCTTTGCCTTCGTGGGATCTGTGTTTCCACTCAGTTCCCCGCTTCCGTGCGTCTCCATGTACCGGGTGCGTGGGTGTGGGTTGCAGGGTGCGTTTGTCTGTGTTGTCCCGATTTAGAGAGCTGGCGAGCTCAGGGCTGCACGCACACTTGTTTTTCAGGTCTCACCAATGGCTTTGGGGCTGCGCGGGGCGAGCAGGAGCTGGGCGGCGCCCCGGGGAGGACCGCTGCGCCGCGCCGCCGCTGCGCCTCCGAGTCCAGCATCTCCTCCAGCAGCAGCCCGCTCTGCGACGCCAGGTGGGCCCCGGGTGTGCCTGCTCCCCGCTGCCCGCTCTGTGGAGCTCACAAGTGGGGAAGACACCATGTGAGAGTTGAGCGCAGCTTGCGAACGAATAGGCCACGTCCATACGGGCCTTCCCAGCCCTGGTTTATCGCGGTGATGGCTGGGAGCCCCTGGGCATCCCGTGGTTAGGACCTGGCACTCTCATTGCCTGGCCCAGGCTGGTCCTTGGTTGGGAAACTGAGATCCCACGTGGTGGAGCCAAAAAACAGTGGCTGTAGCCCACACTGCCTCCCCTGAACACCCCCCACGCCTGGCACCGGTGTGCTCTGGGTGCTGACGGTCTGTCCGCTTCCCCCTGAAGCTTCAGCGCACCGAAGTGCGGCCGCGGCAAGCCGGCCCTGGTCCGCAGGCACACGCTGGAGGGCCGCAGCGAGCTGATATCTTGCATCGAGAACGGGAACTACGCAAAGGCAGCGCGTATTGCTGCTGGTGAGTGCACGCCCACCAGCCCTGCGCAGCGCGGGAGGTGCCGGAACCCCGAAGCCCAGGGCTGCGGAGCGGGGCGGGGCGCAGTTGCAGAGGACTCCTGACACCACGCCGGGCCACCCGTGTCCCCCGGTCCTGGTGTCCAGGTGATCTTAGGCGCGTGGCCCAGCGGGTCCTGAGGGCCCTGCCGTGACTCCCCTCTCCCCAACTCTTCTCCCCAGAGGTCGGTCAGAACAGCATGTGGATATCCACTGACGCGGCCGCCTCCGTTCTCGAGCCCCTGAAGGTTGTGTGGGCCAAGTGCAGTGGCTACCCCTCGTACCCGGCCCTGGTGAGTGCGGGTGGGCGGGTCAGGGTGTACAGGCACCGAGCCTCGGGGCCGTGTCCCCCGCTCCTGGGCCTGGGGCCACCCCAGCACCGCTTGGACAGGTGTCCCGGGAGACCCCACGCGGAGTCGGGGCCTCAGGGTGTTGGGCAGTCAGGGTATCAGGGAGTCGGGGTGTGGGGGTCTCAGTTGGGGACTCAGAGTCAGGGCCTCAGGGTGTCGGGGAGCCGGGGTGTGGGGTTCTCAGAGTTGGGGAATCGGAGTCGGGGCCTCAGGGTGTCGGGGAGTCGGGGTGTGGGGTTCTCAGAGTTGGGGAATCGGAGTCGGGGCCTCAGGGTGTCAGGGAGCCGGGGTGTGGGGTTCTCAGAGTTGGGGAATCGGAGTCGGGGCCTCAGGGTGTCGGGGAGTCGGGGTGTGGGGTTCTCAGAGTTGGAGTCTTGGAGTCGGGGTCTCAGGGAGTGGGGGTGTCGGGGTGTGGGTGTCTCAGAGTTGGGGTCTCAGGGTGTTGGGGAGTCAGGGTGTCAGGGTCGGGGTGTGGGGGTCTCGGGGTCGGGGTCTCAGGGTGTCAGGGTGTCAGGGTCTTGGGGTTGGGATGTGGGGGTCTCAGGGTCAGGGTCTCACGGTGTTGGGGAGTCAGGGTGTCGGGGTCGGGGTCTCAGGGTGTTGGGGAGTTGGGGTGTCGGGGTCGGGGTCTCAGGGTGTTGGGGAGTTGGGGTGTCGGGGTCGGGGTGTGGGGGTCTTGGGGTCGGGGTCTCACGGTGTCGGGTGTGGCTGGCGTCCCTACCTGCCCACCGCTCTCTGGTCGCGCGGCCTGTGCCGTGACCTCACGCCCTCCCTGTGCAGATTATTGACCCTAAGATGCCGCGCGTGCCTGGCCACCACAACGGGGTGACCATCCCGGCCCCGCCGCTGGACGTGCTGAAGGTCGGCGAGCACATGCAGACCAAGGCCGACGAGAAGCTCTTCCTCGTGCTCTTCTTTGACAACAAGAGGAGCTGGTGAGCACGGTCCCGCTGAGCGCAAGTGGGCGCTCAGCCTCCCCCGGGGCAGGCGGGGGTGCGGGCGCTGGGCCCCCGGGTCCACGTGCACCCTGCGGGCCCCACTCGGGCTCCCGGACCCCTGTCTCTGCAAGGGCTGCTCCCGCCGTGGCTGCACGGCCTTCTCCTCCGCAGCCCCCGTCCCGAGGCCTGTGTGAGGCCAGACCGCCCTGTGCGGGGCCTGCCGTGCCCCAGGTCAGTGGGGGCGCGTCTTGCTGACCCTGCCTCCCCCAGCTGGCCGCCCTGCTGAGTTCCGCTGGGCAACCCTGCCCTCCGCCGGCTGGGGAGCGGTGTGCCTGGCGGTCAGGCAGGGGCGGTGGGAGTGCCCGCAGGGCCGGCGCTCTGGGGTTCCGAGGCGCTGCCTGGGGTGTGGAGGCCGGGCGTGTGCGGGGTCGCCATGGGCAGGTGGTGCGCTCGGGCCTCACATTCTGTTTTCTTCCTCAAAGGCAGTGGCTTCCAAAGTCCAAGATGGTCCCTCTGGGCATCGACGAGACGATAGACAAGCTGAAGATGATGGAGGGCAGGAACTCGAGCATCCGCAAGGCCGTGAGGGTCGCCTTCGACCGCGCCATGAGCCACCTGAGCCGCGTGCATGGGGAGCCGGCCAGCGACCTCAGCGACATAGACTGAGCGGCGGCCCGTCCAGTGTGCATAGCTGTACATGCTGTACATTGTTCACCACTTAACTTATTCTGAGTTTTAGGTATAGTTGAGTTCTTTCTCCCAGGGAGGGGGAGGTTTTCTTTCCTGGTTTTCTAGGACCCATGTCCATCTGGCGCCGTGACGGCGTGGGCGCACCCCGGGCGCCGCTCCGTGCCCCTCACAGGCACCGGCCGGCTGCTGCTGGCGTCATTTCTTCCATCTGTAGCGCTCTCTCTCTCTCTTTTTTTTTAAAGACTTTTGAATGTTTAATAATTTTGTAAATCATACTCTTTACACAGAGTACCACTATTTAATAGACGGGATGTACATTTACAATGACAAATGTGTATTTTAAGAAAGAAAATGACATTATTTTGAATGGTACTTTGTGGAAAGAGGTGGAGAATAAATTTATGCCGCGTGCATCACTCGCAAATCACCAAAAACACTCCGCCGCCTCCGTGAGGGCCGGGGCGGGCCTCCCGGGCCTCCCCTGCCGCCTTGCCCACCTGCCAGCCTCCCACGGTGTGCCTCCCAGCGGATTATTTATTGTAGAAAGTGTATTCATTTGCTTTATAATGAAAAATAAATTTGCAGAAGTATATTGATATGCATTTTTATACAGGCACATAAAAATTCAACTTGCTTTGGGAGCAGGATGTTGGTTGGTGTATAAATGACTCTGGCTGTGTGTGCTTTGATTTTGTAACTTGTAATCTTTTGTTTACAATGAGGGGCTTTCTGTAACTCGTTTTAATTTAGAACACTTTGGTAGCAATAGAAACTTTGGATACATTTTTGTATGGTACATGTGATGTATATAGAATTAGTACTTTATTTTTATTTTTAAGAGGTAAAAGCATTATGTTAGGGGAAAAGGTAGGGTGGGTTTCCAAAATTGCATTTTTTATATAAAAAAAAAATAAAGTCAAGATTTGGACGGTGTGGCCCTTTCATTCCTGCCTCCCTAGCACGCCGAGCGGCCGGCTGCGGGCTGGGGAGGGTGCCCGGCCTGGGCCTGCCCCTGGCCCGGGCCCCGCCTTCATCGCTCGTGTTCTGGGGTGTCGTTATTTATTATTTCACCTAATCATATTTTTATTTTAAAATGGTAGCTTGAAACTTTAAATGTTTTTTTCTTTTCAGTTTCCATTGTTTGTAACATTTCCATAGAAACTTGAAAATAAACATCTTCCTTGGATAGCTCTGTCCCGTGTCTGACGGCCGCCTTCTCTCTGCCCGCATCCCGGGTCCTCGTGGACGGCCTGCTGGGGCTGTCTTTCCGTGGTGCGGCCTTGGCCATGGTCCAAGGGGGACGAGAGGGACAGAGCCCTCCCGCCCAGGGCCTGTGCTCGTGGGGGGGTGGGGGCTCCTGCACCTCCGCTCTGGGGCTGCCCCGCCTCTCAGGGCCGCCCGCTCGGCCCTGCCCATGTGCAGCCTGCCAGTCTGCCCAGGTTCTGTGGTGTAGGCACGGACGTTGGCATTGCTGCTCCTCGCTCCGCCGTGAGGTTCCACTAGGCGCACCCAGCCTCGCACCGGCTCCTCTGATGGAGGGCAGCCCCAGGGAGCCCCCATCTTGGAAGCTCCCTCGGCCCAGGGCTGACGGCCTGGCCCCCGACCCTGGGCAGGGCCGTGGTGGGTGGGGCTGCTGGCGGACCCCTGCCCGGGCTGAGGGCACCCTGTGTCCTTAGCTTGGGTCACGCCCCAAGGGCCCTGGGGCTCCAGGATGCAGATGTTTCACAGTTGAGAGGATTTGTCCAAAGTCCAGTCTCCTGGGGCCCAACTCCAGCCTGTCCCGCTCTTGCTTCCAGCTCATCTGTCTTCCCCATCTCTGTTTCAGACAGGAGTACAGAGCGGGCTGCTGAGAGCTTGGAGTGGGTGTGGGGTGGTGTGTGCCCGCTGGGGGTGTTGGCCAGCCTGGGCGCGCTGCTCCCTGGGTCCTGCGCTTTGGTCTCTGGCCAGGGTGTAGCATCTCGTCGATAGTCTGAATTCTGTCCCTCGCAGGGCGGTTTAAAGTGGGGGCACCTGTGTTTGGGGTCTCTTGGCCCTGGGTCATGCAGAGGTGTCCTGGGCCCGGTGGAGACAAGGCCTCGGGTGGGCAGTGTTGGGGCTGGTGGAGGGGAGTAGGTTTTCCCAGGGGCTGTGTGGGGAGAGGATGGGTCCTGGGGGACCGGTGGGCAGGGGGCAGTTTCTGTGTGTGGGGGTCTGCACGGATAGCTGGGGGCCCTTGGGCTGGTCTCTCAGCTTCTGCAGCTAACCCTGTGTGCTCTCTGCTCAGGGCCCTGGCCCTACTGACTTGAGGCCACAGGGGCAGAGACTGGACACGGGTCTCCTGGTCCAGGCAGAGGAGCCTGCGCCCCCGCCAAGTGTGGCCCTGGTGTCCAGCTCCCAGCCTGTCCTGGGGCATTCTGTGTTCAAGGCAGTGTAGACGGTGCTTGTTATGGGGTTGGGGCTCCCGACCTGTCCCCTCACACAGAGTCCCCCAGTGGTGCGGCTTCCCCCAGTCCTGTGGGCAGCACTGAGCAGGGCAGGGATCCTTGGGTCTCCCTGCATGCCCTCTGTGGGGCCCTCCGTTCCAGATGTGTCTTCCTGGCCCCCCTCCAGGCCTGCTCTGTGGGTATGGTGGACTCCCCACTCCTGGACCAGGTACATCTGGCTTCATGGGGGAGGAGGGATCCGCGATCCCCCAAATCCTTCCCCACAAACCAGGGGCTGACTCCAGGCTGGGGAGACTGTTCACACCCCCCTCACCCCAAGAACTTGTGAGGTCAGGTCTTGCCACCCTCACTCAGACCCCAGGCCCTCCTGGGACCCCCCCAGGGAACGCCATCCATGGGCAGTTGAGGCCCCTAGCTTCATCCTGGAGCCCCAGGCTTCCAGAACCGAGTTCTGTGGGGTGGGGAGCGGCCTCTGCTATAGTTCCTGCTGCTGAGGTATCAGCCGGCCCCCCCACCGCGTTCTGCTTGTGTGTTGTAATGAAGCCTCTTGAAGTAAAGGCCACACCTCCAGGCTCCTTGGCAGCTCGGTGAGGCCTGGGGACCAGAGAGATGCCAAGTAACTGGAAGCACCACTGCCAGGCAGCGTCCTTCAGGTGGGAGGAGTTCTCTTGCTGGCTGGGGTGCGGGTGGGGCGGTTGGTGCCAGGGCGGCCATTCTGGGTCCTGTGGGGAGGGGCAGAACCACAAGATTGATGGAGCCTGGGTCTCTGGTGCAAGCACAGAGTTTGCCTGTTGTGAAATGCAGCTCATATTTTATGGCAAGACAAAAGTTTGTACAAAAAATGTTCTCTACCCTTTGGCCCACTCTCTTCCCCTGCTGTGCCTGTGCACGGTGTATCTGCAATATGCAGCAACCAAGCTTTCCCCATTGGCAGAAATAACCTGCTCAGCCATGAAAACCAATACTCTCCCAGCGTCAGCAAGACAACTCCTTAGAGATAAATTCCTTCTTAATCTCCTGAGGGGCCATGATGACACTTAGATCTGGGTTGTGTAAACTGTCAATAATATGTCATTTGATGTCCAGCCCTCAAGGTTGAGGTATAAGGTCTCAAAAGCCTTGTCTCACCGTGCCTCGACGTGTAATGGGCAGGACAGTTCTCGGAGCTTACCGACACGTCCTTCCCGGGTGATAACCCTCAAATTTGGCTCAAATGAAATGTTCCATTTCTTATGTAGCTTGACTGATTAATTTTTCGTCAATACCATGAATCCTGAAGACTTTATGTGATGTGTGTTTGTGGCAAGTCACTTCAGTCCTGTCTGATTCTTTGAGACCCCATCAACTGTAGCCCGCCAGGCTCCTCTGTCCATGGGATTCTCCAGGCAAGAATACTGGAATGGGTTGACATTTCCTCCTCCAGGGGATCTTCCCAACCCAGGAATCGAACCTGAGTTTCCTGTATTCTCCTCCTGCAAGCCCGATAGTTCACCAATAGGACAGAAAAAAACGGGCAAACAGTGGACTCGTTTCACAGAAAAGTAAGTACAATTGGCTCGACACATGTTGAAAAAAAATGCTGAATTTCATGCATAGTAATAGAAACGCAAATTACAGAGGCGCCATAAAGGCCGTTTTAAACCTTCAGGAGGGCAGAGAAGCTAGACGGGGCGCGGCACGAGCGCCCCTGGCGGCTGGAAGACGCCATGCCGAGCCGGTCGGGCCCCACGCTGGTCATCCGGCCGGAGCCCTTCCGGCCCGAAGCTGCCTGAGTGACGAGCCGTGAGCTGTGTCCACCGCGACAAGCGGCCTCCCAGGCGGCAGAATCTGGGAAGGGCCACGGTTGGCGGCGCCCTTGACGTCCACAGGCAGGGAGTGGGGGGGCCCGTCAGAGACACAGTGCACGGGGGTCCTCACGGCCTCGCCCCCTGACGGGGGAGGGTGGACACTGTGTGCCCTGCTGGGTCAGAGGGGGCGCCCGCTTGCATCTGCGGGGACTACATGCAGAGACCCGATCCCCAATCCCCAGAGCGGGCCCGGAGCCAGGCAGCCCAGGGGCTCCCTCCAGGTGAGGCCGGGTGGGTGGGGGTCCAGCCTGGGGTCCGACAAGGACCAACTGGTGTCCAGCTGCTCCTGGTTCCCATATAAAAGGTCGGGGACGCGGAGCCGACCGTCCGTCTCTGCTCCACAGCCAGGCAGCCGGGGCTGCGGGAACCGGCCTCGGGTCGGGGGACACTGGCTGGGGGGCTCCTCGGGGCTCGTGTGCTTCCTCCCCGATGGGGGCCCCGCCGTCTATAACCCAGACTCGCACTTTAAAATACCTCATGTCACTGTTGCGTTGGCTTCTGCCATAAATGACGTGAATGAGCGACAAGAACACACGTGCCCTCCCTCCCGAACCTACCCACCCCATGTCCAACCCTTTAGTTTGTCCAGAGCGCCCCTCCGGCAGCTTCCACTCCCAGTCCCATGGTTATCACCCCACTTGACACATGAGACTTGTGTTTAAAAAGAAATGCTTACCTGTCATGGAGGACTTATTTTATTTGGTCTTAAAAAGCAATATACACAAAGATATTGAAAATTAAAAATTCATCAGTGCTCCAAGACTCCATCGGGCTCGCTGAGACACAAGGGGGTGATTTGTCAAGGTGGCTGGGAGTGGGGGGCCTGGGCTCTTAGCTGCAGATTTGGGGAGACACTGCGGAGGGCAGAGACTCCTTGGGAAATCTGTCTGATGGCGTTCTGTTGCCTTATCTCATTAACGTGCTTCTTCTGTTGCAAATGAAAAGCATCTCTCGTAGTACTAACTCCCATCCTGGAGCCTAGACCCTCCAGGCCCTCACGCCTCCCTCCACCTGCCCAACCAGAGGAGGCCCCCAGGGTAGAGGTACAGAGAGGTCTGAGGGCCGTGGTCGTGTCCGGGGTGGTGGGCGGCCCTGTGCACTGGACCTGGGCTGGGTCGGGGTAGGGGGTGGGCAGGAGCCCCAGGCCCTCCTGCTGTTATTAACCAGTTCAGCTCAGTCTGTCCGACTCTTTGCGACCCCATGGACTGCAGCTCACCAGGCCTTCCTGTCCTTCACCAACTCCCGGAGTTTATTCAAACTCATGTCCATTGAGTCAGATAAAACAGCCATAGTTGGAAAGTGTTCCCTTGATATCTCTAGTTTTCTTGAAGAGATCTCTAGTCTTTCCCATTCTCTTGTTTTCCTCTATTTCTTTGCATTGATTACTGAGGAAGGCTTTCCTATCTCTCCTTGCTATTCTTTGTAACTCTGCATTCAGATGCTTATATCTTTCCTTTTCTCCTTTGCTTTTCGCTTTTCTTCATTTCACAGCTGTTTGTAAGGCCTCCTCAGACAGCCATTTTGCTTTTTGCATTCCTTTTTCTTGGGGATGGTCTTGATCCCTGTCTCCTGTACAATGTCACGAACCTCTGTCCAGAGTTCATCAGGCACTCTGTGTATCAGGTCTAGTCCCTTAAATCTATTTCTCACTTCCACTGTATAATCATAAGGGATTTGGTTTAGGTCATACCTGAATGGTCCAGTGGTTTTCTCCACTTTCTTCAATTTCAGTCTGAATTTGGCAATAAGGAGTTCATGATCTGAGCCATGGTCAGCTTCTGGTCTTGTTTTTGCTGACTGTATAGAGCTTCTCCATCTTTGACTGCAAAGAATATAATCAATCTGATTTTGGTGTTGACCATCTGGTGATGTCCCTGTGTAGAGTCTTCTCTTGTGTTGTTGGAAGAGGGTGTTTGCTATGACCAGTGTGTTCTCTTGGCAAAACCCTATTAGCCTTTGCCCTGCTTCATTCTGTACTCCAAGGCCAAATTTGCCTGTTACTCCAGGTGTTTCTTGACTTCCTAATTTGGCATTCCAGTCCCCTATAATGAAAAGGACATCTTTTTTGGGTGTTAGTTCTAAAAGGTCTTGTAGGTCTCCATAGAACCATTCAACTTCAGCTTCTTCAGTGTTACTGGTTGGGGCATAGACTTGGATTACCGTGATATTGAATGGTTTGCCTTGGAAACAAACAGAGATCATTCTGTTGTTTTTGAGATTGCATCCAAGTACTGCAATTCGAACTCTTTTGTTGACTATGATGGCTAGTCCATTTCTTCTGAGGGATTCCTGCCCACAGTAGTAGATATAATGGTCATCTGAGTTAAATTCACACATTCCAGTCCCTTTTAGTTTGCTGATTCCTAGAATGTCGACGTTCACTCTTGCCATCTCCTGTTTAACACTTCCAGTTTGCCTTGATTCATGGACCTAACATTCCAGGTTCCTATGCAATGTTGCTCTTTACAGCATCGGACCTTGCTTCTATCACCAGTCACATCCACATTGGGTGTTGTTTTTGCTTTGGCTCCATCCCTTCATTCTTTCTGGAATTATTTCTCCACTGATCTCCCGTAGCATATTGGGCACCTACTGACCTGGGGAGTTCATCTTTCAGTATCCTATCATTTTGCCTTTTCATACTGTTCATGGGGTTCTCAAGGCAAGAATACTGAAGTGGTTTGCCATTCCCTTCCCCAGTGGACCACATTCCGTCAGAACTCTCCACCATGACCCGTCCGTCTTGGGTGGCCCCACATGGCATAGCTTAGTTTCATTGAGTTAGATAAGGCTGTGGTCCGTGTGATCAGATTGGCTAGTTGTCTGTGATTGTGGTTTCAGTCTGTCTGCCCTCTGATGCCCTTTCTCAGCGCCTACCATCTTACTTAGGTTTCTCTTACCTTGGATGTGGGGTATCTCTTCATGGCTGCTCCAGTGCCATGGAGCCAGCAGAAGATATTAAGAAGAGGTGGCAGGAATACACAGAAGAACTATACAAAAAAGATCTTCACGACCCAGATTATCACGATGGTGTGATCACTCACCTAGAGCCAGACATCCTGGAATGTGAAGTCAAGGGGGCTTTAGGAAGCATCACTATGAACAAAGTAGTGGAGGTGATGGAATTCCAGTTGAGCTCTTTCAAATCCTAAAAGATGATGCCGCGAAAGTGCTGCACTCGATATGCCAGCAAATTTGGAAAACTCAGCAGTGGCCACAGGACTGGAAAAGGTCCGTTTTCATTCCAATCCCAAAGAAAGGCAATGCCAAAGAATGCTCAAACTACTGCACAATTGCACTCATCTCACATGCTAGTAAAGTAATGCTCAAAATTCTCCAAGCCAGGCTTCAGCAATACATGAACCGTGAACTTCCTGATGTTCAAGCTGCTTTTAGAAAAGGCAGAGGAACCAGAGATCAAATTGCCAACATCTGTTGGATCATCGAAAAAGCAAGAGAGTTAAAAAACATCTATTTCTGCTTTGTTGACTTTGCCAAAGCCTTTGTGTGGATCACAATAATTAGTGGAAAATTCTTCAAGAGATGGGAATACCAGACCACCTGACCTGCCTCCTGAGAAACGTGTATGCAGGTCAGGAAGCAACAGTTAGAACTGGACATGGAACAACAGACTGGTTCCAAATAGGAAAAGGAGTACATCAAGGCTGTATACTGTCACCCTGCTTATTTAACTTAGATGCAGAGTACATCATGAGAAACGTGGGACTGGAAGAAACACAAGCTGGAATCAAGATTGCCGGGAGAAATATCAATCACCTCAGATATGCAGATGACACCACCCTTATGGCAGAAAGTGAAGAGGAACTAAAGAGCCTCTTGATGAAAGTGAAAGAGGAGAGTGAAAAATTGGCTTAAAACTCAACATTCAGAAAACGAAGATCATGGCATGTCGTCCCATCACTTTATGGCAAATAGATGGGGAAACAGTGGAAACAGTGAGATACTTTATTTTGGGGGGCTCCAAAATCATTGCAGATGGTGACTGCAGCCATGAAATTAAAAGACGCTTCCTCCTTGGAAGGAAAGCTATGACCAACCTAGATAGCATATTAAAAAGCAGAGACATTACTCTGCCAACAAAGGTCCGCCTAGTCAAATCTATGGTTTTTGCAGTAGTCAGGTATGGATGTGAGGGTTGGATTATAAAGAAAGCTGAGCGCTGAAGAATTGATGCTTCTGAACTGTGGTGTTGGAGAAGACTCTTGAGAGTCCCTTGGACTGCAAGGAGATACAGCCAGTCCATCCTAAAGGAAATCAGTCCTGAATATTCATTGGAAGGACTGATGTTGAAGCTGAAACTCCAATACTTTGGCCACCTGATGCGAAGAGCTGACTCATTTGAAAAGACCCTGATGCTGGGAAAGATTGAGGGCGGGAGGAGAAGGGGATGACAGAGGATGAGATGGTTGGATGGCATCACCGACTAAATGAACATGGGTTTGAATAAGCTCCAGGAGTTGGTGATGGACAGGGAGGCCTGGCGTGCTGCAGCCCCTGGGATCGCAGAGAGTTGGACATGGCTGAGAGACTGAACTGAGTTGAACTGAGTTGGAAAGTGGCGCCCTCCGTTCCTCTTCCCTCTGCCCCTCCGTGTCCTCTGTGAGCCTGGCTTCCGTGACATGTCCCGGTGGGGGTGGGCCTCAGTGGGTGACCGCCAAGGTCTGAGGACAGGCTGATCCTGCTCCGCTCTGCCGGGGGTGAAGCTGGTGGTCCTGGGGTCAGGGCTACAGGTGGGGGGCAGCCTGGCCCGTGGCTCCCTGGCTGTGTTGGTGATTCTGTGCTTTCTGCGCATAAATCACGTGTGTCATGCGCATGCGCTGGCCGCGCCTGTGACGGCTGCATGTCCTCAGCGAGACGGCGAATTTGTTTTAATTTATACGTAGCAGATGCTGCGGCTTTGCTGGTGCCCCCAGTGGATTGTGGCCTTGCTTGCTGGCCTCTGTGAACATTAAGCAATCCGGAGCCCAGAGGTGCTCAGCTCAGGGCTGGGGGCTGGTGTGGACCCGGGAACTTGACTCCCCGCACTCAGCTGCCCACCCCAGCCTGGGAGCCTCACATGCCCCTGACCCACGCACGGTGGCCCCCGAGCAAGTCCTCCCCACCGGACTCCTCAGGCCTCTGTGAGCACCCAGCCAGCAGGGGCAGGAGGCTCGGTCCACAGGGGACGATGACTGGACTCCACGGCCACTGCTGCTGAGGGGGGCCCTGGGGAGCCGATGGCCTCCCGGGAGGGAGATGCCTCTGGTTTGGGGGTGCTGGGGCCCCACCGTGGCTCCCCCAGTACTGCCACCAGACCCAGGCCTTCTCTGTCCTCTGCACAGAGACAGCCCTCATGGCACATCTGGGTCTGGGGCAGCCCTGCTGGGCATGCACCAGCTCCCCATCCACCCCTGCCAGCCCCCTGCACTGCTTTCCAGACCCCAGGCCTTTGTCTCCTGGGCTGCAAGCCTGGCAGGGCCCTCCTTGGGCAGTGCCCCCCAGCCCGGCCTCCTTGGCTTTGCTTCTCCCTTCAGCCTCCTTCTCTGGGTCTTCCTCGAGCCCCCTGGTTACTGAGCCTCCTTCCTCTAGCCCATCTGTTCTCCCCCACCTTTCTGCATGTATCTACTTAGGTCCACAGCTGTTTTCTGGGAACTACTGTATGCCAGATTCTGTGTCAGAACAGGAGATGGGTGAGGGCCTGGTGCCCCCTCCGAGGCAGGAGCTGGGCAGCGCCCAAAACGAGTGTGGAGCCACAGGTATGCCGGGCAGGCTGCCTGGAGGAGGCGTCTCACAGCTTTGCCCAGGATGGGGTGCTCCTGGGTGCACGGCAGGAAGGCATCAGTTCAAGGGAGGGGGGCGCGGGGTGTTGGGATGGAGGAGCCCCTGAGAGGCCTGGGGAGGGGCGTAAGGCCACCACCTGGACAAGGGTACAAGGTTAGCTAGCTAGGGGTCCACCACGCTAGCCGGACAGTTGTGCACGTTGAAGGGTGAAGTGGAGGCCGTGACATGGCTGGACTGAGCTGTAGAGGAGGCAGGTCTGAGGCTGTGGACGGAGTCGCGCCCATGGTGGCTTCCGGGCAGAGGGGCTCTGAGGACATGGCACAGAAGCGCGTGGTGTCAGGAGGGGCGGGTGTCTCAGCTCCCAGTTCTTTCTGAGCCGGGGCCTTTGCGCTCTGCTTATTGTTACCTGGCGGGTCCTGGGTGGAGGGCAAGGCAAGGGCAGAGACCCGGCACCCGGGCAGGAACCACAAGGCCAGGCCAAATGAGGAGGGGGAGACGCTGGGGGCTGTGCTCCAAGGCCTGGGGGTCGCCCGGTGGGTGACGCCATCCGAGCTACGGGGGCGCTTGAGGCTGCGGCTCTGAGTGCAGGGCCTGGGGCCGCGCGAGGCGGCTCGCCTGCGGGGAGGTGGCGGAGGGGCCGCGCGCGCAGGCGGGTCTGCAGGTCAGCGACAGCTTTGCTGATGGTGGGACCTGCGGGCGGGGCACCGCGGGACGCCTGCTGACCCCTGAGCTGGGGGCCCGGGAGCCCTGGGGGCTGGAGAAGGCGGGGCAGGAATTCTTCAGAAGGAGGGAGGGTCTCCAGAGAGTGGATGTGTTCAGAGCAGGGTGGTCTGGAGGGGGAGGGGCAAAAGGAGGGTCCAGGAAGGGAGGCATCCTGGACACCAAGTGGAGAAGCTTCTGGGGGGGGTGGGGTGGCCGAGCGGGTCGGAAGGGAGCCGGGGGCCCCTGGGACCCTGGAGAGGTCGTCTCGATGCAGGGGGGCGGTGGAGCCGCCGAGGAGGCGGGTCCGACAGGGGCGGGGCCGGGGCGGGGCCGGGGCGGGGCCGCCTGTTCTCAGGCCCACCGTCTTGTTCCACCTCTGCGGCCGGGACGCGGCCACGCCAGGCCAGGATAGTGCAGTCTGTGGACACGCGGGCCTCGGAGGGCCACAAGGCTTCTGTTGCCTTGAGAAGCACAGGTGCCCGGTCGGAGGGGACCTGGGACGCAGGCAAGGTCACGGCCAGAGAGACGGGAGGACAGGCTACGCGGGGAGACGGCCCACCCACAGGCCCCACCGGACGCCCCTGGGACGTGGGATGGGAAGCCTCGGGGCCACTTTGCTTCCAGTCTTGCCGGGGTGCCGGGGTGGGGGTCCAGACCCCTGCCAGCAGCTCCCCGGGGGTCCGGGAGCCGCCCTCCCGGTGGGCGGCCAGGGCCCGAGTTCTGCCAGTGAGGTCCATGGGTGCCCTGAGGGGCTCTGGGCACAGTTGGTGATGGAGGCCCTGCCACCCACTCTTCGGGGCATGCTGCAGCCACGACCCAGACTGGGGGGTGGATGCACCCCCCTAAGTTGACCCCCAGGCCCACCCTGCCTCACCCCTCCCGGCTCCTGGCAGTTTGAGAAATTGGATTGTGAATGATGAGGTTTGGCTGGATTACTCCTGATGGATTCCTGCAACTTAATTGAAAATAAAATGCATGATCTTTTCTTTTGATGAGAAAAGGCAGATTTAGCTGGAACTAATCAGCAATGGGGCCGGAGAAACTTAGGGACCGTGGAAGGAAAATAAGTTTGAAGGCATTTGAAAAATATGGTAATTCTCCCCAAACTGTGTGAATTATGATATATTACACTGGGCCGCCAGGCGCCGCCCCTCCCCTGACACGGCCCCAGGTCCGCCGTCAGCACTTCATCACAGCTCGTTACTGATGCCGTCCGCTTCCTCACTTCCGCTGACCATCCCCAGGGAATTGGACTGGGAGCCAGGAGCTGGAGCCAGGGGCTGGCTGGGGTGGGGGGCCATGTACCCCAGCCTCGCAGGACACCCCTGGCCCCCCTGCCCACCCGCGCCTTCTGCTCCCCACTTTCTGCCCTCTGAGGAGGTGGGTGCCGTGTCGAGCCCCTCTCCACCCCGGGGCAGCCCTCGCAGGTCCCAAGGCTACAACTTCATATGAGGGGTTGGTCTCTATTCTTCTTGCTCTTGGTGTGAAACCCACCGCTCAAGCTGAAGGGTGTTTGAGTCTTTTCCGCTTCTCCAAGGAGCTCCTGCCAGCTCATCTACGGGCCCCGTGCTTGTTCCCTGTCCACATGGGACAAGCATGGCCTGGAGGGGCAAGACAGGAGGAGGCCCAGCACGGCTTCCTGGGTACTAGCTTATTTGGGCGATTTCCTCCTGGAGCCCTGATCACCACCCAACCGTCAGCATTGCTCCTCGGAGGCCAACGCTACCTGTCAGGCGAAAAGCCCAAATGTGCAACATTCGTGTGCATTAAAAATCATTCATTTATTTCTGGTTGCTCTGGGTCTTGGTTGCTGTGCGGCTCTCCTCTCGTTGTGGAGCGTGGGGGCCGCTCTCTAGTCGTGCTGGGAGGGCTTCTCTTGCTGCAGAGCATGGGTCCCCGGGCACAGGGTCAGCAGCTGCAGAGCACGGGCTTCATTGCTCCCCATCATGTAAAATCTTCCCAGACCAGGGGTCGAACCCGTGTCCCCTGCGTTGGCAAGCGGACTCCACCACTGAGCCACCAGGGAAGCCCCAACGCTCACCTTTAAAACAGTGTCAGGAGAGCCCGGCTCGGGGGTCTTTCCAGATTCATGTTTAACCTACAGATCTTAATCTCTGAGGAGGTGGAGAAATTTGCTTCCCTTCGAGTTCATACCCGTCACCCTGATCCATCCCCAGGGGTGGCCTCAGTAGGGGCCCCTCGCTCGTCCCAAGAAAATGCTTGGAAGGGACTTAAAAGAAGCCGTCTGACTCTATCGTAAATGAAAGCCCAGTAAATAGTCCTGGTCCAGTTTTATAGACAAGCCGCTGTCTCAGTTTCTCAGCTCCTGTGCAGCGGCCGCAGGTACACGATGGTGCTCACCTGTCCTTGTCTGAAGCACACCGCCATTCTAAGTGGCCCCGCGGCGACGGGGTCCAAGGGAAGCGGAGCGCTCCGCCACTGTGCTTGCAGTCCAGCAGGGCTTGGGGGGTGCTCCTCAGATCCCCTCAGGACGCCACGCGACGCCACGGGACCCTGAGTCCTGCGGCTGGGCCGTGGGGCAGGTGTCCTCTCGGACCTGGACTTGAGGAGCCTCTGCAACCTGCCCCTCCCGTCCTCCTGGCCCCTCGGGGGCCCGTCACGTATGTGAAGCCCTCAGAAGCTGCCCCCACCGAGGTCTTACTGTCCAGCTGCTCCCGGGGCCCAGGTCAGCCTGGGGTCCGTGAGGACTGGCCCTCCGAGGATACTCCTGCCCACTTCAGCCTGCCTCCCAAGAACACACATTAGTCACCTTCTGCATACATGCATGCAGGCGGGGTGTCAAGAGGGCGGGGCTTCTCTGGGCTCTGGGTGGGACCCCCGGGCCATTTACTATCAGAGGCGGGTTTCCCAGAACAAACTGTGAAATTGCTCAGAGTCTGTTTATAAGGAGGGTTTTCTTAATTGCAGTGCATATGCAGTGATTTTTATTAATAAAAATAAATTTTACTTAAGAGCAAGAAAATGCATTAAATAATATTTAGGATCTTGAATTTACGTGAAGTGGCTGATCTAAGAATAAAGGAGAAAAGAAAGTCAGGGTGAACCCTGCAGGGAGCACGGCTTTCCTGAGTGGAGGGTGGGGGCAGTTTCCCGCCTGGGCCCCTCACCTCCTCCCACCGGGTGGGCCCCTCTCCTCCCACCCCGGCCCCTCCCGCTCGATCTGACCTGGTGCCCTGACCGGGCGCCATGTGCCCCACTCTCCAGCACGGCCCCCAGGCTGGGCTCTGGCCTCAGGCCCGGGGAGAGGTGCTGTCTGTGGGCACTGTTCTCACCCTCGCTTACCCTCGCTGGGACCTGGGGCCTTCAGGGGAGGCTGGAAGTGGAGGTGGGTGCTGACGGTGGCCCTGCCCACGGAGGAGCCGAGCCCGCTCCTTTCCAGCCCTTTGCCCTGGGGGTCTTGGGCGGCCCAGGCTCCTCCCTGTCCACCCGGTGCTGGGCCCCGGGTCCTGTTCTCCGGGATCTGTTCCGTGCCTACTGGGCTCAGGGGGACAGCGGGGAGGCTGAGGGGGGACCGGCTGCAGAGTGTGAACTCAAGCCCCAGGGGAGCGTGGCCCTCAGCAGGTGTTTCCTGCAGCATGTAAGGCGTCCTGCTCTCTGGCCGCTGCCCTGCGGGGCGGGGACTCCTGTCTGCAGGGTTCCGGTTCCCCAGGGCTGGGCTTTCCCGCGGTTGGTGTCATCCCCGGCACGGCCACCAGGTGGCATAAGTGCTCTTTGCTGGCCAGGCCGCTCCGGCTGTCACCAACCTCAGCCCGTTTCTTGTCTTTTCTTTTTAAATTTTATGTATTTACTATTCTGTGTTCTCTGGGCCCTGCTGCTGCATGAGCAGTTGCGGTGAGCATGGCTGCGGCTCCTGGGCTTCAGCAGTTGTGGCACACGGGCGTCGGTGCCCCTTGGCACGTGGGATCTTCCGAGATCGGGGATCAAACCCCTGCTCCCTGCACTGGCAGGCGGATTCTTACCCATTGAGCCACCAGGGCAGTGCCCGCGACCCATTCCTGTGAACTCGAAGTCTGGGGGCTAACGTGAAATATAAAACAGGGAAAGTTTAAGTAGCAGCTTTGGGCAGAATTGGGACGTGCTGCTGGGTTTTGTAGGGGTTCAGTTCGGTTCAGTCACTCAGTCGTATTTGACTCTCTGCAACCCCATGGACTGCAGCATGCCAGGCCTCCCTGTCCATCACCAGCTCACGGAGCTTGCTCAAACTCATGTCCATTGAGTCGGTGATTCCATCCAACCGTCTCATCCTCTGTCGTCCCCTTCTCCTCCCACCTTCAATCTTTCCCAGCATCAGGGTCTTTTCAAATGAGTCAGCTCTTCGCATGAGGTGGCCAAAGTATTGGAGTTTCAGCTTCAGCATCAGTCCTTCCAATGAACACCCAGGGCTGATCTCCTTCAGAATGGACTGGTTGGATCTCCTTGCAGCCCAAGGGACTCTCAAGAGTCTTCTCCAACACCACAGTTCAGAAGCATCAGTTCTTCGGTGCTCAGCTTTCTTCACAGTCCAGCTCTCACATCCGTACCCCACTGTTTATTAGCGGCGTGTTTGAGAGCCGGGTGGGGGACCTGCTCCTGGTAGGGTGTGGGGCCCACGGGCTCCGTGGGTCTTCACACAGGGTGTGTTCTGTGTGTGATTTCTAACCAGGCAGGTGGGCGGGGTGCTGTGGACCCAGGAGACCCTCTCACCAAGCCAATGGGTGGGGCCCAGACTGCAGGGTGGGGGTGCAGGGGGACCTGAGTCTGCTGAGACCCTGTGGGGCCGCGTCCCCTGCGTGGTTATCAGGAAGCCCCTCTTTCGAGTTTAGGCTGCAGAGCCTGGAGTGGGGAGGACCCTGTCTCTGAAACAGAGCAGGGCTGGCTTTAGGTGTGGTTCTGACCGGCCGGCAGGCGCCTCGACCCCTACCACGACCCCTGCGGATCCCATGCCCCCCAGGGCAACCTCGGAGCCCCTCAGGGGATGGGTCATTGCCCCTCCCTCCCCTAGGCTGTGGCCTCCACGGGTGCCCTGTCCCCAGACCCTCAGCGCAGGGTGCGGGACCCAGCTCCAAGTAGGTCGACCCCTGTGTGGGCAGGGACCTCGGGCGGCTGGTGTGGGGTGCGGTGGGGATGAGGGGGTTCCTGATATGGGGGGCTCCCACCTGCTCAAGTGGCTGGGGGTCTGAGGTTGTAGTTGGACGTGGAGCGAGCATCCCTGGATGTTGAGACGGAGAGGACGTCTGGCTGGGCGGGCCGAGGCGCAGCTCTGCGTCCTTGTCCCCAGGGCCCCTGAGGTTCCCAGGGCCTCGGGACAGTTGGGGCTGGCGAGGAGCAGGCTGGGCCCCCCAACCCTCCCCCCGGACGAGGGGCGTGGTGTGAAGATAGAGGCTGCTGGGGACCTCACGTTCCTTGGGGGCACAGGAGGCTTTAAGGACAGTGAGCCTGGGCAGTGTCATGTTAGGAGACGTATGGTCCTTACAGAACCCAAGGGCGGGGTTACCCAGAGGCAGCTGCGTGCACAGGTGGGGTCTGAGCCAGAACCAGGAATCTAGAAACTGATGCTGGAGGGAGCTCCACTCCTGCGGTGACAGCTGAAGGAGCTCTATGGACGGCCCCCGGCAGAGCAGGCCAAGCTCGCAGGACTCTTTAGAAAACCCACTTAGAGTGTGTTGAAATTGTCCTCGGGGCGTACAGCAAACGAAGAAATATTTACTCAGGAAAATTCACTAAAACTTGGTGAGAATTCCGAGAGCTGGGGCCCCAGCCCGGCCTGACGGAAACACTGCTCCGGGAGGTGAAGCCCGGGACGCAGGGGCCACCCCCGGCCACTCCAGGCCTTTGCAGCTCGCCAGCCCCCACGCCCACTCCTCAGCTCCACGACGCCCCACGATCCACTCCTGGAGGGTGGCCAGGAGGCGGGAGGGTCCGCGCCAGCTGTGGAGGGCTGACTGGTGGGGACCGGACCGCTCTCACCCCTGCTTCCAGAAGCCAGCCTGATGCCCACAGGTCACGCCTTGCCCAGAGCGTGGCTCAGAGACTGTCCAGGGGAGAGGGGGTCCCTCGAGAAGACCGCACCAAAGGCTCCCCAAGGGAACCAGCTTCATCTGAAACAGAGTGAGTGACAGTTCAAGCCTCTGGAAAGATTAGTTCAGTTCAGAAGCTCAGTCTCTCAGTCGTGTCCGATTCTTTGCGACCTCATGGACCACAGCACACCAGGCCTCCCTGTCCATCACCAACTCCCGGAGTTTACCCAAACTCATGTCCATCGAGTCAGTGATGCCATCCAACCATCTCATCATCCCCTTCTCCTCCTGCCTTCAATCTTTCCCAGCATCAGGGTCTTTTCAAATGAATCAGTTCTCCACATGAGGTGGCCAAAGTATTGGAGTTTCAGCCTCAGCATCAGTCATTCCAATAAACACCCAGGACTGATCTCCTTTAGGATGGACTGGTTGGATCTCCTTGCAGTCCAAGGGACTCTCAAGAGTCTTCTCCAACACCACAGTTCAAAAGCATCAATTCTTTGGCACTCAGCTTTCTTTACAGTCCAACTCTCACAAACTTACATGACCATAGGAAAAACCATAGCCTTGACTAGATGGACCTTTGTTGGCCAAGTAATCTCTCTGCTTTTTAATATGCTGTCTAGGTTGGTCATAACTTTCCTTCCAAGGAGTAAGCATCTTTTAATTTCATGGCTGCAGTCACCATCTGCAGTGATTTTGGAGCCCCCCAAAATAAAGTCAGCCACCGTTTCCATTGTTTCCCCATCTATTTGCCATGAAGTGATGGGACCAGATGCCATGATCTTCGTTTTCTGAATGTTGAGCTTTAAGCCAACTTTTCACTCTCCTCTTTCACTTTCATCAAGAGGCTCTTTAGTTCCTTCACTTTCTGCCATAAGGGTGGTGTCATCTGCATATCTGAGGTTATTGATATTTCTCCCGGCAATCTTGATTCCAGCTTGTGCTTCTTCCAGTCCAGCGTTTCTCATGATGTACTCTGCATATAAGTTAAATAAGCAGGGTGACAATATACAGCTTTGATGTGCTCCTTTTCCTATTTGGAACCAGTCTGTTGTTCCATGTCCAGTTCTAACTGTTGCTTCCAGACCTGCATACAGATTTCTCAAGAGGCAGCTCAGGTGGTCTGGTATTCCCATCTCTTTAAGAATTTTCCACAGTTTGTTGTGATCCACACAGTCAATGAAGCAGAAATAGATGTTTTTCTGGAACTCTCTTGCTTTTTCGATGATCCAACAGATGTTGGCAATTTGATCTCTGGTTCCTCTGCCTTTTCTAAAAGCAGCTTGAACATCTGAAAGTTCACGGTTCACGTATTGCTGAAGCCTGGCTTGGAGGATTTTGAGCATTACTTTGCTAGCATGTGAGATGAGTGAAATTGTGCAGTAGTTTGAGCATTCTTTGCATTGCCTTTCTTTGGGATTAGAATGAAAACTGACCTTTTCCAGTCCTGTGGCCACTCCTGAGTTTTCCAAATTTGCTGGCATATTGAGTGCAGCCCTTTCACAGCATCATCTTTTAGGATTTGAAATAGCTCAACTGGAATTCCATCACCTCCACTAGCTTTGTTCATAGTGATGCTTCCTAAGGCCCAGTTCGCATTCTAGGATGTCTGGCTCTAGGTGAGTGACCACACCATCATGATTATCTGGGTCGTGAAAATATTTTTTGTATAGTTCTTCTGTGTGTTCTTGCCATCTCCTTTATAGTGGTCCATACCATTTCATGCCCACCTTTGCATGAAATGTTCCCTAGGTATCTCTAATTTTCTTGAAGGGATCTCTAGTCTTCCCCATTCTATTGTTTTCCTCTATTTCTTGGCGCTGATCACTGAGGAAGGCTTTCTTATCTCTCCTTGCTATTCTTTGGAACTGTGCATTCAGATGCTTATATCTTTCCTTTTCTCCTTTGCATTTTGCTTCTCTTCTTTTCACAGCTATTTGTAAGGCGTCCTCTGACAACTGGAAAAGAGTAACTCTTCTTAATTAATAGCACTCGCTACCCCATGGGCCATTAGAAGGAACCATGGAAAGAGGTGAGAAGGGCCCCCTGGGCAAGAGCAAACCTCAAAGACTGGCTGAACATCGCCCCTGCCTGGATTCAGTTGCATTACCTGCCGAGTGCCCTACCACCCAGCAGGGAAAGCAGCAGAGCGTCAGCTGAACCTCACAGGCTGGGTGTGATGCCTGAGGAGGTGGGCGGCTTGGCAGACAGACAGACAGACGGGGAGGAGACCTGTTAGAGCTAACAGACAAGTTCAGAAAGGCTGCAGGACATGGAGCCAAACACAAAAGGAGACTGTATTTCTCCAGCGTAGCGTTGAGCAGACTGAAAGTGAGTTAGGAAAACAATCACACCTATAGCAGTGTCAAAATAACAAAACACTTGGGAAAAAATTTAACGAAAGAAGAGCAACCCTTGTGCTCTGAAAGCTGTAAAACATTGTTGAAATAAATTAGATCTAAATAAATGCAAAGACGTGTTCACGGTAAGAAAATTTAAACTTATTAAAGTGGCAATGTGAGTGTTAATTGCTCAGGTGTGTCTGACTCTGCGACCCCGCAGACTGTAGCCCGCCAGGCTCCTCTGTCCATGGGATCCTCCAGGCAAGAATACTGGAGTGGGTTGCCACGCCCTCCTCCAGGGGATCTTCCCCACCCAGGGATCGAACCCTCATCTCCCGCATTGCAGGCGGATTCTTTACCTGAGCCGCCAGCGAAGCCCAAGATGGCAATACCCCCAGACTGATCTACAGATTGTTATGCCGACCAAAATCTAAGCTGACTTCTTTGTAGAAACAGAAAAGCCATTCTACAATTCATATGGACTCTCAAGGAACCCTGAATAGGGTAAAGCCATCTTGAAAAAGGAAGAACAAAGTTGGAGGAGGCATATCTCCGGATACGCCTTACTTCAGTCACATCTCCCGAAACTTACTTAAGGCTGCAGTGAGGCAGGCAGCGGCGCCGCCGTCAGCCAGGCGAACAGAAAGCCGGAAACGGCAGAGGAGCTCGCGACGGGCTTGCTGGCTGCCCAGGACTTAGAGTCTGTCTGCTAATGCAGGGGACACGCGTTCAGTCCCTAGTCTGGGAGGATCCCACGTGCTAGGGGCAGTAGGCCGGTCCAGCATAACTCCTGAGCCTGGTGCCCGGGGCCGGCGCTCCACAGCAGGAGAAGCCTCCGCAAGGGGAGGCCCGCACCTGCAGCTGGAGGGCAGCCCCTGCTCGCTGCAACCAGAGACAGCCCTCTCACAGCCCAAGGACCCAGCACAGCCAAAAATAAATACATTAATTCAAAAACCAAAATGTTAAAAAGACCTTACCCTGGAAGTCAACTGATTTTTGACAGGTGCCAAGACCTGTCCCCGGAGGAAAAGAACATTTCTCAACTAATAGTGCTGGAACAACAGGATATGTGTGTGCAAAAAATAAATCTGGAGTCCTACCTCAGACCACATGCAAGAATTAAACCAGAATGAATCGAGGATCCAACTGTAAGAGTTCAAATGATAAAACTCTTAAAAGGAAATAGGTATGAATCATCATGACCTTGGATAAGGTGATGGTTTCTTTAATATGGCAGCAAACGCACAGCAGCAAAGGAAAGCATAGACGAGCTGGACTTCACCAAAGCTAAACGATTTGTGTATCGAAGGACCCCATCAGGAAAATAAAAAGACAACCCAGAGGACTAGAGTAAATATTTATGGATCTTATATCTGATAATGATTTGTGTCTAGAATATGTAAGAATTATATATGGTCTCATTGTTATTGTTGTTCAGTCGCTCTGTGGTGTCTGACTCTTTGCAACCCCTTGGACTGCAGCACGCCAGGCCTCCCTGTCCTTCACTGCCTCCTGGAGTTTGCTCAAACTCATCTCCATTGAGTCAGTGATGCCATCCAACCGTCTCATCCTCTGCTCCCCTTCTCCTTATTATCACTGACGTGCCATTACAATTCAGTAAGAAATGACACCTAATTGAAAAATGAGTAAAGGATCCGAAAGATATGTCTTCAAAGAAGATCAGTAAGCATATGAAAAGATGCTCAACATCATTATATTAGTCATCAGAAAGCGCAAATCAAAGCCACAAAGAGACACGACCTGCAACCCAGGAGGATGGCCGGCATCTAAGGGGCAGAGTCACAGACTCCGCTGTGCTGATCAGGACGACAAAGGCTATAACCACCTCAAAACACTTTCGCCCTTTTTCCAATGCTTACATGTAAAGTTACCAGATGACCCTGAAATTCCACGCCTAGGTATCCATCCAAGAGAAGCGGAAACATGCCCACAGAGACGCATACGTCAGCATTATTTGTAACAGCCCAAAAATGGAAACCGTCCCGATGTCTGTCAGAGGATAAATGGATAAACAGAATGCGGTGTAGCCACAGAACGGGATATTACTCAACCACGAAAAGTGATGAAATAACGACACGTCACAGTATGGATGGACCTTGAAAACAATAAGCTCAGGGAAAGAAACCAGGATCCCAGGACCGTCTGGAGTGGACACTTCTATGAGAGGCAGAAGTTAGTGGTTCACAAGAGCGGGGGGTGGGGTTTGGGGCTGATAAAAATACTCTGAAATTGAGGTGGCGGTAGCTGCAGAATTCCATAAATATATTAAAAGGCACCGAATTGTACACTTCAAATGGGTGAGTTGAATAATATGTGCATTATACTTCAATAAAGCCACTAGGTATAAAAATGAGAACTGTACTAAAGCTCCTTTACCCGCCCCCCCGCCCCCGGAGGCTGGAGCAGAAGGGCACGGACTGGAGGGCATCCAGCCTCTGGGCCCTGAGATTAAAGGAGGCCTGACATCTATGGGCCACGCACGTTCTGTTTCTCCTGTGAGCCAAGTTGTCATTTTTATGGAGTTGCTTTTCCAATTATGGCCATATTTGTAATTAGTTTGGAAACCATTAAATGTCTTATTACTCTTGTTTTTTTAAGTCAAAATTCTCTGCTAATTACTAACCATAATTTTAAAGACAGAAGGGCTGGAGCTGGGGGTAGCTGTGCATCTCTCTCTGACTCCTGCAAGTATTTAATCGCTACTTTTCATTAGCCTGGCGGTGAGGTTGTGTGTATGCGTGATCTGGCCATTCTCCTCTCTCCTGGCAGGGACACCAGCTTCTCGCCCCAGGACAAAGACAGAACAGACAGCCCAGGCCCTGCGGGCTGCTGTGCGGGAGGACCAGGCTCTCTGGGTGTCCAGTGCTGCAGAAACCTGGGGGCCACAGGCAAGCCGGCCACCTCATGCCTCTGAGCAAAGCGCACCTTCTTGGGGGCGGCGCTGTGGTGGGATGGCGTGTGGGGGGGGAATGCTCTTCTTTGGTCCATCTCCCATCCATCCACCCACCACCTATCTCTCCATTCATCCCTTCAACCGTCCATCCACCCATCCACCCATCCACCCCTCGCCTCACACATCCATCCATCCATCCACCCATCCATCCATCCACCACTCGCCTCACACATCCATCCACCCATCCATCCACCCACCACCTATCTCTCCATTCATCCCTTCAACCGTTCATCCACCCATCCACCCATCCATCCATCCACCCCTTGCCTCACACATCCATCCACCCATCCATCCATCCACCCCTCGCCTCACACATCCATCCACCCATCCATCCACCCACCACCTATCTCTCCATTCATCCCTTCAACGGTCCATCCACCCATCCACCCATCCACCCCTCGCCTCACACACCCATCCATCCATCCACCCATCCATCCATCCACCCCTCGCCTCACACATCCATCCATCCATCCACCCATCCATCCATCCACCCCTCGCCTCACACATCCATCCATCCACTCTTCCATCCACCCATCTACCCACCCACCATTCATCACTCATCATCCTCTCCTCCACTGTCTGATGACCCACCCATGCATCCGCTCATTCATGCCACATGACCAAGGGCTACTGTGTTCCTGACAGCTGGCCAACCAACTTCCATGCAGCCCCTTCTTTTCATACCACAGCGCAGAGCTGCCCTCCTGACCATTTTCCAGGAGAGGAGACAGGCCCAGAGAAGTTCAGTGACTTGCCTGGGGTCACACAGCGAGGACCTGGGGCCTGTGTTTGGTGGCTTTCTCCTGTACACACTGCTGGTCCTCAAGGGTGTGCTCAAGACAAATTCCACATAGGGCCACATGCTGATGGGCCCTGAAGCCAGGACCCCGAGGCCAGCAGGAGGGCAAGCAGTTGGGGAGCTCTGGGGGTCCCAGGTCCTGCGAAGGTGGGTCTGACTCTGGGAGAGAGGTGGGTGGTGGGCAGCTCCACCCCTCCTCCAGCCTTGGGCTCTCATCTGGCCTCTGACTGTCCCTTCGCCTGCCTGGGCCCCAGGTGTCTCTGTCCACGGGGGAGGATGGTCCAGCCACATGCCCACAGGCCATTGCATCCCAGCCCCACAACTGAGGGGAACCTGAGCCCAGAGGGTGATCACTCTCTTCATGCGTCTAGGTTGACATTGAAAATGCCGCCTCCAGGAAGTCTTCCTGGGCTGCAGCTGGCACCAGGACAGGCAGCTGACATGGTGTGGAGATGGACAGTGTGGATGCAGTTCCTGGGGCGGGAAACACACAGGCAGGGGCTGGCGGGTCAGTGGTTTGAGCAGGCACGGTTGTGTCTCAGGCAGCAGATGAGGGCTGTGAGGGGGTGATGTTTGAGGAGGGACCACCGGGAATGAGGAGATGGAGGACGGAGGGCCTTTGTCCCAAGTAGAGGAGGAGCCCGTGGACCCCCGGGGCCTTTGGGGGTCCTGTGAGGCGGAGGCGGGGCAGGGTGCTTGGACTGCGGGTCTGGAAGGAGGGGGCAGCTGGCGGGTCTCCGGGTGGTGGGCGGGGCCGCTTGTACCTGCGCTGGGGGGCCGGGGGCTGAGCTGTGGGGGGACGGGAACACTCTCATGAACCTGACGCTGGACGGGCTGGTCTTCCAGGGGCAGTGGGCTGCGGGGGAGGAGCACTCCTTTCCAGCTGCGTGTGACCTGGTGATGTCACCCTGAACCAGCCCCAAAGGGGAGAGGGTCCCCGGAGGGTGGGATACAAGCCCCTAGCTCAAGGTAGAGTCCCAACTCTGGGAGCTTTAAACTCTCCAGAATTTGAGCAAATAAATTTGTCAACACGCAGCTTCTTTTCACAAAACAAGAGATTTCCTCTAAATAATATTTGCAGCTAAAAGTGAACTCGATTTTTCAGATCTGTAATTGTGCTCATTCGGAAACCGACTCCCATTTGGCCTCATCCTGTGTTTTATGAAATAAAGACAAAATTGCCAACACATTTCCTTATAGTTCCGTTTGGAAGGGGTTATAAATAGCTGGGCTTGGAGAACCAATATAGACACACAGCTGCAAACTGTTCCTGTCAACAGCGGCAGAACCTTGGCTCCAGGGTCGGGGTGCAGGCAGGCCCCAGGCCCCAGAGGTAAAGGGTGACTTTGGGACGAGGACACCGTGGCCCACCTGCCTCTCCAGGTGGCACCCACCCTTCTTTGTGGCCTAACGCAGCCGCGTCTGCCAGCTCCTGAAGTTGCAGAGTGGACAGGCAGCTCACTCCTTCACAGAAGCTCCTGGTCTGTTTCTGCACAATTCTGTCATCCAGAAAGTGTCTTCTTTCCCCGAGCTGAAGCCCAGCAAGGCTGCCCAGCCAGTGGCCCCCCTTTCCCTTGCCCACTGCCCTGGGCCCTCGCTGCCAATTCTCATGGACGCGCACGGCTCGTCTTCCGTGGCCTTCCTCTCGCGTGGCTGGAAGCCCCAACTGTCCACTTCTGGCCCCCTGCTTGGGCTCTGTCCAGCGCTGCACTGCCCCTGCTGGAGCTCAGGCCTCATGGGTGCCTCGCCCGAAGGGGACGGAAGCCAGGGCCTTGGGGTTGCTGGTGGTTTGGTGGCTGTGGGCAGACAGCCGTGTCCCGTCAGTTCCTGGGCAGTGCCACACTCCTCAGCCCCCGTGGCCCTGAGGACGGGGGCTGAGCAGGATCCCTGTCTGTGTGAGCCCCATCGTCCCCCTGTCCCTTGTGGAAGCACCTCTCTTTCCCTGCTGGCATGTCCTCGTGAGCCCCGAGTCCATGGCTAAACATTCCCAGCCCTGTGTCACCCGCGAGGCTTTACAGAGCGACTGTGTGTGACTTCCTGCAGCTGGAGATGGGCTGCTCAGCACCGTGGACAGTGCCCCTCTCGCTCTCGGGGACCAGACACGGGTGGGGCGAGGGTTGTCCTATGTGGCCCCGCTCGAGACTGGCCACCTCCTTCTCCGGGCCTCCAGGGGCTGGCCCCTCTCAGGACACACTTCCCTCAGCAGTTCAGTTGGAAGTAGTCTTTGCCACGAGACCTTCAACCTGCTCTCTTTCTTGGGTCATCTGTGATCTGATGTCTTCTGGGGTCTCTTGGGGTGAAGGGCCCTGAGGAATGTCTTTAAACTCCACTCATCACCCAACCTGCACATGGGGGTCCACACCTGTGCAGGTGTGAGCTCTTGAGATGCCGGAATGCATTGACCCAGCCTGAGGGTGCAGATGGCTGGGGGTGGGGAGGCTCGGGGGTCTTTCTGTGGCTCCTGCCCTGGACCCCCGGGGCACGGTCCCTCTGGAGCTCGCCTCAGCAGGGTTATGTGATCCCGTCTGTGCTCCTCTGGACGTGGACTGACGCTGGTCCTGGCTCCTATTGCCCTGGCCCCTATGTCCTTGTTTCTCTGCGGCTTTTTGTTCTGCGCTGCTCTGACCCCTCGACCGCAGAGCTGGCACCGTGACTGGTCTTGGAGAAGGGACACTGTGCTCTGAGTGTGGCTGTGATGCTGATACTGCTCGGGTCCCAGAGGCAAAGCTCAGCCAGTGTCCAGGCGACCCTGCTGTGGCGGAGAGTCAAGACACACCATGTGAGCAGAGTGAAGAAAGGAAAAAGGAGCACACGGCCGTCTCAGCGGACGCAGAAAGTGTTCAGCAGATTCAGCGCACTTTCACGGTGAAGATGCGCAACATTCATGGTGACCGCCTTGTGCGTAAATGTGAAACGCTTGTGTTGCACGCCTGAAACTAAGTCAGAATTGTATGTCAATTATATTTCAGTTAAAAAAAACCTAACTGAGGAAAACACTCACCAAACTAGGAATAGAATTAAACTACCGTGACCCAGTAATGGCCGTATTCTCAGACCCACAGCAGACATCGTAATTGATGGAGAAAGAATAAAAATGTTTCCTGTGGGATCAGGAACAAGTCATGAAGCTTAATTTCATCACTTCAATTCAACATAGCACAGAAGTACCAGCCAAAGCAATTAGGGGGAAAAGGAAATAAAAGCCACCCGAGGTGGAAAGGAAGATGTAAAATTAACCTCTGTTTGCACGTGACATGATTTTAAATGGAGAAAGCTGTAAAGACTCCACAAAAGCTCTTTTAAAATTCATAAATTTGGCAAATTTGCAGGATGCAAAATCAGCACCCCCAAATCAGCTGCACTTCTGTACAGCAATAGACAACAATCCAAAAGGAAGGTAACGATCCCATTCATGACCGCATCAAAAAGACTGAAATGCTTAGGGATCAACAAGGCGGTGGAAGGCTCATGCACTGAACAGAACGTCACTAAGAGAAATTGAGAAAGATATAAGTAGAAAGACACCCTGTGTCCACGTCTTGGGAGACTGAAGATTTTCAAGAGGGCAGTTCTATCCAAAGCGACCTGCAGATTCAGTGCCACCTCTATGAAAATCACAGTGTCTTCTTTTTTTTTGCTGAAAAAGAACAATTTATCCTAAATCTCATGTGGAATCTGGAGACCTAGAATAGCTGAAACCATCTAAAAAAAGAAGAACAAAGTTGAACTCACAATGTTTTTGAAAGTCACTACAAAGCTGCAGTAATCAAGCAGTTTGGCACGATGACCAACATACAGACAGACCTACGGGTGAGAACGGACAGCCCAGAAGTACAGGCCCTGGACAGAGATGGCCAGTGGTTTCCAGCCCAGAAGTACAGGCCCTGGACAGAGATGGCCAGTGGTTTCCAGCAAGGGTGCCAAGGCCATTCAATGGGGAAAGGACACTTTTTTTAAACAAATGATGCCAGGAAATCTGGACGTCACGTGTGAAAGAAAGGAGTTGGAGCTTTACCTAACACCATATACAAAAATGAACTCCAAACGGTCAAAGGCCTAAACAGAAGAGCTAAAACCATAAACTCTCAGAAGAAAACAAATAGGAAAACCTTCATGTTAATGGGTTGGCACTGAGTTCTTGGATGTGATACCAACAGGCAGCAGAATAAAAAATAGATAAATTAGACTTCACCAAATGTAGTGTTCTTTTGTGCATCAGAGACTCTATCAACAGAGTGGAAGAAAACCCATGGGATGGGACAAGATGTTTGCAAATTATGTTTCACATGAGGGTCTAATGTCCAGAATAAACAAAGAATTCTTACAACTCTACCACAGGAAACAAACACCTGATTAAAAAAGGGCAAGATGCTTGAACGGGTATTTCTTCAAGGAAGGTATAAATCGCTGATCATTAGGGAAACGCAAATCAAAGCCACATGGAAAGAAAGAAAAAACAGCCACATGAGGACCCACCTCACACCCATCACGATGACCGCTACGCAAAGCAGACCAGAGCGAGGATGGCGGGGGCGGGGGCCTGGCGCCTCTGTGCAGCGCTGCGGGCCCGCATGGCAGGGGTGGGGACCTGGTGCCCCTGTGCAGCGCTGCGGGCCCGCAAACGCTGCGGCCGCCGTGAAAGGCCGCGAGGAGGTGCCTCGAGAATTACGCACGGAATTACCACGTGACCCAGCAGGTCCACTTGTGGGGACGTGCCCCACAAAGTGAATGCAGGCAGATTCTTTACCATCCGAGCCACCAGGGAAGCCCCGACCCTTTACCGTGGGACGTCCCCCAAGAAGCGGAGTCGGCCGCTCGAGCAGGCGCTTGCACACCGCGTTCAGCAGCATGGTGACCACAGTCAGAGCGGGAGCCGCCCAGGCGTCCACGGGCAAGTGGGTGGAGGACACAGTGTGGTCCCCGCGCAGGGGGATGTAGTCCAGCCTTCAGAAGGCAGGGAATTCGGGCCCTGCTACAAGGTGGGTGAGCCTGAACAAGAGTATGCTCCGTGGAGTAAACCAGTCACAAAAGGACAAGTATTACATGATCCCACTTCTCTGAGGGGGCGTCAGATTCATAGAGACGGAGAGTAGACGGCAGGGGCCATGGGCTGGGGGTGGGATAGGGAGTGAGCGTTTAATGGGGACAGAGTGTCAGTTTGAGAGGACGAGAAACTTTTGGAGGTGATGTGGTGATGGAGTTTTGGAGGTGATGTGGTGATGGAGTTTTGGAGGTGATGTGGTGATGGAGTTTTGGAGGTGATGTGGTGATGGAGTTTTGGAGGTGATGTGGTGATGGAGTTTTGGAGGTGATGTGGTGATGGAGTTTTGGAGGTGATGTGGTGATGGAGTTTTGGAGGTGATGTGGTGATGGTTTGGACAACGATGTGAAGGTACTTATAGCCACTGAGCTCATACTGAAAGATGGCTAAGATGGTACATTTCACGTTATGAGTGTTTTTACCACAATAAAGAAAATATAATGGAAGGGAAATGTCAGTTGAATTCAAAGCCTGAAAGGACCTGGAACGACCAACACAGGGCCACACGACAGCAAGATGCAGTCACGCTGGGCGGTTCCCACGGGAGCTGGGGACGCAGGGCGGAGAGGGCCATGCCGGAGCAGCGGGCAGGTGCAGGGGACTGACCGTGTGGCGAGCGGGCTTCTTCACGATGCTCAGGAGCGGGGCAGAGAGGCAGGAAGTTTCCTCACATTCAGAGCCAGTAAGTAAATACAGGGCTTTAGAAGGAAAGCCATGCGATCTCTCAGTACGCCAACCTCTTACTGTGTTCTTGTAATTTCTTCTCCTTATCCTGGTTTGGTGGGATCTTATAGGAACTTTCAAGACGGAAGAACATATTTTAGCAATTTCTCCACTTTCACTTAAAAAAAATCAGTTTAGAGTACAGTGTAAAAGTCTTGGTGAAGATCCACGCCTGCTGTGTGAAGCCGCTTCCTCAGTTAGTTCTGTCCACCTGCCTGTCCACTCTTCCTCCAGGGACAGTTTGCAGGCGTCAGGAACTGTGTTGTGCTCACCAGGGCTTGCATGGCAGGATTTTAAATTTTAATCCTTTCCTTTCATTTTGTGTTGCCTTAAGTTTTCATAATGAGCATGTACTATTTTAAAAACCTGGGTAACCTATTTTTTAAAATTAGGGTAACCACTAGAAATTGGATAGATAACTTTCCAGAGGGAGAAATGGAACAGAGGAAGCTCCATCCAGCAATGGCCAAGAAACGCAGAGCCGGGGAACGTTAAAATAGGATGTGTGGAGGGAGGGCTGGGCCACGGCACGTGGGCCCCAAGGTACAGCGGCCGGCCTGACGGTTTCTATTTAAAGACGGAGACTCTCAAATCGAGTACAGACATGATCCCATCCCATGGTGACAAGGCACAACCTAAAAGATGGCGAAACACAAAAAATAAAATGTGTACGAGGCGATCGTCAACCAGCAGAGCAAACACACTAAAGTTATTACCAGAGAAAATGAAGTTCAAGACTGAGTGCCCCGAACCCGACGAGAGCGTCTTTGTCGTTTTCATAGTACAATCCACAGAGAACGCGCGGGGAAAACTGCTGACCATGCGCACTAGGTCCCCGCAGAAGACCAAGTGCCGGCAAATGATGTGCCCCCTTCAGAAGAGCAGAGGTGGGGACAGGACCCCTCCTCCTGGGCACCGCCCTCCCAGCACCGAGTGTTAGGTAGCGGGCTGCTGGGGGTCTCAGGAGGAGGGTCTCTGTGGAGGCCTGTGGTGCTTCATGAGACTGGCACAGCCCTGACACCAGGATCAGAAAAGAAAGAAAAATACATTGGAAACACAGAAGAAAAATCCTAGAAAGTCAAGCCTAGCAGGAAACTACCACGTTCAGTACTAGTACATCAATGGATAACACTAAAGCCATGTATTAAGTGAAAATATAGAAACAAAAATTAGTATTGATGAAAGTAGTGTGCACAATGAGCTCAGCCGGGAGTCCCTTTAATTCAGGAATCGTGCGTTCCTCCACCTGCGGGACCCTCACGGCCAGAGCCACGGACTCAGGACCCCAGGGAGGTCAGGCCAGGACGGAGGGAGCAGCTGCCCTGCAGGGCCCAGGAGGAGTCCAGGCAGGTTCTAGTTCCCGACGCTGGAGTGGGCACTGCCCGCACCTGCTCTCCTCTCTTCTTTCCCACGACCCTGTGATGAAGTCGCTGCGGCATTCTCTATTTAATGTCCCAGGTGTGCAGCATCACGATCTGAGGTCTGCATGCGCTGCAGCGCCATCACCCCACAAGCCTGGCCGCCACCTCCTCCATCCGACCACCCCTCACCCACAGCCAGCGCCGGGTGGAGGGCACAGGCCCCAGGAGAGTGGGGGCACCAGGTGGAGGGTCGGGGGGCACAGGCCCCAGCAGAGCGGGGCTACTGGGTGGAAGGTGGAGGGTGGGGGGCTTTGCGCCCACCAGCAGCTCCCATGTCACTGTGCAGATGTAACCTCAGTGGAGAAGCCAGTGACACCCTGATGTTCTTGGGGAAAGGAGTCTGGCCCAGGGGCTTGGGGACCTCTGGACTCATGGGGCCTCACTTGGGCTACTGTTGGTCTGAAGGAAGGTCTTTCCGCATGCAGGAGGTGGGGCGCGGTGTCCTGGGCAGTGAGTGGGGGTGAGCGGGCACTAAAGGGGCGACAGTTAAGTGAAGGCCACCTTCGCAGGAGAAGTGGCCACGTAAAGGCCCTGAGCAGAAGGGCGCAGGCCTGTGGGGGGTCTGGGAGCCTGCAGTGAGGTGGGGGCCCTCAGACCCAGGGCTGCAAGCCCACCGTCAGGTTCCAGGGAGCACCTCTGGCCCCGCTGCTGGGGCCTGGAGGCCGGGGATGGTGCAGGGAGCCGTGGGTGCCAGGGGCCGGGTGGACAGAGCGCTGGGCGTGGTGGCGCGGCGGCAGGTCGCCAGCAGCGGCTGTCGGGGCCTGCACCGTGAGCCCACCTCGGCTCGGAGAGGCTAGATTTTACACAACCGCCGTTTACTGCTTCGTGACGTGCTGGGTTTCACGCTTGGTGTTGGCACATGGCCACCGTGAGCCCCCCTCCGCTTGGAGAGGCTAGATTTTACACAACCGCCGTTTACTCCTTCGTGACGTGCTGGGTTTCACTCTCGGGGCCTGCACCGTGAGCCCCCCTCCGCTCGGAGAGGCTAGATTTTACACAACCGCCGTTTACTCCTTCGTGACGTGCTGGGTTTCACGCTTGGTGTTGGCACTTGGCCACATCTTCATCATCTTCATCTCAGTGGGTGACCACCAGAGGGACTTAAAAAGATCAGTTGGGCATGGAATCTTCCAGAAAGATAGGCCTTACTAAGGCTTCATTTACTTTGTTTTTAATTACAGTAAAAATACACATAGGGCTTGCCACGGTAACCGTTTTCGGTGCGCAGCTCCGCGGCATTAAGTACACTCCTGTTGCTGTTTGACCTTCACCTGCATCGTCTCCGTTACTGACCTTGGACGTGGGGCACCTCCTCTCGGCCGCTCGCCAGAATGGGCCGTGAGAGATACGGCACGTCCAAGGTCAGGAGCAGTGGCGGCGCTTTGCTGGAGCAGCTGTGAAGAGAGACCCCACGTCCAGGGTAAGAGAAACCCCAGTAGGACGGCAGGCACTGTGAGAGGGCATCAGAGGGCAGACAGACTGAAACCACAATCACAGACAGCAGGCCAATCTGATCACACGGACCACAGCTTGTCTAACTCAATGAAACTAAGCCATGCCCTGTGGGGCCACCCAAGGCGGACAGGCCATGGTGAAGAGGTCTGACAGAATGTGGTCCACCAGAGAAGGGAATGGCAAACCACTTCAGCATTCTTGCCTTGAGAGCCCCATGAACAGTATGAAAAGGCAAAAAGATAGGATACTGAAAGATGAACTCCCCAGTTCGGTAGGTGCCCAATATGCTACTGGAGATCAGTGGAGAAATAACTCCGGAAAGGATGAAGGGATGGAGCCAAAGCAAAAACAATATCCAGCTGTGGATGTGACTGGTGATAGAAGCAAGGTCCGATGCTGTAAAGAGCAATATTGCATAGGAACCTGGAATGTTAAGTCCATGAATCAAGGCAAATTGGAAGTAGTCAAACAGTAGATAGCAAGAGTGAACGTCAACATTCTAGGAATCATCGAACTAAAATGGACTGGAATGGGGGAATTTAACTCAGATGACCATTATATCTACTACTGTGGACAAGAATCCCTTAGAAGAAATGGAGTAGCCCTCATAGTCAACAAAAGAGTCCAAAATGCAGTACTTGGATGCAATCTCAAAAACGACAGAATGATCTCTGTTCGTTTCCAAGGCAAACCATTCAATATCACAGTAATCCAAGTCTATGCCCCAACCAGTAACGCTGAAGAAGCTGAAGTTGAACGGTTCTATGAAGACCTACAAGACCTTTTAGAACTAACACCCAAAAAAGATGTCCTTTTCATTATAGGGGACTGGAATTCAAAAGTAGGCAGTCAAGAAACATCTGGAGTGACAGGCAAATTTGGCCTTGGGATACAGAATAAAGCAGGGCAAAGACTAATAGAGTTTTGCCAAGAGAACGCACTGGTCATAGCAAACACCCTCTTCCAACAACGCAAGAGAAGACTCTACACATGGACATCACCAGATGGTCAACACGGAAATCAGATTGATTATATTCTTTGCAGTCAAAGATGGAGAAGCTCTATACAGTCAACAAAAACAAGACTGGGAGCTGACTGTGGCTCAGATCATGAACTCCTTATTGCCAAATTCAGACTTAAATTGAAGAAAGTAGGGAAAACCGCTAGGCCATTCAGGTATGACCTAAACCAAATCCCTTAGGATTATACAGTGGAAATGAGAAATAGATTTAAGGGACTAGATTGAGAGCCTGATGAACTATGTACAGAGGTTCGTGACATTGTACAGGAGACAGGGATCAAGACCATCCCCAAGAAAAAGGAATGCAAAAAAGCAAAATGGCTGTCTGAGGAGGCCTTACAAACAGCTGTGAAATGAAGAAAAGCAGAAAGCAAGGGAGAAAAGGAAAGATATACCTTTTTCAATGCAGAGTTCCAAAGAATAGCAAGGAGAAATAAGAAAGCCTTCCTCAGTGATCAGTGCAAAGAAATAGAGGAAAACAACAGAATGGGAAAGACTAGAGATCTCTTCAAGAAAATTAGAGATATCAAGGGAACATTTCATGCAAAGATGGGCCCAATAAAGGACAGAAATGGTATGGACCTAACAGAAGCAGAAGATATTAAGAAGAGGTGGCAAGAATACACAGAAGCACTGTACAAAAAAGATCTTCATGACCCAGATAATCATGATGGTGTAATCACTGACCTAGAGCCAGACATCCTGGAATGTAAAGCCAAATGGGCCTTAGGAAGCATCACTATGAACAAAGCTAGTGGAGGTGATGGAATTCCAGTTGAGCAATTTCAAATCCTGAAAGATGATGCTGTGAAAGTGCTGCACTCAGTATGTCATCAAATTCGGAAAACTCAGCAGTAGCCACAGGACTGGAAAAGGTCCGTTTTCATTCCAATCCCAAAGAGAGGCAATGCCAAAGAATGCTCAAACTACTGCACAATTGCACTCATCTCACACGCTAGCAAAGTAATGCTCAAAATTCTCCAAGCCAGGCTTCAGCAATACGTGAACTGTGAAATTCCTGATGTTCAAGCTGCTTTCAGAAAAGGCAGAGGAACCAGAGATCAAATTGCCAACATCTGTTGGATCATCAAAAAAGCAAGAGAATTCCAGAAAAACATCTACTTCTGCTTCATTGACTATGCCAAAGACTGACTGTGTGGATCACAATAAACTGTGGAAAATTCTGAAAGAGATGGGAATACCAGACCACCTGACCTGCCTCTTGAGAAACCTATATGCAGGTCAGGAAGCAACAGTTAGAACTGGACATGGAACAACAGACTGGTTCCAAATAGGAAAAGGAGTACGTCAAGGATGTATATTGTCACCCTGCTTGATTAACTTATATGCAGAGTACATCATGAGAAACGCTGGGCTGGAGGAAGCACAAGCTGGAATCAAGATTGCCGGGAGAAATATCAATAACCTCAGATATGCAGATGACACCACCCTTATGGCAGAAAGCGAAGAGGAACTAAAGGGCTTCTTGATGAAAGTGAAAGAGGAGAGTGAAAAAGTTGGCTTAAAGCTCAACATTCAGAAAACTAAGATCATGGCATCCGGTCCCATCACTTCATGCCAAATAGATGGGGAAACAATGGAAACAGTGGCTGACTTTATTTTTGGGCTCCAAAATCATTGCAGATGGTGACTGCAGCCATGAAATTAAAAGACACTTGGTCCTTGGAAGGAAAGTTATGATCAACCTAGATAGCATATTCAAAAGCAGAGACATTACTTGGCCAACAAAGGTCCATCTAGTCAAGGCTATGGTTTTTCCAGTAGTGATGGATGGATGTGAGAGTTGGACTATAAGGAAAGCTGAGTGCCGAAGCTTTTGAACTGTGGTGTTGGAGAAGACTCTTGAGAGTCCCTTGGACTGCAAGAAGATCCAACAAGTCCATCATAAAGGAGATCAGTCCTAGGTGTTCATTGGAGGGACTGATGTTGAAGCTGAAACTCCAACTTTGGCCACCTGATGCAAAGAGCTGACTCATTTGAAAAGACCCTGATGCTGGGAAAGATTGAAGGCGGGAGGAGAAGGGGACGACAGAGGATGAGATGGTTGGATGGCATCACCGACTCCAGGGACATGAGTTTGGGTGAACTCCAGGAGTCAGGGATGGACAGGGAGGCCTAGTGTACTGCAGTCCATGGGGTGGCAAAGAGTCAGACATGACTGAGCAACTGAACTGAACCGCATCATCTCCAGAACTTTTCCATCTTCCCACACTGGAGCTCTGGGTTCAGTTCAGTTCAGTTCAGTCCCTCAGTCGTGTCCAGCTCTTTGCCACTCCATGGACTGCAGCTCGCCAGGCCTCCTTGTCCATCCCTGACTCCCAGAGTTTACTGAAACCCATGTCCATGGAGTCGGTGATGCCAATCAACCATCTCATCCTCTGTCTTCCCCTTCTCCTCCCGCCTTCAATCTTTCCCAGCATCAGGGTCTTTTCAAATGAGTCAGCTCTTTGCATCAGGTGGCCAAAGTTGGAGTTTCAGCTTCAACATCAGTCCTTCCATGACTATTCAGGACTGATTTCCTTTAGGATGGACTGGTTGGATCTCCTTGCAGTCCAAGGGACTCTCAAGAGTCTTTTCCAACACCATAGTTGAAAAGCATCAATTCTTTGGCGTTGAGCTTTCTTTATGGTCCACCTGAGGGCCAAGCTCCTCATCTCCTGCTCACATCACCCCTCCCGCCTCCCCCCTTCCCAGTTCCTCCAGGTGGAACAGGCCATGCTGTCTGCACGCCCATTTCTCCCCACCCCCACCCCACCCCATCCAGCCGGCCTAACCACACAGAACCAGCCTAACCAGAAGCAACCACTCCCAACCACACCCAGCTACACCCAACCACTCCCAACAGACTCACCAGCCTAACCACGTCCTGCTGTGTCATGGTGTCCCACCCAGAGCATGGGAGGGCTGCGTCTAGAACCGCCCCGGTCAGATCTGGGCAGAAGAGGCCCCCGGAGGCTGAGTCCCAGAGTGCCCGCTGCCCCAGAGAGAGGCAGGGGCGGGACTTCCCAGACCTGGGGCCTTGGTGCTCGGTCACCCGAGACGCTTCTGGAAGTCAGCATGATGGCCGAGGATGCCGGAACACACTCATTTATCCAGGTGGCCTCTTCAACTGTTCTTCAAATGGGAAAAGCTGCGGGCACTTTTCTGCCTCTTTCCTGGGAAACACCTGACTGAAAGGTGGTGGATATTTGCCTCCCAGTCTGCTGTTTCTCATTAAAATATTTTATTCTTGCTTTTGTTTTCAAGCCCACAATGTTAAACACACAAATTAAAAATGTTTATTGACATTTACTATAAAAGCCCTCAACGGTGAAGCTGAAATGAATATTGTGGGTTAATTTAGCATATATTCCTGCAGACACTCTGAGGAGAAACCCATCTGCAATAATGATTTACGAGGTGAGGCTGGAAGGACCAGCTGATGAAATCTGATAGGAGGAGGCGGGAGGCCTGCTGATTGTGCGAGCCTGGGAGTGAAGCTGGAGTGCGCTCACTGATTACCTATCAGAGGGAAGTCACTTACTCTCTACTGTCCGGAGCCTGTTCAGGTTTTGCTGGCAGGGTTTGCAGGATGCTGCTGCAGACAGATCTAAGGCCGGCGGGGAATGCGGAGTGTCTTCCGTGGGCAGACATGTCAGCGGGTCGATTTGCTGGGAGCGTGAGGCCCTGCTCCAAGCAGACAGGATGTGTATACAGACAGAGGGAAGAGGACCCTGCGAGTGCCTCCCAGCCGCTGTTCTTGTGCTTTGCCTTGAGGGGCGGGGGGCTCCCTCGGCAGGCGTTGCTGCGGGTGCCTCGGGGTGGGGGCCAGGCGGATGGCCCCGACCCCAGCAGCTTGTCCACTGATGCTCTGCGGAGAGGCAGGCCTGGGGGCAGGGGGCAGCCACAGCTGTCCTGATTGTGCCCATGGGGACCGGGGCTCTGGGCTCCGCACCGCACCCACCGGCGGGGTGATGACCCCAGGAAGGGCTCCCAGGGCCCACGGTTTGGCCCGTCGCCTTGCAGCCGCCCAGGGCCGTGCCGTCTGCGCCCCCGTTCATGACAGCTGGGCTCAGGCCTTGCTTACACGCAGCAGGGCACAGCAGCTCTGGGCCGGGGCAGCCTGCTGGAGGGCCAGACGCCGGTGTCCCGGCCAGGCCTTTCCAGAGCAGCCTGCCACCCGCCGAGCCCCAGACATGGGGCAGGGTCAGCTGTGGCCAGCAGGGCTGCGTGTTCCCACTCACAGCTGACCCCACTCACAGCTGATCACCTCCCACAGCTGACCCCCAGTCACAGCTGACCCCCAGTAACAGCTGACCCCCAGTCACAGCTGACCACCACCCACAGCTGCCCCCACTCACAGCTGACCCCACTCACAGCTGACCACCCCCCACAGCTGACCCCACTCACAGCTGACCACCCCCACATCTGACCCCACTCACAGCTGACCCCACTCACAGCTGACCACCCCCACATCTGACCCCACTCACAGCTGACCCCACTCACAGCTGACCACCCCCCACAGCTGACCCCACTCACAGCTGACCCCACTCACAGCTGACCACCCCCCACAGCTGACCCCCACTCACAGCTGACCCCACTCACAGCTGACCCCCACTCACAGCTGACCCCACTCACAGCTGACCACCCCCCACAGCTGACCCCACTCACAGCTGACCCCACTCACAGCTGACCCCCACTCACAGCTGACCCACTCACAGCTGACCCCACTCACAGCTGACCCCACTCACAGATGACCCCACTCACAGCTGACCCCCACTCACAGCTGACCCCACTCACAGATGACCCCACTCACAGCTGACCCCACTCACAGCTGACCCCACTCACAGATGACCCCACTCGAAGCTGACCCCACTCACAGCTGACCCCCACTCACAGCTGACACCCACTCACAGCTGACCCCACTCACAGCTGACCCCACTCACAGCTGACCACCCCCCATAGCTGACCCCACTCACAGCTGACCCCACTAGCAGCTGACCCCACTCACAGCTGACCCCCCATAGCTGACCCCACTCACAGCTGACCCCACTAGCACCTGACCCCACTCACAGCTGACCCCCACTCACAGCTGACCCCACTCACAGCTGACCCCCACTCACAGCTGACCCCACTCACACTGACCACCCCCCATAGCTGACCCCACTCACAGCTGACCCCCACTCACAGCTGACCACCTCCCGTAGCTGACCCCACTCACAGCTGACCTCACTCTCAGCTGACCCCACTCGAAGCTGACCCCACACAGCTGACCCCCACTCACAGCTGACCCCACTCACAGCTGACCCCCACTCACAGCTGACCCCACTCACAGCTGACCCCCACTCACAGCTGACCCCACTCACAGCTGACCCCCACTCACAGCTGACCCCACTCACAGCTGACCCCACTCACAGCTGACCCCCACTCACAGCTGACCCCACTCACAGATGACCCCACTCACAGCTGACCCCACTCACAGCTGACCCCACTCACAGATGACCCCACTCACAGCTGACCCCACTCACAGCTGACCACCCCCCACAGCTGACCCCACTCACAGCTGACCCCCACTCACAGCTGACCCCCACTCACAGCTGACCCCACTCACAGCTGACCACCCCCCACAGCTGACCCCACTCACAGCTGACCCCCACTCACAGCTGACCCCACTCACAGTTGACCACCCCCCACAGCTGACCCCACTCACAGCTGACCCCCACTCACAGCTGACCCCACTCACAGATGACCCCCACTCACAGCTGACCCCACTCACAGATGACCCCACTCACAGCTGACCCCCACTCACAGCTGACCCCACTCATAGCTGACCCCCCACATGAGCAGAGCGGCCTGTAGACCCTCTGGCTCCTGAGCAGCGGCCGCACTTCAAGCTGCTGAGTTGGGGTGTTAGTTTGCTTTGCAGTGACAGGAAGTGACCTGACCCCCAGCCCAGGGGACCCTGGTCTGCAGGGTTGCACCCGGGAGTGCACCCGGAGGAGGACGGGAAGGGAGAGGGCAGGAGGGCGGTCTGGTCCAGGACAGGCTGGGAGTGGCTCCCTCCACCTGCTGTCTCCGCCGGGTGCCCCGCGGCTGGGTCTCCACCATGTGGACCGAGGGCTAGGTGCCTCGGATGCTGGATGCCCGAGCATCAGCGAGATTCCTGTCAGATGCTGGCAGCAGGGGGGGAGCCCGAAATTGCAATTTGGAAATTTAATTATGTCTCTGGAAGACATGTATGCTCCTTAGAATGATTGTATTTAAAAAGCCTCAAAAAATAGAGTCTATTTTTTTCCCATCTTGTGATTAATTCAAACCAAATAAAAGGCACCAGTGAACCTCACTGACAGCCTACGGGGAGTTTTCATTTGCAATATCTGTAAACCTTGAAATCTCAATTTGTGTCAAATAAGCTCCTACAGGTACAGTCCTGGGTTCCAGGGCTGCGTGTCACATTTTGTTCCGTTTAAGTAAATTACATATGCGGCCACTGCGGCGTTATTCCAGCTTCTAATCAAATTGCCAATCTGCGGAGCGCCGGGCCGCGCGTCCCCTGGGGGCAGGCTGCTCACGCTGACGGGCGCGCTTGGCCCCCAGAATGAAGTCAGGATGGAAGCACAGCTGTAAAGGAGGGGGTCGGCCCTCAGCCCCAGGTGATGGGTGCTCCTCAACTCTGGGCTCCGCTACTTCTTCCATTACAGGCCAGATTTGCTTTCCTGCCTCTAGAAGCAACAAGTGTGAGCCCGTGTGCAATGGCTGGTAGGGAGCAGCCCCGTGGGGACACGAGTGCCCGTCAGTGTGGGGGTGCATCCAAGCACAGAGGCTGCTGACCTGCCGGTGTGGACTTGTGCACGCATATACTTGAGTGCAAGTGTGTGTGGATGCATTTGTACACGTGTGTGTTTATGTGGCATGTATGTGTCTTTGTGGGTGTGTGTGTGCATATGTTAGCTATGCACATGGATGTGTGTGTTATGTTGTATGAAAACATGTGTGGTATACGTCAGTATGGGCGTCCCTGAGGCTCAGACAGTAAAGAACCCACCTGCCGATGCAGGAGACCCAGGTATGATCCCTGGGTCGGGAAGATGCCCTGGAGGAGGAAATGGCAACCCACTCCAGTATTCTTGCCTGGAGAATCCCACGGAGTGAGGAGCCTGGTGGGCTACAGTCCATGGAGTTGCAAAGCGTTGGACACGACTGAGCCATAAGCGCAGACACAGACGTCAGAGTGCGTGTCAGTGTCTCTGCGTGTTAGTGTGTAGATTTGAGTGCGTGCGTTTATACAGTCGTGTGTGCACGTGTGTGTCTGTGTTGACGTGTGTAGGCGTCTACGTGTCCACGTGTGCAGGCATCTGATGCACGTGTGTGTGAGCGTGTCTGTGTGTCTGGGGATCAGCGCTGTTACCTCCACCCGCTCCGCCTCCACCGGGGTCCTCGTCCCGTCCGGGTCTAGTTTGGAGCGTCTGCAGTGCCTGCGGTTCTCGGGCCCAGCCACGGGCCACGTCAGAGAGGGGCTCTGCGGGAGCCCATGGTGATGCTCTCCGGGCACTGGGCACCCACCACGTGCCGTGCCTGCCGCCCCCACCAGCACTCGGGGACACAGAATCACCCCCACTTTACCCTCAAGGGAGCTGATGCTGAGAGAGGGTGCGTGACTCCCAGAAATCAGGGTGTGGGCAGAGGGAGTTGCAGGAGCCCCTGGGGACATGGGGGTGGGGTCATGTGGTCATGTGACTGTGGTGGGGGGGTCATAGGGTCATGTGACTGGTTGGAGTCATAGGGTCATGTGACTGGTTGGGGGGGTCATAGGGTCATGTGACCATGGGGGGCATAGGGTCATGTGACTGAGCAGGGACATGTTTGAGACCCAGCCTCGCCCAGGTTGGAGGGCTGAGCAAGGCTGGGGGTCAGGCCCCCACGGACAGCTTCTGGACCCTCGGGGACTCCCCTCCTCCCTGGGTGAGCGTCCTGCGGGAGCTCTGCACATGGGCTTGTTGTTTCCCTGCCCTGTGCCCAGCACAACACCCTGCCGGTGGCTGAGCCTGTGACCCGAGGCCGTGGAGCCCCGTCTCTGCCCCGTGGTGCCTGTGAGGAGAAGGCCCCGTGTCCCGCCCACCCCAGACCCTCCTGGACAGCTGCCGTGGAGGCTCAGTGCATTCAGGGTGGATGAGGACTCTGTCTGGGCCGAGCTGGGGTCTGGGTCCCAGGGGCCTAGAAGTGGATACCCAGGTGGGCCCTGCCCGTGGGGAAACGGGGGACCAGAAGCACCTTCTTGTCACTTGCTCAGTGAGAAGTGACCTAAGGAGAGGCCGGCCCGCCAGGCGATGGATGGAGGCTGGCGTCCCCGGGGCAGGAGGGCGGGCGAGCCCTCCGATCGCCCGCGCCACGCTCCCGTGCCCCGCGGACCGTCGGGTGCTGCGGTCTCTGTGCTGCGAGGCGACCCTGGTGTGACAGCAGCACGTGCATGTGAAGAGCAAGATCGTGACGCTCGAGAAAGCCCGCCGTGAGCACAAAACACAAACCCACGTGTTGGAACAGCAACAGCAGAGACCACATCTGAAACACAAGTGGCTCAAATAGCTGCTAAAAAGTACCCAGGACCCCAGGAGGACAGTGGGCAAAGGCCTCAGCAGCCTCTGCTGCTGCTGCTGCTGCATCGCTTCAGTCGTGTCCGACTCTGTGCGACCCCATAGACGGCAGCCCACCAGGCTCCCCCGTCCCTGGGACTCTCCAGGCAAGAACACTGGAGTGGGTTGCCATTTCCTTCTCCAATGCATGAAAGTGAAAAGTGAAAGGGAAGTCGCTCAGTCGTGTCCGACTCTGAGCGACCCCATGGACTGCAGCCCACCAGGCTCCTCCGTCCATGGGATTTTCCAGGCAAGAGTACTGGAGTGGGGTGCCACTGCCTTCTCCTCAAGACCCTCTACGGGGAGGGAAATCCTGACCACGATAAGCCCCCAAGTGAGCCGCCCAGCCCGGCTCCACTGTCCAGAAAAGTGGGCTCTGGGTCCCAGGGTCCCAGCTGGTCCCTGGGAGGAGGAGTGTCTGTCTCACTTGGTTTTGTATCCTGTCCACCACTTCTGACTTACTTTCATAGCTGAGACTGTTTTCCCTGAGTTCTCGGAATTTCACGTAAGATTCATCAGATTTACTCTTTAGAAGTCATTTATCTTTGGGCCTGGTGCTTGAAGATTCAGCTAAAAGTAGGTTTGTTAAGCAGGTCCTAAAACATCCAGAGCCCACTCTGGTTAGAGGTTTGCCCTTCTTAATAGGATTTGTGCCTTTAGCAGAGCCTGATTTCAAGCGCTCAGGAACACCTGCGCATTCACACCTGCAGACCGAGGGCCCTGGGTGCCGGGGCTGAGCCACGCTGGGGACCCAGCACGCTGGGGACGCAGCAGGGCGGTGGGCGTCTGGGCCCGGGGCCGTGGGTGGGGGTGAGTTCTCTAGCGTACAGCTCAACAGTGCCCAGATGAGGGAAAGTCTTGCATCTTGTAACACTGACTGACACAAGTGACTTTTTCTTGGCCTCAATTAAAAACATGTAAAGATATAATATACAAGTGATGTGTGCTTATGTAACAGAATTTGAAAAACACTTAAAAATAGAAAGGATTAAAAAGTTATTTATAGATCCATCCACAAAAGATAGCTTCTGTTATAATTTGGTCTGTTTCATCCTGACATTTTCTTCTATGAACATTTTAAAAAACATAGTCCTAATTATGTTCTGAAGGCATTGTGCAGTTTTTAACCTCTTGCCATTAGCCTGGCTGTGCTATTTTCCTTCTACAGGACATTTAGTGTGTATGTGGTCAAATGGATAGATATGTGATTATTTACCTTTTTCCTTTTGCTGATATTGATGTTATTTCTGAGTTTTCATTTCATAAATGATACTGCAGTTGTTATCTTTGAGCCCAAGCTTGTAGTTTGGGACATTCACTTTAAAAAATGGGTTAATGGAATTCCTCGGTGGTCCAGTGGTTAGGGTCTGGGGTTCCATCCCTGCTCTGGGAACTAAAATCCCACAAGCTTCACGGTGCGGCCAAAATAAAAGTGGATTAAGGGGCACACAGATGTGCTTGACTGATGCCATCAGAGCACCCGGCTTGCTTTCGGCAGGTGCGCGGCAGCCCCCAGCACCTGCCAGGTCGGACGCGCCACCTGCTCCCCGGTGTCTCCCAGGTGGGCGGGGTGGGCTGGGGCTGAGGCAGGCTTTCCTCTCCCCGCTTCTCCCAGGGCCTTTCCTTCGCTGTCTCCGAGCCGAGAACAAGCTTTCTGCCTCCAGGTCTGACGCTCCTGTCTTCTGTCTTATTTCCCCTGGAGCATCTTCATGGTCTTGGGCCACCTGCCTCTGAAGGCCCGGAGAGGGTGCTGTGCTGAGGATCCCTGAAGCTGCTGCTCACCGGGATCCCCTGCCAGAGGGGCAGGGAGCGGGAGAACCCCCTTTCCTGAACTTTCCAGCCCTGCCCCCCCACCCACCGGAGCATCCTCTGTCAAAATCAGCAACCTGGAATCTGCTCGTTGCTTGAAATTAGGGCAGTGTTCTTAGATTCACTTGGAAAAACTGAAAATACGACCATTGGGGAAATACAGCCAGGTGGGAAACAGCCGCATGGGAAACACCACAGCATATGATGGACGGGATGCAGGGTCCTGGGGTAGGGGCAGGCTTCCAGACGGCTCCATGGGCCTCTGCCGGCCCTTCAGGTGGACGCCTGCGCTTCACATGGACTTATCATCAGGGGAAAGAAGTTCCTCACTCTCTTTCCTCAAAGGCCCACTGCCCTCTGCTGGCGGGCAGCCCTGTGCCCCGAGGGCTCTGACCCCCACCTTGAGGCTTGACTCCAGGCTCTGGGCAGAGCACCCACTGTGCGGGGTCCTGGGGGCCTTTCACCTGCCCCTGTGCCAGGACAGAGGGTGGGCGGTGCCTCTGCTGCCCTTAGCCGCCCTGGTGCCTGGAGGGCCTCGGGTGGCACTCAGTGGCTGCAGGCTCAGGAGGGAGCCATTGACCCTGGAGGAGACGCAGGCCCACCGCGAGGGTGGGCGCAGGGTCAGGGGCTTCCTGGGAGGACCTCCTCTCTCTGCAGCCCTCCCCCGGCCCGCCCCAGAGCTGGAGCAGATGCGGCCCGCCGGGCGGGGAGCGGCCATTCCTGCTCACTGCTCTCCCCCGAACCCCTTCCAGCCTCAGGAGCCGCCAGCGACGGGCAGGGCGGTGGGCACAGGCCGTGAGGACAGGACAGAGGAGCTGCTGCAGCCGTGGCCGAGCCCACCCGCGGCGGCGTCCCTGGCATCACGGCTGGTGGAGGGGTGTCCAGGCGGAGGGCGGAGAGGGCGGGGCTCAGGGGACTCCCTGGCGGCCACTCCGCCTCCCAGGGCTGGGCCAGTGGCCAGTCTCCCGGGACTGACCGGGACCCTGGGCTCCTGTTCCTCCCGCCCCCGCGGGACGGGCGCCCTCGAGGTGGGGCCGGGCCCTCCCCGGGACCACCTGTGACTCCGCGGCCCGTCTGGCCGCTCCCGGAAGGTGGGCCGGGCCGTCGGTCGCCCTGCAGCGGGGGCATCTGTGCCTGGTGGTCCTGCTGTATTCGGGAGGTCCTGGAGGCTGTATTCGGGCGTGAAGACCGGAGGGCCCCCCAGTGCGCGCCGAGCCTGCGGGGGGGCTGGAGGGCGCGGCCAATCAGGGGCCGCTGGTCCCGGGAGGGCGGGGCCCCGCCGAAGCCGCGGGGAGGGCGGGCTCTGCGGGTCTCTGTCCACACCCCGCCCTCCGTGTAACCCCGCCGCCCAGGGGTCCCCACTGATGGTGCTTCCAGGGCAAGCCCCCAGTGGACACGGTGGGGCCTGACCCTCCGTGTGCCGCTCAGGGCACGCTGAGCTCTACCCCGGGGCGGGGCGCTGCGGGCACTTTCGTCCTGGGCTTTGGGACTGGGATCCGGCCGGGTGTGGGGCGAAGGCAGGGCTGGGCTGAGGGCGGGGCACACACCACGCAGGACTAAGCCCCGGGGTCCAGCCGACAGAGGAGCGGTGAGCGGGGGCCTCCCGGGCTGCAGTAGGGGTGCGGGGAGGGGAGAGGAGGCCCCAGCCCAGAGCCCAGGGGGGCTCAGGGGCCGCGTTGAGGGTCTTCTGGGGAGGTGATCAGAGTGCCCCCACCTCCATCAGGGGCCCCGTGACCCCGCTGGACCCGGTGAGCCTGGCTGTGGGCTTGACAGCCGGTGGGGGTGGGGGTGGTCCGTACAGTGAGCTCGGGGCGGCGGGGAGCTGGGGGTACTGGAGGTCCGCTTTGTCTGCACGTGTGGAGTTGGGTAGACGGACAGCCATCGTGGCCCGCGAGAACCGAGCTCTAATGGGCCTCAGAAGCTGACCCCCATGCTGGGCTGGGCGGGGGTCACAACAGGCCTGCGAACCGTGTGCTTGCCTGACTGCAGGTGCCCCCGCGTGGATGGACTGGGAGGACGAGCACCTCACTTACTGGCCAAGGGGCCCCCTGGAGAGGAGGGAGGCCCCTGAGTCTTGCTGGGGATGTGGTCCCAGCAAGGGGACGCCTGCCACAACCAAGCCTCTCCTTTGTTCCCGCCCTGCAGCAGCCGAGGCTGCTCACAGCTCCATGGATGCGCTTTCCAGGTGACCAGGAGCCTCCCTCCCCTGAGTGGGTGGGGCTCACCCGCCTTGGGAGATGGCTGCTCCCAGGGGGAGGCTGTGGGGGTTGGGGGGCAGGAGGCAGGTCCCTGCTGCGCAGGCTCCGGCTCACAGGGCTCCCTCCCACTCTCAGGGGAAGGCCTGGTCGGGGCCTGGTCGGGGCCCCGAAGGGACCGTCTCCAGGACTCGAGCCCTGCGGGACCCCAGGGTGTCCACCTTCCAAACATGTGCCCACAGACGGCCCCCACACGCAGCCGGGCCCCGGCCTCCCTTCAGGCGCCCCCTGGGTCCTCCTCAGGACTTCACTGGCTAAAATTAGATCCCCCTCCCCTAGTCTCGTCTCCTGGGGTGGGAAGGCTTTCTAAAAAATACAGTGTTTTCTGTAAGTAATTGATATGTAGGTTAAAAATTGTGTTTAGTTAGACTCAGAACAGAAATCACAATTCTCCATAGAAATACATTTTGGTGCATAAACAAAGCAAACCACCCCACACGAGAGAGTGGCTGGAATGCGGGCTGCGTGTCTTGCCAAGGAGCCTGGGGTCCCAGGGTGAGGAGGGAGTGTCCTGGTTATTGGGGCTGTGATGATATCGTTTCAGTGAGAAGCTGTGACGGCCCCGTGAGTGCCGACTTGTGGCTCAGAAAGGACCTCCACCTCTCGAGCCGTTGTGGGCTTGAGTTGCGTGATGCGTCCTCCTGGGGAGAATTCAGATGAGCAGCTGGCGGCAGAGGCGCTGGGGCGGGGCTGGCTGCCGCAGGACTGGGCTGACCCAGCTGCTTGGAGGCCGTGGGTGTGGTGTGGGCATCCCAGCGGTCACTCACACCCTTCTCCGAACACTGTTTTGGGCTCCGGGCCCCCAGGCCGTAAGTCCTGTGACCCCCCGAGCTTCAGAGAGCGCAGGCCCTGGCCCAGCCTCCAGGGCTCGATGGGCCGTTGTGTCCAGCCCAGCCCTCCAGCCCACTCCCCCCGCAGGCCTCCTGCACGGCCCCGAGGGCGGGCCTGGAGCCTGGGAGCGCCTCCCCTTGCAGGAAGACGCTGGCCTCTCAGCCCTCCCGGGTGTCAGGGGGCACGAGTGCCCCAAGCTCGCTGAGGACAGGGCACTCAGCATCGCCTGGTGTGCCGTCGGCTGGGGTGTTATGCGCCTGTTTCATAAGAAAGCAAGACCCAGCTCTCTGGAGGCTGGAGAAGGATGAGAGACGGCCACCCCTTCCTGGCCCCTCTCCCCCCGGGGCCGCCCGGACAGAGCACCCGCGGCCGGTCACTGGCAGACCAGAGGCCCCAGGGCCCCGGAGGACAGGGAGGAGGAGGGCCAGGCCGCTTGACCCGGAGGTCGCCCCTTAGGCGGGGTTCCTGGGGGAGGGGTGTGGGGGGGACGGGGCTCAGAGTTTTCTAGTTCAGTTTGCTTGTAGTAGCAGAAGCCACTCTTCAAAGCAAAGGGAACAGTCGGTTAAACGGTGAGAAACTCCGAATGTTCTGCCCTTGATAGGGGTGGGGCGCAGGCAGAAGGGGCTGCAGACCCTTGCTTGGCCCCCTGCCCCGCCCTGGCGGCTGTCCACCTCCACTTGCGGCCTCTGTGACATCTCCAGAGCCATCAGCTCCCCGGACGTCCCACCAGGAAGTGTCGCTGACCTCCAGGGGCAGAGCCGGGCTCCTCCAGGGGCACGATGGGGGCTCCTCCAGGGGCAGAGCGGGGGCTCCTCCAGGGGCAAAGCTGGGCTCCTCCAGGGGCAGAGCCGGGCTCCTCCAGGGGCAGAGCGGGGGCTCCTCCAGGGGCAGAGCAGGGGCTCCTCCAGGGGCGGAGCCAGGCTCCTCCAGGGGCGGAGTGGGGGCTCCTCCAGGGGCAGAGCAGGGGCTCCTCCAGGGGCAGAGCCAGGCTCCTCCAGGGGCGGAGTGGGGGCTCCTCCAGGGGCAGAGCGGGGGCTCCTCCAGGGGCAGAGAGCGGGCTCCTCCAGGGGCAGAGCCGGGCTCCTCCAGGGGCACGATGGGGGCTCCTCCAGGGGCAGAGCGGGGGCTCCTCCAGGGACAGAGCGGGGGCTCCTCCAGGGGCAGAGCAGGGGCTCCTCCAGGGACAGAGCGGGGGCTCCTCCAGGGGCAGAGCAGGGGCTCCTCCAGGGGCAGAGCGGGGGCTCCTCCAGGGGCAGAGCCAGGCTCCTCCAGGGGCAGAGAGGGGGCTCCTCCAGGGGCAGAGCAGGGGCTCCTCCAGGGGCAGAGAGGGGGCTCATCCAGGTGCAGAGAGGGGGCTCCTCCAGGGGCACAGCAGGGGCCCATGGCACCATGGTATGTGCACGCTTGTGTACTCGCCTGTGCACACGTGTTTCCGGATCGTGTTCCGTGAGCACGTGGGGGTGTCTTATGCAGATTGCTCCAGGGGCTTCGCTCCGCCTGTGCTGTGGGTGGCCCCTGGGCTGGGCTCTGGCTCTGGGTGCCTGGGTGATCTCACCCCTCCCTGGACCCACAGGGTGTCCACCAGGACCTCCCCTGCCTGGCACCTCTGCCCCAAGCTGAGGGCTGGGTGAGAGGGCGGGACGGGACCAGCTGCTGCAGGCTTGGTCACCATCCTTGGGACTCGGAGTCCCCCTGGGGGGTGCTCTCTGAAGGTGACTCATCACTTGGGGCTCCCTGCCCTGTGGATGGGCATCATCACCCCTGATTCCTGGAGACCTCGACCCTAAGGAGCCTCTGCCGCCCAACTTGACCATGGCCTGAGGTCCTGGCTGGGGTGGCTGAGAGCTGGGTCTGGGGGAGAAGGTGGGCTTCCAGACTGTGGTGTGGAGGGGATGGCCAGGATGTGGACTCAGGGTCTGGGGCCTCCCACGCAGCCCAGCCTCCTCCCTCCAGCATCCCTTGCAGTTCGGGGTGGCATTAGCATCTCAAAGCCTTCCCTCTGGCTTTTCAAAAGCACCTCTTTCCCTCTTGGAGGGCTAAATCTTTTGTTATCATTTCTGGCCAGAAATCAATTTCTCCTTTAATTGTGTTCCCTAATGAAACAGCCTCCTGACAGAGGCCTGAGACTGCCTTTCTGGTGCTAGGCTATTGCACCTGAGCTCTCTTGGGGGGAGGGGGAGGGGGATCAGGGGGCTTGGGGAACAGGGTCGGGGGAGCACGTCTGAACTGTCTGGTCCGGATGACCACGGCCTGCGCTGGGGCTCCTGGGGGAGGGCTCCTGGGGGAGGGCGCCTCGGAGAGGAAGGGTGTGCTGCCCCGGGGTCTGGGCGGTCGTGGGTGAGGGCAGAGCTGCCCGTGTTTGGGCCCAGGGCCCTTGGGGGATGCCACGGGGGCAGAGCACGGACAGTCACGCAGGGTCCTGGGAGGCTGGTCCTGGCTTTGGGTAGAGACTTCCAGCTTCATGATCCCAACCTGCTGGGACCTGACCTAGGTGACCCCAGGCTTCAGGAGTCGGCACCTCCTCCTGACCGCCTTTGGGTGACCCTGAGCTGCGGGAGGGTGAGGATGGGTGTTGAGGTGGCCGCGTCCAGCCCTCTGTGTGCCCAGAGCTTCGCTCTTGCCAGTGCGTCCCCATCACCCCAGGGGGACCCCAGGAACTACACTAAGCAGCACTGGGGCCTCGGCCCCCGGACGCCAGGCGCCCCCCAGGCTGGGCGTCAGAAGCAGAAAGGTGTCCTGGGGGAGTCCCGCTCCTTGGGATCCTGCTGCTGAGTCACTGCGGCCAGTGGCTGCATGGCCTGCTGACCGCTCCTGAGTGAATGGCCTGGGCCCAGCATGACCCAAGCGCGAGACTGCACGAGGGCTCTGAGGGTCCAAGATGGGGGCCTCACAGACACACACAAACACATGTACACCCATGGTCACAGGTCACACACGTTCACAGGTCCACACACACAACACATGCAGTCACACCAGTGTGCTCCAGACACTGCACACACATACACACGTGTGCACGAGGCATACCTCAAACACACAGGCATGCACACACACACTAACACATATGCGCAAACATGTAGGCTCATGGATGGACTAATACACATGCACGCACACACATGCACACACGTGCACACACACATGCACACACGTGCACGCACACACACGCACACACACGCACACACACGCACACACGTGCACGCACACACACGCACACACGTGCACGCACACACACGCACACACACGCACACACACCCCCGAGTCTCTCTCTGCTCCTCACAGGGGCTCTTGTCACAGCTCTGAGAAGGCTAAGGAGATGGGGCCAAGTGGATGTCACGTCCTGGGTGGGTCCCTGACCTGGCCCTGCTGACCCCTCCCAGGGGCCTGTCCCTTCACCTGTGTGTGGCCCTGGGGGACAAAGAGGCCAGGGACAGCTCAGGTGAGTGGCTGGGTCCTGGTAGACGAGCTCAGCCATCTGGCATGTCCTGCTCTCCAGCCCATCTGCCTGCCACCCGGGACCCCCCCCAGGACCCCACCAGCATGCCCTGGCACCCCTGGGAGCCACTGTCTTTGGGCAGGAATATGGAAATTTCATCATTTCCATGAAGAAAGGAGGTTGATTTTCCACAGCTTCTGGAGAAACTTCTAATTGAGTTTGTGGCCTGTGTTTCCCACAGATGTCTGCTCAGACACTCTCCCCTCTTTTTAGCAACTTTCCTGTTTGTGGGAGGAGAGCTAGAGGCTCATTTATTCAGGCTCCACAGAGGAGCCCCTGACCCTACAGCTGGGGATCCACCCCAGCAGCTCCCAATTAGCTCCACCAATTAGGCCTAAGAGAGTGCTGTGGAAGAGCTCGGTGGAGGTGGACTTGGAAGAAGAGATGAAGGTTCAGCCCCTGAGGGCAGCCCTGGAGCTGATGAAATAAATGGAGTGTGTGTCCCAAAGACGAGAGACGGGAGAGCATTCTAGGAGCTCCTGTGAAGTGGGTCGTTTAGCAAACATAAAGAGAGAAAATAATATGGAAACAATAAGGCAAAAATAGGAATCTATGAATGAAGGAGGCATGTAGATTGTAAACAAATGAAAAGGAAGCAGATGTCATGTGTAGAAATGAAAGTAGAGCCTTTTAATGTGAGAAATAAACAGGTTAAATGGCCCATAGACACCGCTGATGAGAAAATCAGTGAATTTAACGGTCGACCTGAGAAAGTCACATTCTCACACAGAGAAGGAAGACTCATGGGAAGGGCAGAGGGATGAGAAAGTCCAGCCCACTTGCTGCGATTCCAGAGGAGGGAAAAGAGGGGGGCAGTGAGTGGTGTCTGGACAGACGCTAGACAAAGGTCTCCCCAGAGTGAAGCAAGCATCCTCTGCTCCTGAGTGAGTGCAAGCAGAGATGCACCTCGGTCATGCTGACATGAAGTGGTAGAACATTAGAGGCGCGTGCACACACATCCACACCCACCCACACATATACACACGCGTGCACACACATCCACACCCACCCACATACACATGTGTGCACACACATCCACACTCACCCACATACACACGTGTGCACACACATCCACACCCACCCACATATATACACACGTGTGCACACATCCACACCCACCCACATATACACGTGTGCACACACATCCACACCCACCCACATATACACACACGTGTGCACACACATCCACACCCACCCACATATATATACACGCGCACACACATCCACGGCCACCCACACATACACACACGTGTGCACACACATCCACACCCACCCACACATATACACACGCGTGCACACACATCCACACCCACCCACACATATACACACGCGTGCACACACATCCACACCCACCCACATATATACACACGCGTGCACACACATCCACACCCACCCACACATATACACACGCGTGCACACACATCCACACCCACCCACACATATACACACGCGTGCACACACATCCACACCCACCCACACATATATACACGCGCACACACATCCACGGCCACCCACACATACACACACGCGTGCACACACATCCACACCCACCCACACATATACACACGCGTGCACACACATCCACACCCACCCACATATATACACACGCATGCACACACATCCACACCCACCCACACATATACACACGCGTGCACACACATCCACACCCACCCACACATATACACACGCGTGCACACACATCCACACCCACCCACATATATACACACGCGTGCACACACATCCACACCCACCCACATATATACACACGTGTGCACACACATCCACAGCCACACATCCCCAGCCACACACACACAGACCCACACACACACCCACATACATACAGAGACAGGCACCTGCATGCCTCCACACCACATCTGTCCACACCCCCCCCCACACACACCCATCCATATCTGTCTATACACACACCCACATATATACATACAAAAACATGCACACCATCCACACAGCTGGGGATCCACCACACATTCGACACATGCACACACACCCATCTATACACAGCCATGAAATAAAGATACCTGTTCTCTGGAAGAAAAGCTATGACAAACGTAGACAATGTATTAAAAAGCAGAGACATTACTTTGCTTATAAATGTCCGTATAGTCAAACTATGGTTTTTCCAGTAGTCAACCCTGAATGTACATTGGAAGGACTGATGCTGAAGCTGAAGCTCCAGTAACTTTGCCACCTGATCCAAAGAGCCAACTCATTGGAAAAGACCCTGATGCTGGGAAAGGTTCAAGGCAGGAGGAGACGGGGACGACAGAGGATGAGCTGGTCGGATGGCATTGCCTACTCAATGGACATGAGTTTGAGCAAACTCCAGGAGACAGTGAAGGACAGAGAAGCCTGGCGTGCTGCAGTCCATGGGGTTGGCTGCAAAGAGTTGGACAGGATTGAGTGGTTGAACAACAATCCATCCACATCCATCCATACAAACATCCACACATACACATACATACACAAGGCAAATTCACAAACGTACACACACACACACACACACATAAATGCATAAAAATATACTTCACCAGAGAGTAAAAATGTTACTGTCCAAAGAGAGAGAGATAATTAGAAAGACTTGCATCAGCAGTAGCGGCAGTTGAGGGCAGTGAGCTACCTTGTATGTGCTGATGCAAAGTCACCATCGGTCCAGATCCTATACCCAGCTAAAATGCTCAAGACTGAGAGTCTGAGGCCAAGACCAGGAATTTGCTTTCACTGGAGGAACTCAACAGGGTGTATTTCAGGATGAAATGCCAGAAAAGACTGTGATCAATCTGGCATTGTGATTGAACCGGCAAACCTGACGTTAAGTCTGAATGACAGTGGAGTATAAGGAAGTGGTTGATTCAGGGGTTTATCCCAGTTCTGGATGTCCACACCTGGCAGCGTGGCTAATAACGCCCTGAATATAATCTGACCACAAACAGCGATAAATGCCACATGCCATCTGTGCGAAGGTTCTTTTCATCACACCACCGGACTATCAGGGAAGTAAGGAGGCCTCCTCTGGAGGAGGGCATGGCAACCCACTCCAGTATTCTTGCCTAGAGAATCCCCATGGACAGAGGAGCCTGGCGGGCTACAGTCCATGGTGTTGCAAAGAGTTGGGCATGGCTGAGCAACTAAGTACAGCACAGTAAGGAGACTTCAGAGGCCAGTGTGCAGGGAAAGGAAATCGTGGGTGATGAAATTTTACTGAGGGTGCAGAGGAGCCCTGGTGGCCGAAGTTCACTCCTGACAATATGGAGAGTCTGAGGAGGAAGTGATGATGTAATGTGTGAAGTAACGTGTAATATATGTGGGATGTAGTATCTGCGTGATGTGATATATGTGGGATGTAGTATCTGCGTGATGTGATATATGTGGGATGTAGTATCCGTGTGATGTAATATATGTGGGATATAATATCTGTGTGATGTAATATGTGTGTGATTTCTGTTAATAACAGAGATGGCCTTGCCCCTCAGTGGGGAAAGGAGGTGTTCAGTAATTGATGCTGGAGAAATTGGTTAAAATCTTGAAAAAGAAAGCAAAGGGGCTCTTACCTCACTCCACACATAAAAATCAGTTCTGGAGGGATTAAGCACTTAATGGTAATATAAATGCTTGTAACACTTTCATGAGACAATATAGGAGAACATACCATGACCGCTGACTAAGAAATAGTTTATTAAAACCGCAGAAGTGAAACAAAAGGGAAGGACTGACAAATTCTGCTCCATTAAAATTCATCAACAGCGGCATAAATAAGTGGACACAGGAGCCACCAACTGGGAGGAGATGTTTTCAATGCATTCAGCTGACAAAGGATTAGTGTCCAGAATGTGTAACTAACTTCCAAATCAGTCAGGAACAGACAGATAACAAGATAAAAATGAGCGAAGGATTTGAGCCTGGAAGAGAAACAGGAGCGCCCAGTGGAGAAGCTCCCAGTGTTCAGCGAGAGCAAATTAAAACTGTAATTAAGAACGCTTCCCACACCTGTCCACAGTCTGATGCCGTGGCACACTGGTGAGGTGGCAGGAGGCTGGACTGGGGGTGTAAACTGAGGGGGGATTTTCGGGAGAGACTCAGTGAAAAGGAGCAGGCTTGAGATGCGGATCCACGGAAGTGATATCCAGACTCCCCATCACGGCCCGTGTGGACGAGCGTGCACGTGAAGTAAGCAGCCGAGGGCACCACGCCTCAGCCCCCAGGGCACCCGGAGGAACTCTGAGCCGGGGCGGGTGCTGGACTCGTCCTCGCGGTGACGTCTGTAATTCTGCAAACTGCCTGGCATGGTGGAGTGGACAAGCCAGGCGTGACAGGCTCAGACAGTGGGGACACTCAGCCGCGAGGGCGGGTGAGCGGCCGGGAGCGTGGGCCAGAGCCTCCCTCGGGCTTCCTTGCAGGTGTGGGGAAAGGACTTGAAATTCCAAAGAGCAGGAAACACAGAACTCAGGGTGACGTTTCACCCAGGGGTGGGTTTGAAGAAGGTCACTCAGGGGGCTTCAGAAATTCTGTTTTGTTTTTTTTTTTAGCCTGGGTGGTAGATAATCCAGGGTTCACTGATGGTTAATACTTGTATCTTACATATAGTCTGAACAGTCTTCTTATCTACTGAATAATAAAGGAAGCACACCCACCCAAGTCCCACGTCCCTTGTATCAGTTAGCCTCTACTGCGTAACAAATGGGTCCCAAAGCTTCCCAGCTTCAAGTGGCTCATGCTGCCCGGTGCCTGCAGACCTAGTGGGCACCACCGACGGGCACTGGCCTTTACAACCTTCGAGATGGGGCATCTGCTGGGGCCTGTGTGGTCTGAACTCAGCTTCACCTGTACAGCCTGGGGGGCCTTCCCTCTTCAGTGTGTCCTCCTCCCACCATGGGCCTGTGTGGTGGGGACCCTGCGTGGCGGGGACCCTGCGTGGTGGGGACCCTGCATGGTGGTGGGGACCCTGCGTGGTGGGGACCTGCATGGTGGGGACCCTGCTCGGCTCCCTGGGCTCCTGCCAGCGCAGCTCCATCTCTCCGTCTCCGTTTCTGAGGGTCTGTCTCTTATTCTCTGTCTTTCTCTATCTTTCTGTCTCTGTCTCATCCTCAGACTCCAGGTACTGGGAGCTGACTGTCCCTGTCCCCGAGGGGTGATCAGTGCCCACTTGGAAGACCCTCTACGACAGTTTAAAATGGAGGAGAAATCTTTCCGTGGGTTCCTAAGGGCCAGCTGCTGTCCTGTTTGAGGGAAGAAATATTGATTGCTAATATCTGCAATGATGAACCCCAGCAGATGACACAGATTACATTTCAGACGGCAACTTGACAGACGACACGTCCAGAGGAGTCCGCAGAAACGTCATCTGCCAAACTCGTATTAAACGTTCTCTGGAGACAGATTTAAAATACCTTTGGGGGTGAAAGTCTGAATCGCTCAGACATAGCGGTGATAGCACGAGCTAGCTGGAATTAAATATTTGTGAACTAATTCTCGCATAAAATTAGAGTTTGAGGACTTGACGGCTAAGCTGGCCGTTTTCATTGTTAGCAATTATCTTGCAACCAGTTAGAATCTATACCCCCAAACCTCATTTAAATCTTTCCCACAAAGCGCTGCGTAAGGAAAAGCAGCCCCTACAGAAGCATCTGGGGAAGTTTCTCTTTCTCAGATGGGGGGCTGCCTGTAACACTGTGAGTTGGCGGACAGCCCTGCATGGGCAGTGCGGGGGGGACGTGCGTTTAATTCACGAGGATCACGGGGCAGCCCGGCCCTCTGGGCATGCCTGTGGCTGGACCATGCGTACGAGGTCACACACGGCTCTGATTTCACGGCCCTGAGATGGGAGACCCTTCTGTTCAGACCTCCAGGGGGCAGGAGGAGAGGAGAGAGATTTGGGGTCTTCAGGCACAAACCTCAGGGTTCACGCAGGGCTGGGCTAGACACTGGAGGCGCCCTGTCTGCTGTGTTCGCTCCAGCCCAGCTGGCCCTGCCGGCGCGTGGCTGGGCAGGTGGGGACCACGGGAGGGCACTATCTCTGAGGCCACGGGGCAGGTCTGGAGGGCTCCAGCAGACGCAGTCGCGTCCCCATGCACACCCCAGGGCTGCGGCTGTCACTTCCTCACCTTGATGGCTGCGACGGGTGCCCAACCGCGTCCCGCCTGCCTCGCTAATCTACGCCGAGGCCCTGGACGGCAGCCGGGGTCCAGGCGCCCCAGTGCCTGCCCACAGCTGACCGGCTCCGGATGCATGCCCTGTAGCCCTTGGTGCCCTTCTCAGAAGGACCCTGCGAAGGGTGAGCTGGCGTGAGGTCTGCACTGGGCCGCGCCCCGGCAGGGAGACCCCCGGGCGCTGGGGCAGCTAACCAGAGGGGCTTCGTGGCTGCCTCGCTGCGGGGGCTGTGAGTGTTCCTCAGTGCTCTTGGCCCTGGAAGGGCTGGGGTGTACTCTGCCCCTCCTGGCCCCTCTGAGGGTCTCAGTAGGAGTTGGAGCCCTCACACCTCACTTGCATAGACCACTTTGTACAATTCTACTTAAAAAGCTATAATCCCGTGAGTACTTAGGGATCCAGATTGCGGTTCCGTCTCAAAGCATCAGGTGTTTTTCCCAACCTGCAACCAGGCCTGCTGATTACTCCAGACCCTCACCAGCAGCCCAGTGACCTGCAGGACGTTTCCTCCGCGGGTCATCACCCTTTGGACCAGTCTCACTGGGAACCCTCCCAGCGGCTGGCTGAGATCTGGGGCTTTGGGACACAGATGTTATCTCCTGGCTAAGCCTTCTCACCTGTGACATTTTCACTCTGTTTTACAGACTTCATACCAGCTTCAGCTCTACCTAATCTCCCCGAAATGGCTTCTGGTTCATCACTGAAAAGCCTCCCGGGGGAAGGGCTGTGTGTTCACTGTCAAGCTTGGACCCTGCCCCCCTGTGCCTTGTGGGCACCCATGGGATGAACAGCCACAGGTCAGCCGTCCACATCAGAAGAGGGCTCACCCTGTGCTTACGTGGCTGTGAGGCCGTCCTCACGGGGCCAGTCCCTCTCGGGTTTCTGCTCGGCCGTGCATGGCAGCGGGGTGGGTAGGTGCCCGGCTTGGGGCCAGGCTGTCTGGGTCCAGTTCTCAGCCTTACTAGTTACTGCTGTGTCATCTTCGGGAGTTTGCGCGATCTCTCTGTCTTCCCATCTCTAAAGCAGGGCTGAAACTCTAGCTGCCTCAGGCTTGGTGTGAAGATGAGCAAGTTAGACACAAGCGCGTGCGTGTAAAACCGAGGGACTGTGAACAGGGACACAAGCGCATGCGTGTAAAACCGAGGGACTGTGAACAGGGTCACAAGCGCGTGCGTGTAAAACCGAGGGACTGTGAACAGGGTCACAAGCGCGTGCGTGTAAAACCGAGGGAGTGTGAACAGGGTCACAAGCGCGTGCGTGTAAAACCGAGGGAGTGTGAACAGGGTCAAAGGCGTGTGCTGGCATTGCCGCCGGGTGTGAGGCTGCAGTCAGGCACCTTTCCTACCTGGTACCCCGGGAGCAGCTGCGCGAAGCGGGCAGGGAGCCTTTATGACCCCTCACCACTGCATCTGTCGTTCAGTCGCTAAGTTGTGTCCGACTCTTCATGACCCCACGAACCGCAGCAAGTCAGGGTCCTCTGCCCTTCACGACCTCCCAGAGTTAGCGCAAACCCATGTCAGCTGATTCAGTGATACCATCCAATACCTCATTCTAACCTATAAGTATCTCAAAATAAAAAGTTAAACAAGAAAACCCAACCTTGATGGCTTGACTGGTGAGCTCCTCCAAAGTTTCAAGCACCAGCTGGTGCCAACCTCACGCAGGTTGTCAGAAAACAGAAAGAGCCACATCCACCCTGCTCATTTTATATGGGTCCTGGGATCTGGAGTAAATTACAAACAGATTAAGTTAGCAAAGGAGTAGAGATTTCTAAGCTCATTTCATTGATGAGCATAAATACAAAAATCCTAAATAAAATAGGAACTCACCCAAACGGACACATAACACAGCATAATCCCTCATTAAGGAGCTGAGATAACCAGGAATGCAAGGATGGTTCTGCATCAGATGAGGCGGCTCACAACAGGCCACGTGCAGGCGGTCACAGCCTTGCCTCCGTGTGTAGCTCCCGCCTGGAATGGGGTTCCGCACGGATTCACCATACTTTGCTCACAGATGTTGTGGATTTATTGGCTTTTCCCAGGAGAGTGTTGGCAGAGTGAAAGAGGGGGCACATGTCGCATTTCTTTTGGGGGGAGGGGCCTGTCTTGCGTATTTCCTTGGAGCTTGGAGGCCCTAAACCCCACCTGCTGCTCAGAGGGGAACCTGGCGCTTTTATTCTCTGTTGTGGGGGTCTCGTCGGTGGACACGAGAAAAGGCGGCTTTGCGTTTACAGTCTCGCGGCGATTTTCTGTGGATCATCTGTTCCGATTCCGCGGAGGGAGCTGCGTTCACACAGGCGGACTCAGACCACAGCCTGGGGCCCGCTGGCGGCCCGAGGTCCCGCGGAGGCGAAGGGGCTGATCCAGGCCGGCGAGGGGCGCGGACCCAGAACGGCCTTCAGGTTCGTCCACGCGGACGCCTGGCCCGGCTCGCCCGGCTGACTCTGTGGGTCGGTGAGGATGCTGTGTATTTGAATCGTGAACATCAGGCCGGCGAAGAGGAAGCCGTTCAGCGCCACCATGAAGAGGAAGAGCAGCGAGCCCCGCAGGCGCACGGGGGTCTGCAGGTCCCACTCGCCGCGCGCATAGGCACGCAGGGCCGGCACGGACAGCAGAGCAGCACGTGCAGCGCGCCCAGCGCCGTGTAGAGCGTGAAGAGCACGAAGAACTTGCGGTTGTGCTCGCCCACGCAGTTGTTGACCCACGGGCAGTGGAGGTGCGCCCTGCGGATGCAGCGCTGGCACACGCCGCAGTGGTGCGCGCCCGGCGTCCGGACGGCGCCGCAGAGCGGGCAGCGGGCCGTCAGGCTGGGCGCGGGCGGGGCACCCGCGGGCAGCACGCCCACCGGCAGGGCGCCGGGGTCGGTGAGCATGGTCCGCGCGTGGGAGGCCAGGGCCAGGGAGGCCAGCAGGTGGAAGAGCGAGCCGTGCAGTGTGCTGTAGGCCGGCCGCTGCGCCGGGAGCAGCCAGGCGCTCAGCAGCAGCGCGCCCTCGCTCAGCGTCAGCGCCCACGTGGCCGAGGCGCACACGATGCCCAGGGCGTCGGGTACGAACCACACGCGCGGCGCGGAGGCCGGGCTCCGCAGGGCCAGGTCGGCTGGTCTCTGGGCTCCTGCGCCTCCGCCCTCCCCTCCCAGGCTCCGCCTGGCTCGGCCTGGGACTCCCCTCCTCCCCACCGCAGTGTTCTAGAATGTGCCCTCCCCTGGGGGCTTTGTGAACACAGAAAGGGGCCCCCCCTTCAGCCGGGAAAGCCCCTTCCCGGCGGTGACTTCTTTGTTTGGGGTGAATGGGGCGTTGCACCTTGGATGAGGCGGAGGTGCTGGCTGGGGGCGTTAGCCGGGTGTTGCACCTGGCCCTTTAAGGTCCTCGCAGGACATGTGGGCGAGGAGGAAACACCGCAGCTCCTCTTGTGTGTGCGTGCGGAGCGCACATGTGTGTTTCGGGGGCAGCACTTCTCTGTACACTGGCTCATTGATACTCACACCTCTGACAGCACAAACTGGTTCACTCCCCAGTTTGCGGATGAGAAACTGCGCTGGGGATTAGATGAGCGGCCTGTGAGTGACAGGCCAGGATTCCAGCTCGCAGGTGGTCCCAGCGGTCTCCTCCGGCCCCCAGAGGAGCTGGACACAGCTGATGGCAGGTCGGCCCTCCGTCCCGTCTGCCTCACGTGGTCAGGACCCCCGCACTGGGTGCTCAGCTGCCGGGGATCAAGAGGTTAAGGATGGGTTTGGATTGAACCAATGGCCGGCATTCGGGAAGGTCAGCTCTAGACTCTTGGTCTAAGAAGTGGGTCCTGAGAAAAGACAGCTGCACAGAGGCCAGCGTGGCCGTCCCCCAAATGCCCACAGCAGACAGAGAGTGAGGAAGGCGGGTGGGTCTGAGCTGGAAGGAGGCTGCCTGTGAAGGGCATGCCTGCCTGGCTGCATTAATGAGAGTATAGCATCCAGGATGGTGGAGGGGACACGGCTGGGGGAGCATTACCATGCGTAGCACTCCCGGTGGGAGGGGCTTGCGGGGCAGAGCCGCTCAGGAGCCGCCGGCTGTGGGGTTTGGAAGCGGTGAGAAGGGCAGTGGGGGGCAGCCAGTGGCCGGCTCTGGTGCAGACACAGGTGGGGTGGGGCTGGAGCCCGGGGCGGGGTGCAGAGAGGGGGTCAGCGCCCACAGAGGAGGACGTTGCTGGTGACCCAGGGGCATCCCAGGGTGAGTGGACGCTCTGTCTTGAGAGGAATTCTGGCGCTTTCTGGGTGCCCTGAGGATTTCCTGGTGTCAGGCAATGAGTCGGACAGGACGACGGTGGTGGTCTTGCCCATCCGCAGGGGCTCTGAGGCCAGTGTCCAGCTTTCCTGACGGCCACCGTGCTGACCCGAGAGGCCCTGGAGCCTGTGTTGTCAGACCTGATGCCCAGGTGTCAGAGAGCCGCCGGGCAGGGAGGGGTGTGCCTTGCCTGGACGGCTCAGCCTCGCTTGCAGGGAGGGCCTGATGTGCCTGTTTGTTTCTTCTGTCTTAAAATAATTACCAGACTTCACAAGAGTGGTTTTCGGTTCACAGCAGAACTGAGCAGAAGGTGCAGAGACGCCTCGTCTGCCCGCCCCTGCCTGCTGCACAGAGAGCCACCCCACCAGAGCGGACGTTTGTCACGACTGATGCGCCCGCGCCTCCGTGCCGTCCGTCTGAACCCAGAATCCATGGTTAGGTCAGTTCCCTCGCGATGTGGGACATTCTGTGGCTCTGGGCGCGTGTGCAGTGATGCGGGCCCACCATCACCGTGGAAGCCCTGTGCTGGGCCCTTGCCCCGGGCCCTTGCCCCAAGCCTGGTGGCCCTGGTCTTTCATCGCCTCCGCAGTTTTGCTTCTCCAGAAAGGGCTCCCGTGGGAGCCATGCAGCGTGTAGACTTCTCAGATGAGCTGCTTTTGCCCACTGGCGAGCTGTTAAGTTCCCTCTGTGTCTTTTCATGGCTTGATATCTGCTGTGGTTTTTAACTGAAAACCAGATGCTGAAAACAGAACTAGGTGTGAGCAATCATGGCAGGCGATTTCGGGAAGAGAGAACAGAGGACTCCAGGAGAAGCCGGGAAGGGTCAGGCCCCTGCCTGGAAGGGTCAGCTCTGGGTGGAGAGGAGCGGGGAGGGGCAGGGAGGGGACTGGGAAGCGGGGGCGGCTCAGCAAGGCCGGGGGAGCAGAGCTCCTGGGAGCAGAGCCCCTTCGGAGCCGCAGGACGGCCTGACGTGTAACCGAACAGGACCCTGTGGGGTCTTCTTTCTAGATAGACCCCCACCCATGTGCTCCACCTACCTTCGGTCTGCAGAAAAATTTTAGTCCCAGAATAAATTCAGTCAGAGAAGTGAGAAAACACAGAAAGAAAATCCATCAAGCAAAACAAAATAATAATACTTTAGCTATTAAGCAAAGTCAGGGACCTTTAGTGCCTCTTCAAGGGCTCTAGATAACGCAGCAACCCAAGTGCCCTGTGCAGACCCCTGGCTGCCTGTGGGCTGTGGGCGCTGCTCAGCTGGAGCCCCAGGTGTCCCTGAAGAAAGGAAACCTGAGATCCAGGGTCTCTGAGGGCCGGGGGCCGAGGGCAGCCTTGGGAGGGGAGGACCTCAGGCCTGTCCGTTTGTCCTGCCCTCTTGGGATGCAGTGTCCCGTGCTGTAGCTGTGGGCGCACCCACCTGGCTGGAAGGCCATCCTCGGGGTGTGTCCAGGAGGGACAGGAGCCCCGGGAGGGAGGCTGGGGGGTCAGGACCCTGGGCTTCATCAGGATGCCCCCACACCCTTACTCTGGGGTGTCCCGCCCGCCCTGCCAACCCCACCCCGCTGGGTCAGGGTCCCACGTCAGCCTCTAAGCCTCTGCTTCTCTGCTAAGTGGGAGGTTTCCCTGCTTCCCACCGGACGTGGATCCTGGCCCAGGTGAGGCCGGGTCCCCGGGGTGTTGTCCCCTGGGTTCCCTGTCCTTTGCCAGCCCTGCGTGCGAAAGGGCTTTCCCCGATGTATATGAGGAAGCCCAAAATGGAAAAATAATACTTGTAATTAGGAAAAGGCTCTTTTATCCTGAGCTTAAAAAAGTCTTCCTTTTTCTTCATCAGGAGATGTTAATTGTTACCAGATAGCTTTTATGAATCTGACGGTGTCCCCACAGCTCTCATCCAGCCCTCAACGTCCCCCGGGTTTTCTGTCCGCCGTGACCCAAGACGACCCTCAGGTCGGAGCACAGGCTCCGTCTGCTCCCGGCCTCCTCGCTCATTGCAGCGCTGTGCGTTCAGTTGCTCGGGAGCAGGCTTGGGCTGCGGCTTCCCTCTCGCCTCTCTGTCAGGTTTGGGGATGAGAGCTGTCCCAGCCTCAGATGCTCTAGGGCGTGTTTCCCAGCTGCGGAACGGCTCCTGTCTTGTGGTTGAATATTTGCAAGCTCTCCTCAGTGAGGCTCTGGGCTCGCAGCCATTGCCGAGGTGGGTTTGGATCGTTTTTCTGCCTGGCTTCCTGCCCGCTCCGGCTCTCTGTGTGTTGAGCCTCTTTTGGAAGATGGCACTTGGTTCCCCGGGGGGGCCCCTTTCTTGGGATCAGCACGCTGGCTGCATGTTCTGTTGTGATGGAATGTCTTAGTGATTTCAGGAGCTCTGTTTTCTTCTCCATTGGTTTTCGGAGCTTTACCTACTTTCTTGTCCTCCTCCCTCCCCCAGAGAACTGGCGATTTTTCAAAAATCTAGAGGAGTTCTGGTTGCCCATGTCCCTGTGAGCACCTCCTTCCTGCTCCTCTGTTCTCCTGGTGACTCTGGGAGTTTTGATTCAAAACCTCCATTTCCCTTTCTGCTCGTTTAATCTGAAGCCTGGGGCCTCCCTCTGAGTGGACGGTGGCCGTGCTGTTTGCATTTCTACTCACTAAACTCTTCTTGTTGTAATTTTCAGAAAACTTACTGTGTGGAATATTGATTTCCCTTTTAAACGCAGAATTATTCATGTATGTGTTCTAAATTGCATATGGTTGGACTTTTTCCTTAAACCTTATTCATTTTTGTGCTGTTTCCTGGTGTTAATTGTACTGTCTAGAGATAATAAGACTTGCAGTTTCTCTCTGTAGCAATTTATTGTGGTTTTTATTCTGGGATCTTATTTATGATCAACATTTGCAAACCCTTCATGAATTTTGGAGGAAAAGTGTGTGCTCTGTCTGAACAGGATATTTATTAAATCAACCTTATTAATCATATTATTCATTTTTCCTACAATCGCATCTATTTCTGTCCGTTTCAGTGTTTGAAGATTGAATTGTAGGTTAGATTCTTTCACCCTAATTGCTTTTCTGTCAAACCTGAAAATATTTTTATTCGTCTTGGTCTCATATAAAAATTTCAGTGCCTTGCTCTTAAGCTCATCCAAGTTCACTGTAGTGATTTCGTTATTCGGGGTGTAACTTTTGTCCATATGAACTGGTTTTTGCTCCATCCACTGCTTCTGCCTCTGGCGGTGGGTGGGGACCCCCGCCCCGCCCCGCGCGTGTCCTGGTCCCTCAGTCTCTGTGCCTTTGTCAGCAGAACCCGTGTGGATTTTGGGTGGGACCTGACGTGTTTTCCTGAGGTCACTTAGTGGTGCAAGAAATACTTTAAAGTCCAATGGCTCAGCGAGCCGCCCCTACGTGTCCTTGTTTTGTCCTGAGACTGAAGGGGTCTCATCACCACGGTTCTTCCAGGTGCCGCATCTGTTTCCTGGGTCGGCTTCTCCATGCGGCTGTGACCCATGGGCGTCTTGGCCCTCGCTGCCTTCCTGCCGGTGCGGAGGGGCCAGGACGCGTTGTTCCGAGCAGACGCTCCCCCCCTCCACCCGCCCCTTACCCAGGGAACACTGGCAGAGCCCCAGCTCGGTCCCAGGTGTGTGAGAGGGTAGTCAGGTGCCCGACGGACGTCTCTGACCCGGGCAAGACCCCCACTCTCCTCACGTCCTGATCCCCGTCCCCTGAGGCAGGAGTGATGCATGCCCTCGCCTAAGGCCACTGCTCCCCTTCAGCTTCTCGGGGTGGGGGCGCCGCAGCCGGAGCCGTGTTGTGCTCGCTGATGTCCAGGGCGTCCGGCCGCCCGGGCCCAGCATGTCTGCTGCTCACAGAGTCTCCGGCCTGCATATGGCTTTTGGGTCCAAAGAGAGGCGGTGGCTTGGATTCCCAGACGGCCCGGTGTCGCTGATGGGCCAGGGCCTCCCTCCTCGCCCACCACCGCCGAGTGGCAGACAGGCTTCCGAGAGCCACCCGCCCCGGTCTGACTCCCTCCATGACGGGGCGCTGCGCTTCCCACCTGCACGAGCTCAGCTTAGCCGGGTAGGGCTTTGCTCGGGGTTACGTCTGGAATGTGCGGTATGTGGATGAGGACGCGTGTTCGCCAGAAGTTGCTTCTAAATAGTTTCTCTGAAATGAAGATACACAGGTATTGGATTTCCGGGCGGTCCCCAGGCTTGCGGGTATTGTGTGTGAACACTTGAAGGACCCCACGTGAGATGCAGACAGGGACTTGGTCCGCGGCGTCTGGTGTATCTGAAGGAGAGGACCCCTCCCCAGGAACCAGCCAGGTTGGCAAGGGGTGCGAGCAGACAGGGGCCGCTGCTTCCAGGAGACTGCTGAGCCTCCCGGCGGGGTTGAAGGGGAAGGGCAGGTCCTGACGGGGTGAACAGACCTGGGGCGACCTCGATGCATCCCAGCTCTCGACGCCTGCTTCTCCCTCCTTGTGGGGGCACTCCATCCAGCTGGAGACTCAGCTCCCACCTCCCCGGCCCCAGGCAGCCCTCAGCCCCCAGAAGACGGCGCTGGTGTGTAAGCCCCGCTCCCTCAGGCCCTGGGTGCTCGGCACCCAGCAGGGTCAGCCGTGGCCTAGTCACGGGACCCGGCTTCTCCTTGAGTCTGCTTGCCTCCCTGCCACCCGTGTGCTCCCTGAGCCCCTCTGGGCCTGCAGGTCTCCTCCTGGGGTGGCTGCTTGCTCTTGGGGTCCGTCTGGGGCTGCCTTGGGGACTCAGACACTCAGGTGCCCTGGGTCGGGTCTCTGTGTGGAGCCCCTGGCTTCCTCTGGAGCTGTGTCTCCAGGTGTGTCCTGAAGGCTCATTGTGGACTCCACTCAAGGGGTGGGCCTGCCAGCCCTCCAGACGGGGCGACCCCTGGGGTGGGTTGTGGGCCTCAGGGTGCTGTCACGGGTCAGGGAGATGGTCTGTCTTCCTCTCTGGGGTCGGTCACGCTGGCTCTTGCGAGGCAGATGGCTCTGAGGGGGCTGGGGTAAGGCTTGGGCATGAGGCGAGGGCCTGGGCATGGGGGCGTTGGGGGCCAAAGCAGGCAGGTGGTGTTAGGAGAGGTGGGGTGGGGTGGGGGACAGTCCTGGACGTGACTGGAGGGTCAGGGCCTGAGGGCTGAGCTCCGCGTGGACGGGCTTGCCTGTGCGTCACCACGCGGGGGACATGCCTGGACGCTTCTGTGACGTTCAGAGCGAAGGCCAGGCTCACAGGGGATCTGGGCATCGGCGTCGGGACGTGGGTGGAGACACCTCTGAGTTGATCATCCTGGCCCCAGAAACTGTGATTGGAGAGGGAGCGTCCTTGTGGATAAAACTTCTCATGTATTCAAGTTTAGTCCCTCAGGACAGATTTCCAAGAGTGAAATTTATTTGAAAATTTATCAAACCTATTGTCAAAATGTTTTCTGGAAGGGCCTCCCACTTGGCACACCTAGGCAGGCGTGAGAGAGTGCCATCTCCACTCACCGGGCCGACAGCGGAGTCTTGATTCGGGGCAGAAATCACATCGATGCCCTTGTCCGCTTATCCTGAGCTGCAGAGATGGTGAAGTGGGAAGGCTTCTGTTCAGAAGAGACACTCGCGTCCAGGATCCTGATCTGGGGCTGGTGTGCAAGGCTGGGACAAACACGGGTTTCACCACCAGAGGGGCTCTGCGGGCCCTCACGGCTCACACTCGTGTGCATGGAGGCTTCTTCCTCCTGTTAGGAATCCCCCAGAGTCTCGTCCGCTCTGCGTGTCTCTTTTGCAGGCGCATCCTGCGGGGATTTAGCGACAGCTGTGTTATTTACGAGTCGTATTTGTTAATTATCACGTTTACAAGGAGACTGGCTTAAATCGTATACATACGCTGTCGTTCAGTTGCTTGGTTGTGTCTGACTTCTCGAGACCCCATGGACTACAGCTCGCCAGGTTACTCCGTCCGTGGGATTCTCCAGGCGAGAATGCTGGCGTGAGTTGCCATTTCCTTCTCCAGGGGCTCTTGCTGGACCAAGGATTGAACGCATGTCTCCTGCGTTGGCAGGCGAATTCTTTACCGCTGAGCCGCCTGGGAAGCCCATATATATATGTCAGAGCCCCGATTAGAGCATTGAAGTTTCAGGTTATAAAGAAATTTGCTTTCAAACAAGGCAAGCCCCCGCCTTCCCCTGGCAGCTCTCCCCTGCCTCTCTCGGAGCTTAGACATCCCCGAGGCGCCCCCACAAAGCCTCTTGTTTATGAGCGTTTCCTGATTGTTCCAGAGACGCGTGTGCACTGTCTCCCGTTCTTGCGCTCCCTGTGTCTCCGTGTCACTTGACTCTGCCTGGTGCTTGCCCGACCTGTCACCTCCGCCGGCTCTGTCGTGGGCAGGCTGGGCCGGGAGAAGCCGCGACCGAAGCTGTCTGGGACCCACCGTCCTAGGGTGCCTGCGGGCGGATGTGGCCCTGCTCCCTGGAAGCCTCCAGAGCAAATCACCACAAACCGGGGGCTCAAAACAAGAGAAACTCGTTCCCTGGCAGCGTGGAGGAGTCCAAGGTCAAGGCGTCCCCAGGGAGGGTCCCTCCTGCCGCTCCCAGCCTCTGGGCTTTGCCTGCAGCCCTGGGGGCTCCTGCCTGTGGCCATGTCTCCCCACTTTCTGCCTCCATTGTCACCTGGCTCCTCCTCCCTTTTCTTTTATGAGGACCCGTGTCCCTGGACGTAGGGCCCACCCTGAACCCAGAGTGCCCTCGTCTCAAGATTCTCAGCTAATTATACGTGCAAAGATCTTGTTTCCGAATAAGGCCGAGTTCCAAGGCTCGGAGTGAACAAATGTGCGGGCCCTCTTTGATCCCCTCAGTCCTCAGCCCTGCCTGGGCTCTGTTTCTGTGTCTCTGGAGGGTGTGGGGATGTGAGTCCTTGTAGCCTCCTGGGCCCTGGGTCCATCCTGTGTCCACCAGCAGCGTCTGAGCTGGGCCAGCCCCTCTCCCGGGAGCTCTGGGTGCAGGGACAGGGCTGGTGCTCGGGCGGCTGGACACGGTCTCGTCCTGTGCGGGTCCCTGCAGGGGTCCCGTGTCCCGTGATGGCCAAGTGTTCCGTGGTGGTTCACTGTGCAGGGCGAGGGGGGCCCCGCTTGGACCTGGCCCCCTCCCCGCGCTTTGTCTTCGTTGGGAGCAGCTGTGAGCGGGAGCCAGGCCTGTCCGAGCCCCCAGGCTGCACGTCAGCAGGTGAGTCGTGGATCATCCGACTCCTCATTGCTTCACAGTTAATTTACCTGAAGTCTCCAAAGGACCGGCAGGGCCCAGACTGAGGGGGCTGCTCTAGCCTCATTGCATCCTCCTCGGAGGCCCCGGGCTCCCCGGGAAAGCGCCTTTGTGCATCGGCGTCTTCAGCACCATGGCCCCAACGGGGGTGGCCCCTCAAGGCCTCCCTGTGCCTGTGAAGCTGCTCCTTGGGGTGGGGGTCACCTCTCCAGGGTCTGGAGGACGCTCGCATCCCCAGGCCTGCAGGGCACGGCCCTCCCAGCCACTTTCTGCCCCAAACAACTTTCAACTTGGCCTTGGCCCAGAAGAGCCTCTGACCAGGCAGGTGTGGCTCATGGGGCCCTTTGCTGCTTGAACTAGTTACAGATGTGACACGCTGGCATTCTGGGATCTGTGACCCCGTCGTGTGTCCGTGTGGCTCGTGTGACATGGGCCAGGGCATCTGCCTGGGGCTTCCTCCCCGAGAGGGTAGGGAGAGGCCGAGGCCATGGGCCTTGCTTCTGGAGGAGGCCCTGCTCCTGAGGACTCACTGCAGACATGCACCCGAATGTGTGTGTGTGTCCACACCACACATACACACACAGGAACACATGGACAGGCATGCATGCATGTTTCATGCACATATACCTGTGTGCAACACACAGATGCACATGAGCACACAGACCCGAGCACACACACATGTGTAAAGGGACACAGACCCGAGCACACACATGGGAACACACGTGCACACACACCTGTGCACACACACAGCTGCACATGAGCACACAGATGTGAGCACACACAGATGTGTAAAGGGACATGGACACAATTCATGCACAGGAACACACATGCACACACACAGCTGCACATGAGCACAGACGCAGGAGTGGATCACCCCGCGCCCGAGGCTGAGGGCTCGTCTCCCCGCTCCCCCAAACGCACCAGCCACTGTCCAGCCCTCAGACTGTGTCAGGGAAATGAAGCTTCCAAGCACAGCTCGCCAGGTGCTGGGCTGGGTGGGGGGGCCTGGGGGGGGTCTGCTTCCCCAGGAGGGTCGCCCCTGCCCTGGTGCCTGTCAGCTGCTCCTTCCACCCACAGCTTAGCTCTTTTTCTGGGACCCTGGCTGCTGAGTCTGGGGTGATAGAAACCTCAGTCCCCTCTGCAGGATGCTTGCCCTGACCCTTACACTTGGGGGCTTTTTCTGGGGCTCTGGACACGGGTCCCCAGGCTGCTGCCGACTCTGCAGTCTGGCCCCTCCCTGCCCTGGGCTGCCCCAATGGGCAGGCTCACAGGAGGACGGGTCACCCCTCTGCAACCTCCTTTAAGGTGGCAGGTGGTCGGCGAGGCAGCGTCGGGGGTCTGACCGAGAAGGGGCTGGGCTCTGGGGACCCCCGTGCCGGCGGGGTCTCTGCCGCCCCCTGGGGGCAGCGCCTGGGCCCTGAGCCCTCTGCTGCTGCTGGGCTGTGACTTCGCGAGGCTGGGAAGCGAAGCTGGGGTCATGTGCTCATGGGTTCCCACGGTCTCCTCAGGGTGAGCGGCCCGCCCATCGCCCATCGGAGCAGCGACTGCAGGGTCTCAGAGGCAGGACACCGGGGGATCCGACTATGCATCCATGACGCGGCCACATTTCTGGATCTCTTCCCTCCTGGTTGCTGGTTTTAACAGAGTGTTCACACCCCCAGGGGCGCGGGTGATGTATTTCCTGACTGTGGAGCAGGGTGTTAGGGAAAGAGCTGCCTGCCTGGGCCCGCGTTCTTTCTGGATCACTGCACCCTCATCGCCCACGCAAACAGCCCCGCACGGCCAGTCAGCTCAGTGCAGCACCGTGTAATCAGGCGTGGCAGCTGTTGGGTGTCTGGGCCCGGGGACGGCATGCAGTCCGAAACGATCCGATCTGCCCAGAACATCTTAATGGTTTAGATTAAGTGGGCATGCGGGCCGAGCCTGCTCAGATGGCAAACCCAGGCTCTCCTGTGACCGAAAGGGACTTTCTCTGAGACCAGGAGAGGGAGAGGCTGCCCCGCCGGCCCCACAGATAGACAGACATACAAATAATTTGGGACCACGAACAAACTCTTGAAACCATAAGCCAGTTCTCTGATGCAAGGGGGAAGGACTCATGGCAGGTGAGACTCGACCTGTACTGGGTTATCAGTCATCAAGTGAGAGCTGGGCGTATAACGGGTGGGGGTGTGGGGAATGGCCAAGGGGGTCAGCGGAGGGAGACCAGCATTCCGCCTGCTCTCAGCCTGGCTGCTGAGCACTGACATCTGTGTCCCTGCCAGACTGAGTTAGTCTGAAGGGGCAAGAGGCCACCATCAGGATGCCACCCTTGTGGGGCTCAAGCCTGGGGGACACGGGCCATCTCCTGGAGTCAGGGACTGCCTGCACCTTGGCCTGGGGAGGCTTCTGAGTTTGCACACAGCTCTGGCAGTTCTTAGGATCATCCCCGTAACTTCCACGACTTGTTTCATTTTACTGAAGTGGGATTCGTGTAACACGACCATTTTAAACTGAACGGTTCGGGGGTGCGTAGCACACTCACAGTGTTTTGGGACCACCACCTCTAAGAGTTCTGAAACACGTCATCACTCCAAGGGTTCCTCCCTACCCGTGCAGCTCCGACGCCCCCTCCCCTCCTCCCCCAGCCCCTGGCAGCACAAGCTGCTTTCTGTCTCCGTGGGTTTGCCTGTCCTGACATTTCCCATAAACGGATTCACACAGCATCTGCCCTTTGCATCTAGCACCCTTCACTGAGCAGACCGTCTGCCGGGTTCACGGTGCTGCAGCGAGCCTGAGGCTCCATCCCTTCTTAAGGCCGGATGGTCAGTCCACGCACTTTATGGACAGACCGCCTCTGTGTCCTCAGCTGAGGACCCTGGGGCTGTCCCCACCGTCTGCTGTCCCATGTCTCCTGGGTAAAGCCGAGGAGTGGAATCACTGGGTCGTGCGGCATTTCTGTGTGTACCTTTTGAAAGAGTGGCAACATCACTCTCTAATCCGTTATTTTATTTTTCTTTTTTTAAAATTTCAGTTAATCACTTTATTTGATTGCACCGGGTCCTTGTTGCGATGCGGGAACTCCTGGTTACGCATGTGGTTTCCTGACCGGGATCAAACCCGGGCCCCTGCGTTGGGAGGGCGCAGTCTTAACCTCTGGACCACCAGGGAAGTCCTTAATTTTATTTCTAATTTCCCTTCGCTTGCTCTTTCCTTTCACAGCTTAAAAAAATGGGGAAGACCTTTTCAGCAAAGCAAAAGAAACAAGTTACAACTTAAGTGTGAATTAAATGCAACACATTTTAAATACACCCCAACCATATTTGATTTTCCCCTTGTCTTTACTTCTGCATACAGCGTTAATTTATCAGAAATCATGATACTGTGGCTTTGACTTGGCTTTGTCCTAAAAAGATTTCTCGTTCAGAATCTCCTAGGATTTCAGTCCTAACTCTCTTTTGTGTTTTCCTAACAAATTACGAAACACCAGTGGATTTTTAATAATGAAGCAGTGGCAAACCATGTCACATTTAATTTTTAATTTTAATCGGTGGGCAATGAACAAAGTTAATAACCGAAATGTTTGCAGAGTTTGAAGCCTTGTCCCCTGTCTCGGTCACAGGAAACACGGTCCTCCTCTGATTCCTCGGAATGCAGTTGGGACGTGCTGTTGGGACCCCCTCCGCAGGCCCTGCCCCTCCCCTGTTCCCATGCGCCCCCGCCCCCCCCGCCCCCCCCCCCCCCCCCCCGGCTTTGTCCTCTTCCTGGCTGCCTGCTTCCCACCACCTGGAGCTCAGCCCTTGACGCTGGGGGTTGTAGGGCCCTGGAGGCTGCCCCGAGGCCCAGCAGGGGAGTCTGCTGGACACTGACCCCAGGCCTGTCGGCCTGGCCGGCCGGGCCTTGCCTTCTGCGCTCCCTGAAGGTGGTGGTCCAGGAAGACGGGCCCTGACGCCTCCTCTTCCCAGAGGCCTTTTCCCAAGCTTGAGCCTCTCTCCTCTGTCTGCTCTGTGGGCTTCCCAGTGTCTTTACGTGGTTTTGGCCGTTTTATCCCATGTCTGTGACTGCCGTCTCTGAGAAGGGGCCTGTGTCCACGTTACCTCCTGCCGTTCTTTCCGGTGGTCGCAACATTTTGTTTGATTTTGGTGGGGCAAGTGCTTTCCTGTGAATCTTCTTAAAAGTATCCTTAACTATTTTAATATACGTACATTTATTTTTTCAGATTCAAACCCACTCCTTCAGAGTGAAGACATCAAGGCCGACCTGACCGCCCCCAGGAGTTTCCTTGTGCAGTAGGCTCAGGGATTTCCCTCCAAATCCTGAGAAAGCCGCTGGGTCTCCGAGGACCAGGCCTTCTTTCAGAGGAGAGGAGCTGCTTGTCTCTGAAGCAGCTCAGCAGGGGAAGGACTGTTTGCATTGGGTTTTGTTCAGTTTGCCCGAGCCAAGCACACCGACTCCATTCGCCATCACATTACCTAAGACAGCTGCAGAGCTTCTCATTCTAGGATCAGTTCCATCCCGGAGTGACATCCACTTAACACCCAGGACCCCGCGCTTTTAGCTGAATAAAGGTCAGGCCGTCCGCCGTCTGGGTGGCCGCCCATCATCACAAGGGACGAGAGGCCCCCCGGGGAAGGTTAACGGATGAAAGCTCCGGACTCACCTCTGCAAGCAGGACACATTTCCATTTTTACTCTGTTTAGTGGGTGGGTATTTACGCTTTTCACTTTTAACCACTCCGTTTAGGGTGTTCGCTTGGGAAACACTGTCTTGCAGGGGACCAAGGCCGTCTTTGCCAGAAATCTTCACTCTGATGATCTGCAGATGTGTGAACCCCGCGCCCAGTGGAAGTGGAGACGATAAGTTAATAGATCACAGCCCCCCTTCCAGTCACTTCTCGGGAACCACATGCGTTTTAATTAACCCTTGTTGATGGAACGGGGAGGGGCTGCAAGGACCCTCCCGGCGTCTCTCCCTGGGGTGAGCGGGCGTGTCTTTGGCTGTACCTGGGCCAGGAGCCGGCCTAACCCGTCTGCTAAGTCAGAAGTCCCGAGGGAGTCGTTGGTGGTCCAGGGCCTTGGACAGCTGGAGCTGAGAGCAGCTGCTGTGCCCCTGAGCTGCTGAGGCCGAGGGGGTCTCTGGGGAGGGAGGGGGTTTGGGCTGCAGGGTGGGCTCGGTGGGGACGTCGCCGTGTCCGGGCTGTGGGGAGGCCGGCCTCGTGCTGGTGGCTGTGCCCTGGGCCTCCAGGCCCGAGCGCACTTCGGGGCAGCCTGCTCCCCCACTGCGGGGCCGGCCCGACCGCCTGGCTGTTGGCAGGATCCCTGGCCTACTCCAGAAGTGCCAGGGGCCAGACCTGGGGCCCTGAGCCCCTTTGGGATGACAAGTGGGGGCGTCTTCTGAGACCCTCCAGGAAGGAGACTGGAGAGGGCTTTGCTTTGTTGCTCCAAGTTCCCAGCCTGGAAAATGGCCGTGGCCTTCAGCCGGTCAGCGGCCATTCCTGGCTTGGGGGTCTTCCGGGACCACTGGATGCAGCACTCTGGGTTGGGGTTGGGCAGGAGTCTGGGGTGCCCGCCTGGGCGAGCAGGGCGTGCCAAGGAAGCAGGCGGGCACCGGAAGAGGCCGCTGATCTGCCGGGCGGCGTCTGGGGCGGAGCACGCTTGTGCTGTGACCCTGCAGCCGCGTCACTGCCGGCGGAGGACAAGGGGACAGGCCAGCAGAGCCGTGCTGTGTCCTCCGTCTTCCCTGGGAACCAAATGGGATCATTGCCATGTCTCTAGTTTTTTAAAGAAAACCTAGATTAATTACTAGTTTTACTGGATATTGAATAAGTATCAAACAGATGTTAGCAGCATGTGGAAGACAAACAGCGCTTGTGTAGAAAATAAATTTATTCTCTTTATCGTGGTGTCTATTTGGGTTTCATAGATTCACTGAGTGGATGAGCCCACGACGCACGGTGAGTCTGAAGCTCCTCTGGGGACTGGCGTGCCTGTGCCCTCTGCAGACGGTGACACGGCCTTGGTCCTCTCTGCCCGCAGCTGAGCGTCTCTCTAGTCCACCCGCGGGCGCCGTTCCAGGCGGCGCTGGGCCTGGAAGCTCCGCAGGCTCGCTCAGGCTGCAGGCTGGCGTCCAGGGCTCTGCCCTGGCGTCCAGGGCCACGCGGGTGTTTCTGCGTTTGCCTGTGACCGCGTGTTCTCAGGAGGGCTGCGAGAGGCCCCTCTGCAGGTGCGGGGTCCTTCCCCGAGTCCACTCCGGAGCTGACCCCCTTGTCTGGGCCGACCGTCACCTGAGCTTCCTCCTCCCATGCTGGCTTCTCATTCATGACCCTCTGTAATAAGACGATTCATTTTCACGTTTTAGTTGTTTCCCAGCCATGTGCTCGGTGATCTTTGTGGCGGTTCTTCCCGTCTGATTCTCGTGGTTTCCCGGGAGCCTGGGGGTAATTCAGCTCCTTCTTCCTGTTTTAAGCCTCTGATCTGCGCCCCCCCCGACAGTTCAGCAGGGCAATGGCTCCACTGGGGCTGGCACAGCCCGACCACCGGGCTCCTGGGGGGGCCCCGAGGAGGAGTCGCCTGCCCCTCGTCCCCTGGAGAGCGCCTGTCTACGGCAGCAACAGCCACAGAGAGGGGGGCGTGGCTCTTCTCCTTAGGCCTCCCGGATTGATGAGTTTTAGGAACAGTTTTACTTATTTGTTTGTTACTTTTGGCTGCGCTGGTTCATCAGCGCTGCCGGGGCTTTTCTCTCCTTGCTGCACGCAGGCTTCTCATTGCAGGGGCTCCTGTAGGTGTGCAGCGCGGGCTCTGGGGCAAGCGGGCTTCGTAGCTGCAACATGTGGGCTGAGTGGGTTCAGCTCCCGGGCTCAGGATCACGGGCTCAGGAGTTGTGGTGCCTGGGCTCAGCTGTGCTGTGCAAGTGGGATCTTCTGGATCAGGGATCGAACCCCTGTATCCTACACTGGCAGGTGGATTCTTTACCCCTGGGCCACCAGGGAAGCACATGGATTGATGAATTAGAAATTTTTTTTATACTGTTTTTAAAGGTTACGCTTCATTTATGGTTATTACAAAACACTGGCTATATTCTCTGTGTTGCGTAATACATCCTTGTAGCCTATCTTACACCCAATATTTTCTACCTCCCATGTCTGTTCACATGGGGCCAGGTTTGCAGGGGCCTGGCTGTGGGGAGACAGGAGCTTGGGAGCCTGGCCTGAGGCTGACAGGGGGGCTCCGTTCTCAAGGTCTCCTGTCCAGGTTTTCCAGGTCCTAGAAGGGAGCCTGGGAAGGTGCTGACTGACCCAGCAGTGGACCCCGGGCACACGGGGGGCCTCAGAAGGGTCCCAAGCCCCTGCCACTCTGGGAGGGATCCTGCCCCTTAGGAGCCTGCCTAAGCTGTTCCTTTTCCCCCAGGTTTCTGGATGGAGCCTCCCTGTCCGAGGTCTCTGAGAGAGCCCTGGACCACATGTGGGGCGCTGCCCCCCTGGACAGTGCTTTCTCGGGTCCATCACTTCCACCCTGGTCCAGAGCACCCCAGTCCAGAGCATCCCGGTCCAGAGCACCCCGGTCCAGAGCATCCCGGTCCAGAGCACCCCAGTCCAGAGCATCCCGGTCCAGAGCACCCCGGTCCAGAGCATCCTGGTCCAGAGCATCCTCCAAGAAGGTGCTTCCTTCGGTTCTCCCCCTTCTCTCATCAGTCAGCATGCATGCAGCCTTCTTGGTCAATAGGGTTGGATTGAAGGTGTCGGGGATGAATAGATGGGGATTTAGTGTATAATCAATAGTGCATTTCGAATGAGGGGATAGACTGGATTGTTTAATACGTGGTTCAGGTCCATTGGACCTGTGATTAGAGAATAAAAGTCAAGTTGCAGGTCTTGGCCCAAACCACCTGGAAGGAATGTGCTTTCCGGAGCTGGCCAGGTGGGGTCTTGCTGCTTGCCAGAGGAGGAGAATTTGTGGGGTGTGAAGTAGGGGCCTTCCTGAGCAGGATGTGGTTCTGGAGTTGGGGCAAAAGGAACAGACCTGCATATACGGATGTAAAGCAAGCAACCAAAAGTCTGTGAAAAATGCATCGTAACCAAAGGCCTCAGAAAGAAGCCGAGGGGAAAGTAGATTTGCAGAACACAAAATGAAGGGCAAACCTCTGTAGTTACTGAAGCCAGCCTACCAACTTCCAAGATAATTGGTAACAACAGCAATAATAACTTGATAAAATATGGAAAAGGGGTGAGATTAGATAAACAGGAGAATGAGGCAAACCTCATCCACTGGGCAGAGGTCTGACCCGAGAGGAGACATGCGGTGTCGCGGCCGAGGCCCGGCCTCACACCACAAGGCGTCCGCACAGGATGCAGGGCAGGGTGGGGCATGGGACCCTGGGGGCTGACTCGGGGCCGGGAACACGCAGGCTCCGGGGTTCTGGTTTTAAGCTCAGGGCAGTGTGAACCCCTCTCGGGGAGGGGGGCTTCTGCCTGGCGACAGGCTCCCTGCTGCCCCCTGAGGCCTCCGCCCACCCCCTGGTTCCAGCTCGAAGCCTGAGCCTTCTGGCCCGGAGGCCCCTCTTGTTCCACGTCTCTGAGCCTGAATCCTGGCCCCTGCTTTCCTGCTGTCTCTCTTCACCTCCATCAGCCCTGTGTCCACAGTAGGGACCAGAGCGGGTGGCACCGGGGGGGTTCCAAGTGCCAGCCCCCTGTGCCCACCACCCTCTGCTCCCCTGGGTGGTTGCCACAGGGCCAGCATCACGGGCCCCGAGGACAAGTCCAGGCTGGATGGGAGAGCGCTGGACGAGGCGGTGGGGTGGGTGCTGGGAGTCAGGGGGCAGCTGAGGGCAGTGCTGGGACTGGGTGTGGAGACAAGGACCAAGGCTCGGGAAGGGACAGGCCCAGCCCTGGAGCAGTGTGGTCGTGTGCCTGCGGGCATGGCCATGCTTCTTGCCCGGGTCACAGGCCAGGGCTCCAGGCTCAGCCAGGTGGGGTCACTGGCAGAGGGACCCCCGAGCCTTGCAGACCAGATGCCCCGGAAGAGCCAGGCAGAGGAGCTGGATGTTTCGGAGGCCCGCGGTGCCCACGGAGCCCAGGAGTGGGATCTGACGGGGCCAGGGGACAGGAGGTGGTGAGTGGAAGGGCTGAACCGGCCGGGGAGCCCACCAGCTTTGTGACTGTCTGAAAGCCCTGCCTCTGAGCCCCGCTGGCCTCAGCAGGGGGGTGTGTGTGAGGGGCAGGTGGGTGAAGCCCCCAGAGTGTTGGCGATGGCAGGCTGGAGACAGAACACAGACCCTATAAATCCAGTGATCTCAAGCGTCACCTGCAAAAACCCAATTACGGAGCAGATTAACTCAGAGTTACAGATGCAATCGAATAAGCAAGGTGCGCTTGGCTCACACACAGCCCTGCTGGATGGTGGCCGAGCTCGGGCGCCACGGCCTGGGGGACATGTGTGCAAGGTCGTCCTTGGCCAGGGCAGGGTGACCCGCAGGCCTGCCCCGCGCCCTCAGCCACTCAGGAACTTCGCCAATGCCCCGCGAGACTTCCCACTGCAGCGCGCACTGCCGGATGGTCTGGAGGTGAGCTGGACCTGACACCCAGCGGAGACTTCCCTCCTCAGCGTGCACTGTGGGATGGCCGGAGGTGAGCTGGACCCGACGCCCGGCGGCCAGTGGCCTCCGCTGACTGCTCCCTATGGCTCTGCGGCAGCTGCTCTTTTGTTTCAAGTTCACCAGGGGTCCCCTGAGGGTGGACCGCCCAGCCTCCAATAATGCTATGCTATGCTATGCTATGCTAAGTCACTTCAGTCGTGTCTGACTCTGTGTGACCCCATAGATGGCAGCCACCAGGCTCCCCCGTCCCTGGGATTCTCCAGGTAAGAACACTGGAGTGGGTTGCCATCTCCTTCTCCAATGCATGAAAGTGAAAAAGTCAAAGCGAAGTCGCTCAGTCGTGTCCGACTCTTAGCGACCCCATGGTCTGCAGCCCACCAGGCTCCTCCATCCATGGGATTTTCCAGGCAAGAGTACTGGAGTGGGGTGCCATTGCCTTCTCCACTCCAACAATGGGGCGTGGTTTATTCTGGGCACCGATGGACCCCTGGGAGGAGGCGGAGCCCAGGGAGGCCGAGAGGAGAGAGCCGCCCACTCGGGGTGGTCCTGGAAATGCCTGTGCAGCCGTCTTCCTTGCCCAGAAGCTGAAGGGGGCTAAAAGCAAGAGAAACAGATACGCGGTGGTGTCTCCGGGGAGTGCCGAGACGCTCCTCTGCCCCCCGGCCCTGTGGCAGGATGTCACCACAGAAGGGAGCCTGGCTAGGGCGGTGCCAGCCAGGGGGACTTCCTGGAGGAGGAAAGGTTGGGGTGATCATGGAGGGCAGAGAACAGAGCCGGGGGAAGCAGCAGGGGCAGAGGAGACTGGGCCGGCGCACTTGGGGCCCTGGAGTAGGGTCTGGGGTAGGAGAAAGCCCAGAAAGCGGGGTCTCCTCAAGGCAGGCTGAGGAGGGACCTTGGGGCTGTGAGGAGGTCAAAGCCGGTCTTGTCTAGTGACCATGAGACCCTGGTCAGCACACCCTTCTTGCTGTGGGGGAGGGAAGCCGGGGTGATAGTGATAACCGTTTATTTATTTTTTGGCATCTCACATGTGGGATCCTAGTTCCCTAACCAGGGATCGAAACGGCAATCCCTGCCTTGGAAGTGCGGAGTCTTAACCGCTGGACCACTAGGGAAGTCCCCTCAGAACAACATACTCTTATTTTAATTGACTTCTGACCTTTCTGAACTTTGCGTTTCCCGCAGAGCTGAGAGGAGGACTCCGTCCCTGGACCCTGCTTGGAGATTCTAGAACAGATGGGACATGCTGCGAGGCAGGCTGTCTCAGGCAGAGCCTAGGTTTCCCCGTTGCAGAGACTGCGTCCGCACACGGGTCCTTTCTGTCCCCAGATCCATCGCGAAACACGCCAGTAGGACTTTGAAATTTCCAAGAAGGGACGGCTGTGACGCAGGAAGTCAACCAAGTCACTCCGTGGGCGGAATCTCAGGTTGAAGAGCTGTGATCACATTTGAGGGTCTAAACCCGATCCAGTGGTGAGGTTCTGACAGTCCCGTGGCCTGTGTGCACAAGGAGGGGGTCTCTAGAGCTGTGCCACCGAGCTGCGTCCTGATAGACCCTTGTTCTGGCTGAAGGGCGCTGAGGACAGGGTGTCAGGCACGAACATTCCGAGAATGAACTTGGGACCGGGGCCCGGGAGAGTCACCGCCACTCGGGTGTGGGCGGTCCACCCGGACACACGAGCAGGAGAGACCTCGGGCGTCTGCTGCTCCCCGGGTCCCCAGTGTGCCTGCTGGCCCTGCCTTAGCTCTCCTGCCTCAGTTTGTTCATCTGTAAATTGGGGACAGTTGGGATTCATCTGAGACTGTTTTGAGGTTCCAGTGGGAAATGAATGTCAAACTCTTGCACGGAGGCTCATGCACGAGCAGCGTGCTGACCCGGAGCTGTCCACACTTTGCTCGCAGCACAAGAGCGTAAGACACGGCTGTTTCTCACGTGCCAGAACTGAGCAAATGACTTTTTGTCAAACCTTTAAACACTGTTTTACTCTTGGTTACCACATATAAGGAAAGAAAAAGCAGTTTAATTTACAGTAATTAATTTAAAACACTGGACACCTTGAGAATTAAAGTAGTTTCTGTTCTAATAAACTCACCAAGCCCAGTCTGCACGGGGCAGCCAGCCCCCCAGCCCAATCCCATGACCTGGGTCCTGGGCACCTTCGGGGAGCTGTGGTCCCCTCTCTCAGCTGTGACCAGCTCCCAGCGTTGTGTCCGGTTCTTCCCGTGTCGGGAGGTCTCTGAGTTCCTCCGAGGTGGAAGGTTCCGTGGGCACCACTCTCTCTGGACCTGAGCTTCTCATCACACCCCTTCCTCCCGGCCGAGTCGCCCCTGTTGCTGCATGTCCAGTGTCTCCCCACTGCTGTGTGCGCATCCTCTCAGCCATCCGCCTTCTCCATGACTCCGTGTGTTTGCTCGGTCCTCACGTCACTCACAGCACCCGTGTTATACCCTCTCTCTGCACTCCCGTGCTCCTGGCTGACTCCTCTTCTGATCGTCAGACACAGCCACACGCTTTGCTGTCTGTGCGGGGTTGGACTCGCAGGGCCAGCCGGGGCCAGGCTTTGCAGGGAGTGATGCGGGCGGCGCCACCCCTGCGCATGTCTGTTGCTCACGTGCGCTGGCGGGCCGCAGGCAGTCTGTGCTTCGAGCCCCGCGGCGGGGTCCGTGTCGTGGCTGTGGACCTGACCTGCGCTGTGCGCGGCGGCATTGTTACTTCCCTCTCCTCCCCCCCCCCCCCCCCCCCCCCCCCCCGCCCTTTGTTTGTCATTAACGGTGAAGCCCTGGCGGAGGTCTCAGAGCCTTGGGACTGTAAACAGCTTCCGACTCCCAGCAGGAGACCACGTCGGTGTTCCTGCCGCTCAGCTGCCCAGACGTGTGGCGGGAGGCTGGGTGCTCCGTAGGCCCCTGGTCACCACCTGCAGCCTCTCTGTGCTGACCAGGTCCTTGGGGAAGATGTGACCTCTGGCCCCTGAGCTTCCTGGGATCCTGCCAGGTGGGCGGTTCGCCCCTCCAGGTGGAGGAGGTTCTTCTGGGACCACCTCCCTGGAGCCCTGGTCCGCCCACTGGCGGGACGCTGTGTGTTATGCGTCAGTTGCTCAGTCGCGTCCGACTCTTTGCGACCCCACGGACTGTAGCCCGCCAGGCTCCTCTGTCCATGGGATTCTCCAGGCAAGACTACTGGAGTGGGCACCCGGCTTCTGTACAGATTTTGCTGGTGGGCTGGCGGGTTCCTGTCTCACCAAGGAATTGTGTCCTTAAAGAAAATGTTCTCAGCGCGGCCCCTCTGACGAGGCCTGTGGCTGCAGGAAGCCAGTCTGTGGGGCGGGCCAGCCTGCATGTGGGGGCACCCACAAACCTCTCCTGGGCTCCCCTCCCCTTGCCCCTCCTGAAGGAGGGCGTCTGCCTTCCCTGCCCGCTCCTGCTGCAGGCCCATCGCTCCCTAAACCCCGAGCTGAGTGGACGTTCCCCAGATAGCCCAGGGCCTCATCTAATTTTGCAGGGAATATAGCTCAATTTGAGCAAAGCCATCGGTGAGGAATTCATACTTTCCCCATAAACCTGTGGCCCTGGCAGATGTCAATACGGGTGGGATGGCGGTGCCATTCAGACTCCAGGTGCATTTAGATGAAAATGTCTAATCAGAGAAACATGGGGGCTTAGGCGAGATGGACCGCGCAATTCCAAAACAGTTTATCTTGGATATTAACTCCGAGGAAAAGTTTACCCAGGGGGCTGGAGCTTTAAGTTTTGTTTTCAATTTATTACAACCCCAAGGCCTCGTTTCCCGCCAGCGCCGGGGTTAGCGCAGCTCTGGGGTCACAGCTCTGGGGTCAGAACAGCTCCGGGCAGAACCTCTGACTTGGGCCGCTCCACGTGGGCTCCCTTCCTGCACGTCCCAGGCTCTGCCATCCCTGAGATATATCACCAATTCAGTGGCTCTCAAGCCCTGGGAGCTCGCCCTCTGGGTCCCCGTGTGCCTCCATGCTTGTCCTCCATCCCTCCCCCGCCTGGAGCCTCTGCCCGGCCCCATCCTACCCGCCGCACCCCTGCACCTGCTGCATCCGCGCCCCATCCTTACGGCGGCTCTCAGCCCAGACTGCGACCTTCAGGCCTTCACCCCGCCCAGAGCTCGGCCAGTGGCTGCATAGCCCAGGGCAGTCAGGGGCCAGTTCTGGAGCCAGGCTGCTGCTGGAGGGCTGTGTGGCCTCGGGCAAGTCGCTGCCCCTCTCTGTGCTGATTAGAGGTCAGAGGGGATGGGAGCAGTCTGCTCAGGAGCTGCGGGAGGACGGGATGCTTACATTCAGCGCAGGCTGTTTGGAACATGGAGACATGGTGAACGCACATCTACAGACCCCAGCCAGATGCTCTAGGGGGTTCATGCCCAGGCTGGGGGAGGGGGCGGGCAGGGGGCAGAGGTCCAGAGGAGGGCACGGGCCCAGAGTCTGCTCACCTTGCAGTGGGGTGCTGGGGACACCCTGTCCCCAGGTGGTGAGGAGACCCCACCGAGCTTCTGGAAGCTGGGTGGGGGTCCGGTGGTCTGGGCATCTCTCACTCCTGCAGGTCCAGTGAAATATGAGCTTGGCCTGTGAGCTTGGAGCCACTCGGGTTGGGAATCATGTTTCTTGATAAACAGGGAAATGAAGAAATTTTCAAACCACTAGAGATTCAAATAAATTCTCAGTGGGTAATAAATGGAGCCATTGGGGAAACTGAACGTGGATTGGCTCCAAGACCGGTGTTGCCTGCTTTAACCTCTGAGTGTTTATTTTCCCTGTTTCCAGGTGTCTGAGCCCCTGGTGCCAGGGCGGGAGTCGGGCCACCGGGTTGGGGGACCCCTGCGGGGGGGAGTGCCAGGAAGGGAAGCTGCTGGGGTCCCGCAGGGACACGCCCTGGGCTCACGGACACTGTGAAATGGACGGGCTCCTGCCTGCGCGAGGCGGCTCTGGGTGTCCAGGGCTCTGTCGGGAGCTCCCCTCCCCTGCTCTACGTGTTCCTGCAGGCAGAGCCCCTGAAGGGCAGGGCCCGCGGAGCACAGGCCCGGCCCTGGGTGGACACACTCAATGCTCAGCTTTCCTCCTGGGGCCGGTCAGGGTGAGGGTCTCCCGGGGCCCAGCCGCCTGAGGGGTGTGGATGCAGAAGCTGTCAGGCTGAACGTGGGTGGGCCCTGGAGTTGACCTGGAATGCTGTGGGCCCCGGGGGTGGGGCTACAGGGGGTTAGACCACTGACGGGGTCTCCATAGTGGGGTGGGGGCTTCCAGGGCCCAGGTGTGTCCTCTGGGACAGCGGCTGGGTGTCTGGTCCCCTGACGCCCTCTGCTTTCTGTGAGGACAGCGAGTGGGTGGCGGGTCCCGCCCTGCGTCCCCCTCCTGCGCCCAGGTCAGGCTGCTGTCAGGAAGCTGAGTGTTGCTTGACCGGAGGGCACCTTTGGGGGTGGGGGCAGGATGTGGGGAGCCTGTGCCTTCCCGGCCGACCTCAGCGTCGCTCACTCGCAAGGGGACTCGGGGGGCTCTGTTCGTGGTCCTCACGTGTGAGTGGGAGCCGTGCCCGCGGCCCCCCAGCCGGCCCCCTCCTGCGGGAGCCCCGGCCGCGGTGGGTCAGCGGTGGTCTGCGTTTGCTGGTCTGGGCATGCGGCGGGCCGGGGGGGCGTTACGGCTGAGGTGGCGGAGCCAGGGTGGCCCCCCTCTGACTGGAAGCAGCCGCACGTGGGGGTCCCGGGCCTTGGGGGCACCTCCGGGCTGTGAGCCCCCAGGCCAGCCGGGAGCTCACCTCTGAGCCTGAAATCGGCCGTCAGCTGAGCCGCTCTTCAGACAGTGAAAAGCACGCTCTGCTAGATAAAAGCTCTCATTCAGAGTTTCCTCCTTGCAGATGATTCCGGGGGATTCCGAGCGCTTCGTGCGGCCCCCGCCCTGCGTGCGGGCAGAGGCTCCGGTCCGGGAGCGGGACCGGCCGAGGGGCTGCACCGCCAGCAGGGGCCGCTGTGTCCCCGCGACGCTCGCGCTGCCGCCCTGACTTCGCTTTCCCTCTCGCGCAAGGATCGGCGGAACCTGCTGTTGATCCCGGCATCGGGGGTCCTGAGTTAAGGCCGGGTAAACTCGGAACAGGTCGTCTCTGCCTTGCGACGTGACTGCGTCTGTGGCCGGCGCCCTGGGTGATGCTGGATCTGCTGTTTCTCAACCACGGTCCTTCGCCCACGTCCCAGCAGGGAAGACCCACCTGGCCTCGGCACAGGGGCGGCGGCTGAGGCTCTGCCCGGCCAGTCCCGAGGGGACACAGCCTGGACGCGTCTGCAGGAGCCGGAGCTGCTCGGGGACAAGGGCGCGGAAGGTGCTGGAGGCTGGCGGGCCTTCCAGGTGGACGGATGCCCCCACCTGCGCCCGGAGCTGGACCCCCTCTTTGGTCCTGGACGTGGGGACACGAAACTCTGACTGGGGGCAAAGGCCTCAGGCCCTGCTCTGAACCACACCTGTCTGTCTGCAGGAGGGAAGCGTGCTTGGCCCCTCACCAGCGGCATATTTCCTTAAATTATCTTCCAGGGCTGCTCATTCCAAGGACACTGGGCTTGAGGAGCAAAGAGCGGTGCCCCGGAGGCCGGCTTCACCGGGGCGGGTCGTGGGGAGGTTGAAGGCGGCGACCGGGCCTCTGGAGCCCTTGTCGTGGGGCCTGTGCTGCTTCTAGACGCTCAGCCCAGGTGAGCAGCTGCCTGTTTCAGAGCCTCAGGGGAACAGGATCTGGGCGCCTTCTCCCCAGGCTGGTCCCTTGTCAGCCGGGGGTCGGTGGCTTCAGGGCACTGGGCAGGGAGGTTGGGGGTCAAGGAACTGCCCAGGGCCTCCCGTGGGCCCTGCTGGGCGTGGGGAGAGGGCCATGTCCTCACTGGACTCCTCTCCTAGTGGGGGCTCTGGGAAGAAGTCGGGGTGGGAGTCTTGTCCTGACCCCTTGGCCCCTGGGCTCCTGCCTGGACGGCCTTAGTGGACTCGGACCCGCATGTTCACTGACACGGGGGCTCCCATCCCCCTCCTCCCTGCTCGTGGCCCGCCGCCCTTGGTCTCTGTTTCCTTCGGGGTCTTTCTCTTTCCTTCTACCAGCTCTGCATTTAACAGCCTTTCATGTGACTCCACTTCCTTGCCTCTCTTACACATCTTAATGCACTTTTTTTTTTTAACTTTTTGGTGGTTGCTCTAGAGTTTGCCATAGGCTTTCATGAAATTCTCCAGGCCAGAATACTGGAGTGGGTAGCTGTCCCCTTCTCAAGGGGATCTTCCCAATCCGGGGATCAAACCCAGGTCTCCCGCACTGCGGGCACATTCTTTACCAGCTGAACCGCCAGGGAAGCCCTCCCAGGTGGTACTAGTGGTAAAGGACCTGCCTGCTGATGCAGGAGACATGAAAGACTTGGGTTTGATCCCTGGTTCAGGAAGATCCCCTGGAGGAGGCCATGGCAACCCACTTCAGTATTTTTGCCTGGAGAATTCCATGCTCAGAGGAGCCTGGTGGGCTTCAGTGCATGGGGTCACACAGAGTCGGACACGACTGAGCGACTCAGTGCACACTGGCGCGCTGGAGTTTGCCATCCATTCACCGTGAACACAGGTCCAGTCTGCCCAGCTCTCCCCACTTCCTGGGGGTGCAGGCACCTTGTCGTGGGGATGTCCCCAGTCCCCGCTTATGACCTGTGCCATCTGCCTCGCTTATCACAACAGGGTTACCACCAAACACACGGCTGCTGCTATCGTGCTTTTGAGCAATAAGCATTCGATCAGTTGAGGTTTAGAAGAGGCAAGAGCTTATGTTACTTTCATTCATTCTCTATCGTGTCTCCCGTTGTAACTGAGGCCTGGGACTCTTGTCCTTTCAGTGGGTGACCCCGACTTGCCGGACGGATGGTGAAGTGTGGGGAGGGGGTCCCTGGCAGTCCCAGCCCCTGGGGAGCACTTGCCCTGGGCTGTGACCTTCACCTGTGTGTCTGGCTGTTTCCCCCCCGACCTGGGATGGAGGCCCAGAGGGCGCTGGAGAGGGGCGGTCAGGAGCTGGGGAGGATTTTCGCAGGGGATTGGGGGCTGGGGTGGGCGGGAGGGCATCGCTGCTGTCGTTCAGTCGCTCAGTCGTACCCAACTCTTTGTGAGCTCAGGGACTGCAGCGCTCCAGGCCTCCCTGTCCCTCACCATCTCTTGGAGTTTACTCAAACTCACGTCCATTGCATCGGTGATGCCATCCAACCATCTCATCCTCGTCTCCCCTTCTCCTCCCACCCTCAATCTCTCCCAGTATCGGGGTCTTTTCCAGCGAATTGACTCTCCACATAAGAAGGGCACGCTGGACTATAATTCGGGCGTCTGCAAGCCCCACATCCATGGGGATTTGGTCGACCTCAGCGAGGGACTTCTGACCTGAGGAAGAGAAGATGGTCTGGACTGCGTGAGAGCGATTATCTGGGCTGGTCCCCACGGCACAGTCACGGAGAGAAGCCGGAGCCGCAGCGGCCGTGCTGGGACACTGAAGAGCTGGAGGAGACTTTCATAAAGCCTGGGGTGGGAGTGGAGTCCAGAAGTCACAGAGGAGACGGCGGATTTAGCTTCTGAAGAGCAGCAGAGTCCTTCCCCGGGGCCCGAGGCTGCGGGCACCGCCCCCGCCCACCTCTCTGAGCGGCCTCTGCTCCCAGCCAGGGCCAGGGCGGCCCAGGCCTCCACACTCCCTGAGGGCGGGCATGGATCTGTGTGTGTGGGGCCACTGCCCAGGGAGGGGTGGTCGTGGCTCTCTCTGTGGCCTGCCTGCCTGGGGTTGGGGGGCAGCCTCATCCCAGTTCTCTCCGGGCCCCAGAGACCCCCGTGCCTGTTGGAGCTCGCGGCGGAGCTGGGGGCTGGCTGGGCGGCGCTCACTGGAGCTGGAGGATGAGCCTTCCCTCTGCCCTGTGACTGGGCTTCCCCACCCCCATAGGAGGGGTCCCGTGGCAGGGGCCACGCGCAGACCTGCGTCATCAAGGCCAGACCCCTGGAACAGCGGGAGCTGGGGGCTGGCCCAACGGCCAGAGTGCAGACCCCCAGGTGGAGCTTGGAGCTTGGTGGGGGGCAGGGCAGGGCCGGCGCCTGCCTGGACTGTGCCCATCATCTCTCGGAGTGCAGCTCCCGGGGGGGTGTTCCTCTGACCTGTGGATGGAACAGCCCGTCTGGGGTCACCTGTGACCAGATCAGGCCCCCATCACAGGGAACCGGTGCCAGTGACTCAGGGCCATGCAGGGCCAGGACGGATGGCGGGTTAGCTGGGAGGAGAGGGCCACGCAGGCCGGGAGGCGGAGCCCTCGGGCCGTGAGGGAGGGGCCTTCAGTCCATGCTGAGGCTGTGCGCGCCGCCACCAGGGACAGACCGGACGAACGCCAGTGGTGGGGGTGGCGGAGCTGTGGATGTCGGGCGCGACCAGAGGCGGCCAAGACAGGTGACGGGGTGTGGGGGAGCGGGGGACACACCTGCCGGGGCGGCATCAGTGCAGCCAGGCCCCCGCTGATCTTGGGAATTATAGGCGACCCCTATTCCTGGCGGGCTTCAGCCTCCTCTCTTCTCGGTGACGCCTCTGTGGGAAGACCAGAGTGTGTCCTGCAGCCTGGGCTACAGCCGGGAAGGGCCGAGGCTGCACCCACGGGCGGAGCCCTTGACCCAGCCTGGCCGTCCCCAGAGGAGTGACTGGGGGCGAGGGGATCTGAGAGCCGAGGTGGGCCTTGGTGCTCCTGCTTTCAGTCCCAGAATTGCACTGAGAACATCCTGTGTGCGATCGAGGGGGCCAGGAGGGGAGACCCACGCGGCCTAGGGCAGGGACCTCCCTCCACAGGGGGCGACCAGAGCAGGGTCCTGGGAAGAGGCCAGGAAGAGTCAGGCAGGCAGAGTCAGGCGGCCAGAGGTCAGGCGGGCAGAGGTCGGGCGGGCAGGGGTCTGGTGTGCAGAGGTCAGGCGGGCAGGGTCAGGTGTGCAGAGGTCGGGCGGGCAGAGGTCGGGTGTGCAGAGGTCGGGCGGGCAGAGGTCGGGTGTGCAGAGGTCGGGCGGGCAGAGGTCTGGTGTGCAGAGGTCGGGCGGGCAGAGGTCAGGTGTGCAGAGGTCGGGTGTGCAGAGGTCAGGTGGGCAGAGGTCAGGCGGGCAGAGGTTGGGCGTGCAGAGGTCGGGCGGGCAGAGGTCGGGTGTGCAGAGGTCAGGCGGGCAGAGGTCAGGTGTGCAGAGGTCAGGCAGGCAGAGGTCAGGCGGGCAGAGGTCAGATTTACAACTTGAGCCGTCACGCCACTGCTAGAGTGATGTCCTCTCTTCTCTGTGATTCCTCCTCAGAAAGGCCAGACTGTGTCCCACAGCCTGGGCTAAGCTGGCAACGGCCAAGGCTACCCCCAGGGGCGGAGCCCCTGACCCAGGAAGAGGACGATGGTCTCTGATGGGCTGGTGTGGAACATAACTCCTACAAAAGCCCACATTGGTCCTGAGATGCCACGGCCTCCGCTTTCCTAGAGTATGGAGCTCTCACAACCTTTCCGATCCATCAAATGGGGCTTGAGATGCAATGACTTATTTATGAATGAAATTGGAGGTGGCGCATTAATAAATTATGTGAATCCATTTTTCTAAGAATATGATGGAAGAATTAGTTGATGTATTAGAAACGCTGTGATTTTTATATTGTGATTATTTGTTCTTTTAAAGCAGAATTCATTTTTAATAGCTCAAAAATTGTCTAATTAACCACTTTGTTTATATTAAGAGGTTGCCTTAAAAGTGGGGGAGGGTTTTCTCCTCCAGAATTAATGGAAACAGTGAAAAGTTCTTTAGGAGTCCTCATTTATCAAGGAGGCAATTTCTGCTTATTGATAAATGGGCGTTGCAGGCCGTGAGTTGGAAGCAGGTGAGGTGTGCGTGTCTACAGTGGGTGCCCGAGGCCAGGACTCAGATCTGTTCCCAGGACGAGGTTAGTCTTTGGGGAAAATTCCAGACAACCCACTGCAAACAGCTCCGAGGGGCCTCTGCTGGCTTCCTGGGGTTTTCTGGGCACAGCTGGGCATGTGGCTGGGAGACCTGGGGTCAGGACTTGCTCACCGCCTGCCGATGGCCTGGGGCGGCTGCTGGCCACGGGGCAGGGGGCACTGTCCACCCTGCCTGCCGGTGGACCCAGACCCTGAGCGGTGGGGCAGGGCAGCCCCTCTCTCAGAGCCTGAGGGCGGCCTTCTGTGGGCACTCCCCAAGTGACCACTCCTGGGGCATCCGCTCTGTGTGCCTGGGAGGTGCTGGGCTGCTCCTCTGGATCACGTGAGGTTCAGAGGGGACACGCTTGCCTGCCCGCCTTTGGCCTCTCGCGGGAGATGAGCCCTGAGGAGCTGCCAGGCCCCCGCGACTTGGGCTGGGGGACAGGGTCTTCTCCAACTCGTCTCCAGACAGCCGGCCGCACTCAGCCCGCCCGGAGCTCAGGCCTCAGAGGCGCTCAGGTGTCGCTCACGGTGGTGACGACCGGATGTGACCCGGGAGCTGTGATGCCAGTCTTCAGCGGAGCACCGGCAGGTCAGGTGTGGGGAGCAGGGAGCCCGCGTGTTGGATGAACGTCCCCGTGGCTGCATCTCCCTCTGAGTCTGATGACTGAGCAGCGGTGGAGGGGGGACCCAGACAGTCTGAGGGCACAGCCTCGTGTGGGCTGTCGGATGCAGGAGGTGGGCTGGGCGCCAGGGCGTGGGGACCGTGAGCTTCCCGGAGTGCCTGGGCTCCTCTGGGAGAAGGTGAGGTGGGAGTGGGACGAAGGCTCAGGGGTGGGGGTCTGGTCCGTGTGGGGACAGGGCGCTGGGGTGGGCGTCTTACACATAACAGGCCTCGTGGGGAGCAGGGGGCGCCCGTCCCCCTGGAGTGGAAGGTCTGTGGGTGCGCCAAGAGGAGACGGGGTCGGGGCGTGTCCGGGGGAGGAGGATGACGGGGACTGGGGGAGCTGGGGTGAGTGTGCCGCGGGGCCCCCAGCCTCCCTGCGTTGTCTCAGGCAGCATCCCTCCCCCGGCCTGGGGCCTCCCTGGTGCGGCACCCTGTGAGTCAGGCCTCTGAGACCCAGGTGCTCAACCCCTGGTCTTGGTCTCCTGCCGCTTTGGGTCTATTTTTTGACCTTTTTCTGCTGCGGCTGGAATGCCCCCAGGCTGTCACACCGGGATGTCCTGCAGGGCTGGCCCCCTCAGCTGTGTCACAGGGCCTGGACCCGCTCTGGGCGTCTGCTGTGGGGTGTCTCCTCATCCTAGGGGGGCTCCTGCCCTGCGGCCGGGCCTCCCCGCAGCTGGAGACTCCGCCCGGCCAGCATGTGGTCTGGACCGCCCTCCTGACCTCCACCGAAGTGCCAAACATCTCTGGGGTCTGTCGTCTCTGTTGAGTGTTACCTGAGGAGTCAAGGAGCGTGGGGCCAGCTCTCTGGAGATGGGGCCACATGTGTCCTGGTTCACAGACTGACCCCTGAAAGGTTAGGAAGCGTCTTCCTGTGTTGTCTTTTTAGAAGAACATCTGCTTGTGAAACGGGATCAGGCTGTGCTCTGGGAAGAATCCCAAGGCCGTCCCCTTCCTCTGGGTCTCTGGCTGTGGCAGTTTCTCTGGATTCTGTCTCCATGAGATCCGTCCCTCTCACTCTGCCCTGGGGGCGTGACCTCCTTTCCTTCATGTCCCTGACGCTGAGGCAACCAGGAGATGCCGCAGGGGGCTGTTAGGAGTCTCCGGTCCACTGTGCCCGTCAGCCCCAGAGGCTGGATTTGGTCCTTCCAGTCAACCACGTCCAGCCCCGAGAAGGACCGTCACACGCACACATGCGGTCAGTGCGTCCCCCACGGGGGTGAAGTGGACTCCAGCACAGACCCTGACTCCTCACAAGGCTGCAGAACGAGCAGCCTTGTCCACACAGCTGGAGTCCACACGGAGGTCCGGCAGGGAGGCTGGGGTGTGCGGCGGGGCTCCGGTTCTCTGTCCCTGCGGGGGTCGGGTGGACTCTGGACGGGCTGTCAAAACACTCCCTGAATGTCCAGCTTGTGTCTCAGACCAGAGTGTTGGCACCAAAAGGCCCTTGGGTCCTCACCTGTCCTGGCCCTTTGGGGTTGCTGCAACAAAACACTGCAAACCATGCAGCTTGTGGGCAAAACGCTTATTTCTCAGGGTCTGGAGGCTGGAAGTCCAAGTTTGAGCTGCTGCAGATCCCGGGTCTGGCGAGCCCTGACTCCGAGACGGCGGTCTTCCTGCTGTGCCCTCACGTGTCTGCTGGTGTCTGTCACGTAACAAGGGCACGGATCTCGATCACAAGGGCCTCATCCTCATGACCTCATCACCCCGCGCCCCGCCTCCCGGGACTGTACCCCACCCTGGGGACACGGGTTTCTCCACGTGATTCCGGGCACGGCTTAACCCTTCTCCTACCTTTTTTTCCCGGATGAGACACTTGTGTTTTGGGGAAGGTTCCTTCATCTAGCTGGTGGTTTCTGACCTCAGATTTGGGGCTCCCCATCGCTGCCAGGGTCACCTTTTTGCTAAGGACAGAGCTCAAATTCAGAATGAGCACACGATCAGGCTGGCGGTGTTTCTGCTGCCCTTGAAAGTTCTGTGGGGAGAAGTCTGTGTGGTGAGACGTTGGCGGACTCGCCCAGGCCGACACTGTAATGGATACACCTTGACTTTGACTTATCCCTTATTTTAAAACATGCCTTTATTATAGAGCTGAAAAATGCTCATTATAGAGGGTTTGGAAAACATTGAAATACACAGAGAACAAACTTAGAAATAAATCAACCAGAACATAGTTGCCCAGAGACAATTCTTGTTAATTTTTTTTGATGTATTTCTTACGGAAGTTATGTCTTCCTAAGACTGCTATGTATAGACACAGGGATCGCGTCCCAGGCCTACTCCTGCCTGAAAATAGGACAGTCGATTCCTAATTAATAGCTTTTTTCTTCTTGTTAGTAATGAATTTTAGCCACATTTGCATGTGTGCGTTGTGTATCTCTTACTTCTGTTTTTTGTGTTAAATTATTGATGCATGAATTCCTTTCTCTCTTCTATTGTCTCCTGCTTGACACAAACACAAAGACAGCGGGCATGCCACGCGTCCGTGGGTCGGCAGGCTGAAATCTGAACGAGAGGATGGGCCATTGGCCACTGGGGAGATGGGGCCCCGGGCAGAGCTGGGCCAGTGATAGGTGAGGGTCCGGCCACTTTGCTCCAGGCACAGGAGCTGCCCACCCGGCACGTTGGCTCTGAGACCCCTCGCCAGCCCCCTCCGCATGGTCCCCCGAGACTTTCAGAGCCCAGACCTCTGGGGGGCTTGTCTCAGGCCGTGTGGGTGTGTGTCTGCCTCTGATGGCCCTGCCCACAGGCCCAATGGACCAGGCAGCCCGATGAGGCAGAGGACGCACAGCCTTCCCCTCCTGGGACAGAGCTGCACGGACTGGCCACGGTCACCGCTGTGTCCACATCTGCTTGACTTAGGGAAGCACGGGGAGGGGGGCGGATTGTGGGGGCCGCAGCCGGTGCCCCTCCAGAGGGAGGGTCTGCACCCCAGCTCGGGGGCCCTGAAGGCCAGCTCACACGGACTGTGGGAGGCATTCGGATAAACACTGTCCTGTCCACGACCACAGCTGCCCGAGAGGTGGCCCATGAGGCCCGGGGCCAGGCTCCCGGTGAAACAGCCAACCGCCCCCGATTCCACCTGAACCTACCTGATCCCCCCGACCTGCGGGTGGGGCCTGCGGGTTCTCTGAGCCCTGGTCTGGGGAGGGGGCCCCAGTCTGGGGAGGGGGCAGCTGGCCTGTGGCCCTCCCAGAGCCCGTGTCCCTGCAGGTGACAGGCTCTGTCCTGAAGGAGCCAGGAGGGCGGGGGCGGTGCTCTGTCTGGGGGTGGGGTCCACTGCTCTCCCCTCTAGGAGCTCACCTTGGAGGTGAGGGGTGGATGGCATGGCCTGTGGTTTGCCAGGAGTAAGAGCACTGCCCAAGCTCCATGCCCAGCCAACGCCAGGCACTTGTGTTTTCATGGAAGGAGCAGACAACCAGATAGGGACTGTTTCCAGCTTTGTGAGCTGGGGGGTCCCTGTCTGGATTCTTGGCCACTGCAGCCCCAAAGCAGCCAGGAAGATACATGAATGGTGTGACTGAGACCAATACAACTTTATTCCCCCAACAGCAGCAGCTGAGCGCAGTTTACTCACCATGCTCTACAGCTGTGCACCAGTCTGCACGGCCAGGCCATGCTGTGTAACAAACAGGCCCCATCGCAGGGCAGCCCTGGCGGTTCTCTGGGCAGCGCCTGCCCTGGGAGGGGCTCTGTCCGCCTGAGGGCCTGGGGAAGGGGGGCCACAGAAGCAGCTTGGTGTCAGCATCAGGAGCTCGCGGTCCAGGGGAACCTGCCGAGTGTGGGTGGACGGGAGTGAGGCCTCTCTGGGAGCAGCCTCGAGGGGGCTGGGCGTGATGTCACTGTTTCCTGCTTCAGCTCCACACGTGGGTGTGTGCTGGGAACAGACTGTGATCACCCAGGGAGAGAGGGTGACCCCGTACTGCCCCGAGAGTGAGCAGCTGCCTCTCAGGGTCCCGGGACGCGTCCATGCAGCACGGCCCCTGGGTGACCATTTCCCTGGACGGCTCCTCGGCCAGGGATGCCGTCATCCGTGCGTAGTGCAGGACTTCCAGGTCAACAGGGTCCAGCCCGGAACGGCTGGCAGGCCTCGGGCTGCACGAAGGACGTGCCGACGACGGGAGTCTGAGTCTGCGTTAGCGTCGCGTTCTGACGGCAGGGTGCTTCCCCCACGTGGCTTATGAAATGCACATCTAATTATATTGCCAACAGCTTGTGTTATGGACGGCGCGTGGTCTATGTGCTTACATCTTGTTTGGCTCCTGCACAGAATTGTCAGCGTGTCCCTTAGGATCCAGGGAAGAGCGTCCCTGTCAGCGGAGTTATTAACGTATCGTGCACAGAAGCCTCCCCAGGAACGACGCGGATGAGCCTGCAGTTATAAACGCGCCGTGCACAGAAGCCTCCCCAGGAATCACGCGGGATGAGCCTGTGTGGGGCTGGGCGCCGCCGTCGAGGAGCCTGGCGCTGGTCCGGGCACACGCTCCTGCCTGGTCCTGCCCGCATCCTCATGGTTTCCCGACATCCAGAGGGTCTCTGCCCTGAGCGGGCTCGTCTCTCAAAGCAGCTTTCACAGAATTGGCCGCTGTTGTGGACGAGGAGACAGTGGTTACATGCTGTGTTCCCTGGAAGGAAGGTGGGTCTGAGCACACGCCCACCACACATGTGGGGTCAGGGCGGGTGAGGCGTGGCAGACGCGCGGTTGCAGACCCCAGCCGACGATGGGGGTGACGCTTCCTGGTGCTTGATGCTTCTTGTCTGTGGCACAGAAGTTTCTGCACCGTTTTGAGGGTTTCTCTCCGAGGCCCATTCAAGATGCCAGCGGGGCGGTGGCCGAAAGCATTTCTGACCTAAAGACCAATGCCCCGAAGTGTTGACAGCTGGGGCCAGGCCGCCGAGGCCGCTTCAGAAATTAAAGTGTGTTTACATTTCATGAGTTTTAACAAGGCTGCCCTTGTGGCCTCTGGGGACCACTTACCACTTCCAAGGGTCCTCAGACAAGCAGCCCTGGCTGTCTTCCCGCAAATGCCCATCCACTGCGGGGATAGCCAAGGGGTACCTCTGGCCCGTGGCCAAGCGTCCAACCCAGCCGGTGGTGAGAGTCACTCTCTCGGGAACGAAGGTGAGGTCCCTGCGGGCTCTACAGAGAAACAGAACCGACAGACCCCCTGCAGGGCCTGGCTGCAGCAGGGGGCGAGGCTGTGGGTCCCGAGACCAGCGGTCGGCCAGCAGAGACCCAGGCGTGCAGGTGGGCTGTCCAGGCTGAGTACCAGGGCAGGTGGCGACACGTCCCTGCTCAGGACAGGCAGGCAGAGAGCAGGCTCTCTTCCGTTCTGCTCAGGCCTGCAGGGGACAGACGAGGCCCGCACCCTGGGAGGGGACAGTCTTCCTCACGGTGGCCACCAACTCACGTGTGATCTCGTCCAGGAAGCAGCCCAGACACGGCCAGGCGTCCCGTGTGCCCGCGGCCCGTTGGGCTGACCCACAGCCTTTCCTGCAGTGACTCTGTGTCCGCCTGCAGAACGCCCAGCTTTGCCATGGACGCACCGCAGCTTCTAGGACGCGGGACACAGGATTCAAAGCACGCCCCCGGCCCCCGGACACACCCCTGCTGACCAGGAGGCCTCCATCTACGGAGAGCGGAAGGCGGGGCGGCCCGAGCCATGGCCCCACCCTGCAGGCCCCCAGGAGGCTGCAGAGCAGCTGCGGCCGGGCTGGAGTCAGGGAGCACCCCAGGGCCCGGAAGGATGAGGGCCCCGTGGTGCTCTTCATCTTCCCGGGAGAGCTAAGGGAAGGCGGCCTTCATCCTCACGTCTTCCCCCCGCGCTTGGCGAAATACGCAGGCCCCTGGACCCACCCCTGCAGGCGGCACAGCACGGGGCTGGCCAGAGGGCAGGTCGCGCCTGGTCTCAGGCGTCCGCCGTCCACTCCCAGCTACGACGTCAGCTCAGCAGGAGGCGGGGCTGACGCCCGTCCTTCCGGACGCGGCCGCACCGGACACGCGCTCAGCCCTGGGCATGACCCCTGACCCGCCTTCGACCCCCCCACTTTCCCTGGAATAAGAGGAAATAACCCCAGTGGACAGCTTGTCCTCAGACGGCCACCCCCTGCCCCAAACTCTGCTTTTCCTCCCGGACCTGGGTCCCTGCAGGCGAGTCTCTTGGCTTCTCGGTTCTGCGTTTCTTCTCCCTCTCGCCCCTGCTAAGCCCTGTGCTCGTGGGGGTCTCGACGCTGCCTGGGGGTCTGCGGCTCAGCCAGCGAAGAGCCCGGTCAGCGGCCACGGCCCAGACAGACCCACGCGGGCAAAGACGGGGCCTGCCCACCGCCTGGCTGTGGGAGGGGTCTCCCTGGCAGGACCTGCCGCTGCCTGCCGCCGTGTGTCCCAGGGGCCCCAGGGCGCTGCAGGCCCCGAGGAACTTTTTATTTGAGCGCAGTTGTGTAATGAAGTATTTAAATGGCTGTAGCATTCTTCATATTTTATTTTTTCCTCTTGGAGCTTATGACAAATAACTTGGATTTCATGAAATATATATTTTAAATGTCTTTACCCACCAAAAAGGCAATTCCCTCGCATGTTAATTAGATTGGAGAGATGAAATTGGAGGCACAAAAGCATATTTATAATGTGCTTTATTAATCATCGGCTCTTTCCAAGAAAATAATCACGTTGGACAAATGATAATATTTTGCTCTTATAACTGCGTCTCTGCATTTATTCAAAACTCTCAGGGCTTCCCATTTGCCTTCAATTAATTATTCTTCTTCGAAAGACTGGTCATTTTCCCTTTTTTGGGGATGTTTTTGCTGCTTTCGCTCCTGGGAAACGCTGCGGGAGCCCTGCCCGCAGCAGCTAGGAGGATGCCTGACGCCTCCCGTTGCCTCTGGTCCGGGAAGCCCAGAGGAGCTGGACATCCTGACGGACCCTGTGCACCCCCGTCCACACCACGGCCCTGGCATTCCGCCCGGCTCTCACCCAGGGACGCCCTCCCCGACCCTGGAGTCCCCGTCAGCTCCATCACCCTCAGGCCTCAGGGCAAATGTGGGCTCCTCCAGGAGCCCCGCCCCGGCAAGCACACGCGCCATGCTGGTTCACTGCTGCCCTGGGGGTGACCCCCTCGTCACGCGTGGAGACGCTGACCCTCCTCCTCTGTCCAGGAGAGAGCAGGCTCTGGTCACCTGACGGGATGTGGAGGCAGGGGTGCCCAGGGCCGCCCGGGAGGGCTTTCCTTCCCCCCGTGAGTCCCTCCTTCCCTGAAAGGACGAGCGGTGTGCAGCCTGGGGGTCACAGGCCGAGCGCAGCCCCGTGGGGGACCCGCCTGGGAGCCTCGGCCCTCGGCCGGCTCCCAGGAGCCTCTGGGCAGCTTTGCTCGGTGCCACAGCAGGCGGAACCTTCAAAGCTGTGGATTAAGACTGACACTCGCAAGACACAGGCCTCTGAGCGCAGGCCTGGAGGGAGTGGCCGACAGGGCAGGGTGGGGGCTGGTGGGTGGGCGGCTGGGACTCCGGGGGCCTGGCTCAGCCACGATTCTGGGGTCCCCGCCTTCCTGGAGCATCGGGGCCCTCCCGGGCATTCTGCCTATGGCCCCCGCCCTCACCCACTCCCTGTGTGCCCGGGGACCAACAAGGGCTGTCCAGACAGGCTTCCAGAACAGCAGGCGGACCCCCAGCCTCGCCCCATTGTCTGCCCTGGGAAGGCCGCCTCTGTCTCCACCTGGGCCCTTCCTGCCCGGCTTCCTGCCCTGACTGCGTAGCCCGGCCCCACCCCAGCCTCCCCACCGCTCTGCAGGCTCCTGCTGGGCCTCTAGAGGGAGACCCCGCGGCCCCACCGAGCCCGCTCCTCCAGCCTGTGCCGCCTCCTCTACATCCGGGGAAGCCGACTCTGCTGAACCGTAGTTATGCTCCTCGTGTTTACATCAGCCAGTATGCAGACTGCACACGGCAACACATACAGAACACGGCACCTCCCACTCATGAGGAAGCAGCATTCCAAATGACAGCGCTCAGGGTGATTGCATGCTAATTGCCGAACAGACATGGAGCGATAACATGGCTCACTGTGCACTCTGAAATGGAAGTCCCCATCAGTGGGTCTGGGAAACCCACTGCCCGCCTTGCACACAGCGCCCCCGGGACTTAGGGCCAGACTCGTATCTCCCCTGCTCTGAAGGCTGGCAGGTCGGGGTCCCCTTGCGTGGCTGTGCCAAGTCCATGGGGGATAAAAACAGGAGCTTCCCACTGAAAGATTCCTGGAAACACGCCCAGGGGCTCCGAGGAGAGCGGGGGCTCACGGTGCTTAGTGACTCCTGCAGAGCATCCTTGGGCCAGCAGCGCTGGAGGCCTGGACCAGGGGGGACGCAGGCCCTGGGGCGTGGGGCCCAGCTGCTTGCATGCGTCCTTCTTGGAGAGTTCCCGCCTTGTAGGTTTAAGGTCTGTCTAGTCAAAGCTTTTGTTTTTCCATTAGCCGTGCACCAATGTGAGAGCTGGACTGAGGTCTCGAAGGCTAAGCACCGAAGAATTGATGCTTTTGAACTGTGGTGTTGGAGAAGACTCTTGAGAGTCTGTTGGAGTGCAAGGAGATCCAACCAGTCCATCATAAAGGAAGTCGGTCCTGAATATTCATTGGAAGGACTGATGTTGAAGCTGAAACTTCAATATTGTGGCCACCTGATGGGAAGAGTTGATTCATTAGAAAAGACCCTCATGCTGGACATGAGTTTGAGCAAATTCTGGGAGACGGTGAAGGACAGGGAAGCCTTGTGTGCTGCAGTCCATGGGGTCACAGAGTCGGACACGACTTAGCGACTGAAAACTGAGAACAGACGAGCTCGGCGCTGGTCTTGCCATCCTGTCTGTGCTTCTGTTAAAGCTCCCATTTCTTTCATCTTAGTTTACCAGAACCACTTGCCTTGTTTTGCTTCTTGTGACTTCAACAGTCCTGTTACTTCCCTATTTGTTATCTTCAATTAAAAATGCACTTGTGTTCACGAAAGCACCGTGAGCTGTGCTTCGAGGGTTTCCTCTGCTGCAGACACTTCGCAGTGCTTGATAACACACAAAACACAAGCACGTCACAAAGCATGCCGCAGACAGAGTCAGGATACATGTCTCAGGGGCCGCAGAACCGACACCCCCTGCAGGGGTGAGGGGACGACCCCCACTGCTGGATCCAGAGGCCGCTGGAGCATCACCACGTCCGTGGGGCCTGGACTGGACGCCATGTCTCACCCGCTTCCCTCCGTCTGCCCGCCCGGGGCAGCTGCTCCGTGTGTACCTGGGCTCTGAGCACCAGCTCTGCCAGGGACCTCGACCTTGAGGGACCCAGCAACCCCAGACCCCCGGATGGGAGGTGGCAGGAGAGCCGGGAGGACAAGGCTCCCCAGCTCCAGTTCAGATGACTGCGCAGAGCAGAGGGAGAGAGACGCTCAGACGGAAAAGCAGTGATGCCAGACTCAGATGACCCAAGCGACGGAGCTGCCGGGGAAGGGCTTTAAAATACTCCCTCCCTCTGTCCGCAGGTAGAGATGAGCAGGAACTGGCTAGGAACACTGAAAACAAAGCTGCTGTCCTGGAAATATGAAACCCCCCACCTCCATGGAAGAGACGCACCCAACGGCCCACCCAGCAAGGGGACCTTGTCAGGAGTCCACTCCGGAACAGAGCCAAGAGGTTACAACAGGGTCAGCTTCACTTCGGTCAATAGAGAAAAAGAAAGAGCTCATATCTGATGCGAGAGCTGTATCTGCAGCAAACACAGAGCAGCAGGATGCCTCTGTTGAAACAAGGCTTTTCCTTCACTCGTGTTTTTTTTAGACCCAGGAAAATCTCAGAAAGGAGGTGACCCTGAGCTGAGGCCCTGAGTGGGGTTGGACCGGGACACCTGTGGACAATGACCTGGATGAGGGGACGTGTCGTCCACTTCCAGGCGCCAAGCTTGACATTTGCATTTTATTTGCTGGGCGGCCGATCGTTCCGGTCCTCGTGGTGGGGGGTGGGTTTAGGAGGCTGGCGCCCCCCCCTCCCTGGGGTTGGTTGAGCTGTGACGGATGTGCAATGCTGTGTAAGCTTCAGGTGCACAGTGCCTACCGCAGAAGGCTTACGGCAGAGGGCTGGCCGAGGCCTCTACCTCTGCGCGCAGAGACAGCTTTCTGTGCATCGTGAGAACACCTGAGATTTACTTCCTTAGCAGCTCCCGAGCGTGTAGAGCACTTTTATTAACTGTCGTCCCCATGCTGGCCGTCAGGTCCCCAGAACTCAGGCCTGAAGGTCGTTAGAGTCTGCTCAGCTGCCCTTCCTCTGCCTCCCACCAAGCCCGCGACCTGGCCCTGGGCGAGCGGAGGAGTCACGCACACACCCACACGCACGGTGCGGGCCCCCTGGCCACCTGGCATCACGGGCCCCACGGCCTCATGCTGATGAGCCCCGGGTCCATGGAGCGCTTTCCACGGCGGTGACCCCAGGGGGTTCACGCACTGACGGAGCCACCCTGCAGCCAGCCGTGGTCACAGACCAGAGCCGGGATCTGGGGAGCAGCACGCGGCGCGTGGCCTGCAGACAGGGGTGACACGGGGCCTGTCATGTCCACGTGTAGCCGTCTGGGGGAGAAACACCCTCGCAGTCAGCTGTCACCCGGGAGCTTGAAGAGCCACCAGTCAGGAGGCCACCAGGAGCCACGGGCAGGCTGTCCTGCTCTGCCCCCTGGGGACAGGCCACGCGCCTTGGGCCTCCTGCCTGCCCGTCCTCGACCCCTCAGCTCCCAGAGCTGCCTCTCTCCCTCACTGTGGCCTCAGGGTAGGGCAGCCTGGCCCGCCCCCGGCTCCTCTCTGCTTCTTTCTGGGGGGCCACAGCATCAGAGGGCGACAGTGTGGGCCCCAGCATGGATGGCCGGGGCTGTGGGCTCGCATTTCACCAGCTGGATGGAGGCAGGCTGCATCACGGGCTGCGGGGACCCTCGTGTGGGAGACAGAGCCCAATTGCTTCTCACCTCTGGAAGACCCCTTCCCCGGAGACACGCGTCCCCTGGAAGTGGAGTGCCCGCTGGCCACTTGTCTCAGCGCCACCGTGGATCTACAAGACCCTCGTGTGTTCAGGCTGCAACTTCTCCCTCGCTGGTGGTTTTGGGCCCTCACTCGCTGCATGGACATCGTGTCAGTGGTGGGCTCACTGATTATTCTGGACGTGTGACCCCAGAAGTGCCCTCGACCCCTGAAAAGACAGGGGTGATTTTAAATGGACTTCCTGCTTTCTATGCAAGGATCCTCCTGCTTGGTGCCTTCTGTTGCCATGGATACACCCAGAAAGCTCCCACGATCCAAGCCTCTGTGCTAATAAGAGAGTTGCTGAAATCCCCAGGTCTGTGTTCTCGCCCGGCACAGGGGTCCCCCAGGTCAGCAGTATCAGGCGCCCTGTCCTCCTCTTCTCTGAGCGGAGGCCGCCCCAGGGAACCTGTATGCCTCCTCCCTGCTGGCGGCTTCATCCCAGAGACCCTGCAGGCACTCGGTGGACGGGTGGACGAGAGCGTGGAGCAATGAATGAGTGGATGGGAGAAGCGGGGCGGAGCTTAACCCTACAGGGACTTGGGTCACCAGCACCCGGCACGTCCAGGGCCAGGCCAGGCACAGCCGCGCTGAGATCCAGACTGAGTGTTCCCTTCTGGCATTCCGTCGCGCCCCCTCCTCCTGGCCCCTCTCCAGAAGGTGCCGTTGCCGAGCTGGGTGTGGTTCCTCTGCAACACCGCCCCCAAGGAGGGAAGGTAGGCGAGGGGCCTGGGTCCTAAGAGTCAGCTCTGATTTCACAAGCACGGTTTTCATGTCACGACAGGGTCCACAGGCCAAGGGCCAAGGAGCTTTGATTTGCCAGAGGTTTTCTTTCCTTGGGTTAAAAAAATGTTTGAAAAGTCAGAACCAGGGTGAGTTACACAGCAGGAAAATGTGCAGAAGATGGTATGAAAGCGGTCTTTCTACCTCCACTCCAGTGGGTGAGCCTTCTGAGCTGGTGAGAAGGGGAGAGTCGGAGAGAAAGAGAGAGAGTGTAGAGAAGCATGCTTGGGAGGGCAGCCCTCTCGCTCTGATGTACAGGTGTGAGTGTTTGCACGTGCGAATATGCACACACATGCACACGTGTGGTGTGTGCACACACATGTGTTTCTCTGCATGCACATGTGAATATGGGCACACACGTGCACACGTGCGGTGTCATGTGGATGAGTGTACATGTATGTGCACACATGTGGTTTGAGTGTAACCTCCTAGGTAGAGTGGAGGATCTGGGGGAGCGTATAAGGGCCAGTGCTTCACCGTGACTGAGAGTGTTCACCCAGGAATTCACGGCTTGTTCTTGTTCCGTCTCTCAGTCATGTCCGACTCATTGCCACCCCATGGACTGCAGCATGCCAGGCTCCCCTGTCCTTCACCATCTCCAGGAGTTTGCTCAAAACAAAGCAATTCAAGGCTGAGTCAACATTAAATAACCAACCAGTGAGCCTCATCAATCACACAGCATCTGGCCATTCAAGTGAAACAGAAAAGCATTTGACAAAATTCAGTATCCATCCGTAATTAAAAGACCTCACAAAACAGGAATAGAAGAAGCTTCGTTAAACTGGCAAAGATGTTACATCCGCCCATGTGGGCTGCCGCTGCACAACCCCACAGGCATGGGGCTCAACTCCCTCTCAGCTCTGGGCCCAGGAGTCGGGGCTCAAGGCGCCTGAAGGGCTGATTCCTGGTGAGGAATCTCTTCCTGGCTGCAGCATGGTATCTTCTTGCTATGTCCTCACAGGGCCCTTTCTCTCTCTGTCCCTGTGTGTGTGTGTGTGTGTGTGAGAGAGAGAGAGCGAGAGAGAGAAAGAGAGAGACTGCTCACACAAGAGGGTGCTCTCGAGTCTCTTCCTTTCCTAAGAAGGATGCCAGTCCTCTTGGACCTGGGTCCCCTGCTCAAGCTTAATTTTCTCCTTCAAGACCCTGCCGCCAGATACAATCACATTGGGGGTTAGACCTTCAACATGAGACTTTTGGGGGACACACTTGAGTCCATAATCTTGTGGTGAAGAATAAATGCTTCCTTTAAAGACTGGAAACAAGATCGGTCAGTGCAGCCAGTTCAGTGGCTCAGTCGTGTCCGACTCTTTGTGACCCCATGAATCGCAGCACGCCAGGCCTCCCTGTCCATCACCATCTCCCGGAGTTCACTCAGACTCATGTTCATTGAGTCGGTGATGCCATCCAGCCATCTCATCCTCTGGCGTCCCCTTCTCCTCCTGCCCCCAATCCCTCCCAGCATCAGAGTCTTTTCCAGTGAGTCAACTCTTCACATGAGGTGGCCAAAGTACTGGAGTTTCAGCTTTAGCATCAGTCCTTCCAATGAACACCCAGGACTGATCTCCTTTAGGATGGACTGGTTGGATCTCCTTGCAGTCCAAGGGACTCTCAAGAGTCTTCTCCAACACCACAGTTCAAAAGCATCAATTCTTTGGCGCTCAGCTTTCTTCACAGTCCAACTCTCAAATCCATACATGACTACTGGAAAAACCATAGCCTTGACTAGACGGACCTTTGTTGGCAAAGTAATGTCTCTGCTTTTCAATATGCTATCTAGGTTGGTCATAACTTTCCTTCCAAGGAGTAAGTGTCTTTTAATTTCATGGCTGCAGTCACCATCTGCAATGATTTTGGAGCCCCAAAAAATAAAGTCTGACACTGTTTCCCCATCTATCTGCCATGAAGTGATGGGACCAGATGCCATGATCTTCATTTTCTGAATGTTGAGCTTTAAGCCAACTTTTTCACTCTCCTCTTTCACTTTCATCAAGACGCTTTTTAGTTCCTCGTCACTTTTTGCCATAAGGGTGGTGTCATCTGCATATCTGAGGTTATTGATATTTCTCCCAGCAATCTTGATTCCAGCTTGTGCTTCTTCCAGCCCAGCGTTTCTCATGATGTACTCTGCATAGAAGTTAAATAAGCAGGGTGACAATATACAGCCTTGACATACTCCTTTTCCTATTTGGAACCAGTCTGTTGTTTCATGTCCAGTTCTAACTGCTGCTTCCTGACCTGCATATAGGTTTCTCAAGAGGCAGGTCAGGTGGTCTGGTATTCCCATGTCTTTCAGAATTGTCCACAGTTTATTGTGATCCACACAGTCAAAGGCTTTGGCATAGTCAATAAAGCAGAAATAGATGTTTTTCTGGAACTCTCTTGCTTTTTCAATGATCCAGCGGATGTTAGCAATTTGATCTCTGGTTCCTCTGCCTTTTCTAAAACCAGCTTGAACATCTGGAAGTTCACGGTTCACGTATTGCTGAAGCCTGGCTTGGAGAATTTTAAGCATTACTTTACTAGCGTGTGAAATGAGTGCAATTGTGCGGTAGTTTGAGCATTCTTTGGCATTGCCTCTCTTTGGAATTGGAATGAAAACTGACCTTTTCCAGTTCTGTGGCCACTGCTGAGTTTTCCAAATTTGTTGACATATTGAGTGCAGCACTTTCACAGCATCATCTTTTAGGATTTGAAATAGCTCAACTGGAATTCCATCACCTCCACTAGCTTTGTTCATAGTGATGCTTCCTAAGGCCCACTTGACCTCACATTCCAGGATGTCTGGCTCTAGGTGAGTGATCACACCATCGTGATTATCTTGGTCATGAAGCTCTTTTCTGTACAGTTCTTCTGTGTGTTCTTGCCACCTCTTCTTAATATCTTCTGCTTCTGTTAGATCCATACCATTTCTGTGCCTTATTGTATACACCCTCTTCCAACAACACAAGAGAAGACTCTACACATGGACATCACCAGATGGTCAACACCGAAATCAGATTGATTATATTCTTTGCAGCCAAAGATGGAGAAGCTCTATACAGTCAGCAAAAACCAGACCAGGAGCTGACTGTGGCTCAGACCATGAACTCCTTATTGCCAAATTCAGACTTAAATTGAAGAAAGTAGGGAAAACCACTAGACCATTCAGGTATGACCTAAATCAAATCCCTTATGATTATACAGTGGAAGTGAGAAATAGATTTAAGGGACTAGATCTGATAGACAGAGTGCCTGATGAACTATGGATGGAGGTTCATGACATTGTACAGGAGACAGGGATCAAGACCATCCCCATGGAAAAGAAATGCAAAAAAGCAAAATGGCTGTCTGAGGAGGCCTTACAAATAGTTGTGAAAAGAAGAGAAGCAAAAAGCAAAGGAGAAAAGGAAAGCTATAAGCATCTGAATGCAGAGTTCCAAAGAATAGCAAGGAGAGATAAGAAAGCCTTCCTCTGTGATCAATGAGAAGAAATAGAGGAAAACAACAAAATGGGAAAGACTAGAGATCTCTTCAGGAAAATTAGAGATAACAAGGGAACATTTCATGCAAAGATGGGCTCGATAAAGGACAGAAATAAAGGAAACAAGATAGGAACACTCTTTATCACCACAACTATTCAACATCCTACTGGAAATTGCAGCAAATGCAAGGTTGTAATAAAAAGAGATAAAAATGCAAGTTAGAAAGGAAGAAATAAGATTGTCTGTATTCCTAGTGGTGACTGGCTCTAGACAAGTGAACTAAGAAGGATTCAAGAATGTAGGGTCTGTTCAATTCAGTTTAGTCGCTCAGTCGTGTCGGACTCTTTGTGACCCCATGAACCACAGCACGCCAGGCCTCCCTGTCCATCACCAACTTCCGGAGTTCACCCAAACCCATGTACATTGAGTATGTGATGCCATCCAACCATCTCATCCTCTGTCGTCCCCTTGTCCTGCCCTCAATCTTTCCCAGCATCAGGGTCTTTTCAAATGAGTCAGTTCTTCACATCAGGTGGCCAAAGTATTGGAGTTTCAGTTTCAACATCAGTCCTTCCAATGAACACCCAGGACTGATTTCCTTTAGGATGGACTGGTTGGATCTCCTTGCAGTCCAAGGGACTCTCAAGAGTCTTCTCCAACACCACAGTTCAAAAGCATCAATTCTTCGGCGCTCAGCTTTCTTTATAGTCCAACTCTCACATCCATACACGACCACTGGAAAAACCATAGCTTTGACTAGACAGACCTTTGTTAGCAAAGTAATGTCTCTGCTTTTTAATATGCTGTCTAGGTTTGTCATAGCTTTTCTTCCAAGGAGCAAACATCTTTTAATTTCATGGCTGCAGTTACCATCTGTAGTGATTTTGGAGCCCCCGAAAAAGAAAGTCTCTCACTGTTTCCATTGTTTCCCCATCTATTTGCCATGAAGTGATGGGACCGGATGCCATGATCTTAGTTTTTTGGATGTTGAGTTTTAAGCCAACTTTTTCACTCTCCTCTTTCACTTTCATCGAGTGGTTCTTTAGTTCTTCTTTGCTTTCTGCCATAAGGGTGGTGTCCACACGTTAAGGAAGTTAAAATGAAAAATAACAACTATACCATGTGCAGGCAAAGACATGGAGCCAATGGCAGTCATACGCACTGCTGATGGGAATGCAAAACGGGACAGCCATTTTGGAAAAGAACTTGGCTGAATGAACGAATTATAAATAGTAACCAGGTGAAATATAGTAAGATAAAAGAATAAGGAATGGAAAGAAGAAAGGAAATCATCATTATTAGCAGGTGTCATGTAGAAAATGTAAAATAACCTCTAATAAGAGAATTTAACAAGTTTGTTAGATACAAGGTCAGTAGTGAAAATTTAATTATATTTTTATGCATCAGCAACAATAAAAGGAGAAAATGAAAATTCGGCAGTAACATCATTTACAACATCATCCAAAACTTCAAGTAACAATAAATCTTATGAAATACATGTAAAACTTTTACAATGAAAACGCTAAAATACCTTTGCAAAAAATCGAGAGACTAAATACCATGTATATATCTATTGATCTATGGACAAATTGTAGAGGTACAAAAAGATTCCAGGTAAAATTCCACTATAATATTTTTGTGGAAATTAGCAATTGATTATAAAATTTGTTTGAAAGGCAAATGATTAAAAACACACAGACAGCTTTGAAGATTAAAACCCAAGTTGGAGTTTGTAGGATATCAACATGTGTTATAAAGTTGCAGTCATCAAACCAGTGCTGAAAGGATGGACAACTAGATTATAAAGTGCCCAGAAGTGGCTGAACGTGTATATGTACATTCAACTTAGGAAAAAAATAAAGGGTACCACAGATCACTGGGGAAGGAGCAGGCATTTTAGACAAATGATGCTGGAGAAAATACATCCTCATCCATATTTTTCCCAATGGAAAACATTTGTATTTTCACCCTATTTTATAGCATTATAAAAGTCACTTTGTGAATGGCAAATCAATACAGCTTTTAAGATATAAAATGAGAAAATAGCTTCATAAACCCAGGGCAAGCGAAGACTTCTTAAGCATAGAAATCTCTAAACATAGAGTAAAAGATTGATGAATTGGTCTTCAATAAGATTAAGAACTTCTCTTCAGTAAAAGACACCTTAGAGAGGGTGTGTAAGGTCACGAGCAGCAAACTATGTGTGTGTATAGGAAACTAACTAAAGACTGGGTTCTCAAAGGTGCAAAGAACTTTTTCACATCAGTAGGAGAAAATCAATTTACTTAATAATAAACAAGAGCAAAGGCACGAGCAGGCAACTCAAGTTGAGTTCTACGTCCAAAATGGTCGATAACACATGAAAAGAAGCTCAATCCTGTAAGTCACCTGGGATATGAAAATTAATATCATACAGGACACACACACACACACTTGCCAGAATGTCCCAAATGAAAAAACCACAACAGGAAATGTTGGTGAGAATTTGGAGCAACTAGAACTCTTAGACACTGATAACGGCGAAGTCAATGGAGACAATCGATTTGGAAAATTGTTTGGCTATGCCGGCTAAGGCTGTAAACATACATATATAACGACTTAGTGGTTCTATCCTATGCACATACTCAATAGAAAAGCACCAGAAACACACACAAAGGTATTAGCAACAGCATTGTTTGTAACAGACCCAAACTGAACCCAGTCCAATGTTCGTGAGTCAGTGGATAAACAGGTTTTCACATATTCCTACAATGAATTACGATTAAAAACTGAAAAGTAGACATAATAGTGTGATAAGCAACCTCAAAATCTCAGTTGATCTGGAGCTTAAAAATGCTAGAAAAGGAAAAATTTCGTTATGGTAACAGAATCACAATAGTGGAGATCTCTGGGGAGAGAGAGGGTCCTGAGATGAGGAAGGGGGGGGTGACAGGTATTTCTATGATGTTTCTTACCTGAGTGACAGCTCTTTGAGTGTGCTCACCTGGAAAGAGTCCACCAAGCTGTACATTTATGAGTTTTCCACTTCAGTGCATGCATGTGACCCTTCAATCAAAATAAAAGTAGTTTGAAAAATGAGGCCCCCTTAAAGGAATGCCTCAAAGACATACTTAGGAAGGAGAAAACTTTGCCCTGGAAGAAAAGTCTGAGATGCAAGATGAAAACATTAACAAAGCAAATTGTAAACAGACATTACAGTAAAATCATATCTGCTCCACAGATTTCGAAAATGAGATAGACCTAAACAAAAATAAGACTATATCTGCAAGCTGATACTTGGAATCCAGTCATTCTAAGATCTTTGTTCAGGAACATGATAAAGATGCTAATTAAAATTATAGTTTGTTATATGTGCCTGGTAACATTTATAAATATAAAGAAGGCAGAGCACCAAAGAATTGATGCTTTTGAACTGTGGTGCTGGAGAATACCTTTGAGAGTACTTTGGAAAGCCAGGAGATCAAACCAGTCAATCTTAAAGGAAATCAACCCTGAAAACACTTTGGAATGAATGACTGATGCTGAAGCTTCAGCTCCAATACTTTAGCCACCTGATGCAAAGAGCCAACTCTTTGGGAAAGATCCTGATGCTGAGAGATTGAGGGCAGGAGAAGGGGGCAACAGAGGATGAGATGGTTGGATGGCGTCACTGATTCAATGGACATGAACTTGGGCAAATTCTGGGAGATGGTTAGGGACAGGGAAGCCTGGTGTGTTGCAGTCCATTTGCAAAGAGTCAGACATGACTTGGCCACTGAACAACGAACAATAACATTTATAAAATCACCATTTAAAAAGTAGAAAGTATGTAAGTTCAAATGAAAGCATAGAAAAATATAATGGGAGAAAATTTTAATCCTTCAAAATGCAAGAGAGGAGAAGAAAACACTAAACGTCATTTGTGAGCAAGAAATGTGAAAAAAACACTGAAGCAGAGGAGATGAACCCTCTGATTCCACTCTCACAAAGCAGAGGGGGTAGATGGGTGACTCAGCAACCGCTTCTGAGATCAGTGATCATTTATAAGGAAAAAGCCAGTTGGACCCCTACCTCACATCACACACCAAGTAAGTTCCAGGAGGATTACGAGATGAACTGAAAATGAAAACCGTAAGAATTAAAGTGTAGCAGAAAAGCTTTATGTCTTTGAAGCGATGACAGATTTTTCAATCAGAACACAAATAACATAGGCAATAAGGAAAAGCCCTGGTAAGGCTACGTGACGTCATTCAAAGGGAGGAACTGCTTCATCCCAAAACAGCATCAGGAACTTAACACGGTAAGTACAAAATGAGGGAAGATATTTGCCACACGTATGACCCGCGAAGTTCGGAGTCTGATTTGGTTGCACGTAGGTGTGTAACAAAGCACCGGAGTCCTTGCTGCCGTTGTTCAGCAGCTCAGCCGTGCCTGACTCTTTGCGACCCCGTGGACAGCAGCATACCAGGCTCCTCTGTCCGTCACCGTCTCCCGGGGTTTGCTCAGATTCATAGTGCCTTCGAAACAGCCACTTTCTGTCCCGCGAGTCAGCAGGGATCAGGGAGAGGTTGGGGTTTCTGATGCTGAGTCACTCCCACATCGGGGCTCGGGGCTCCAAGGGTAGAAAGTGGAGGCTGCCGCCCGGGCTACCCACGTCCTGCTTGCTGGTCACCGGCCAGCCAGCTGGAGCTGGAGGGGAGAGACCGAAGGCAACTATCTTTGGAGAGAAGGCGGCACGATCTCTGAAATATATCAAGATCTCCTAAAGATGAATAAGAGAAAGACCAGCAGTCCAGAGGAAAACTGTCAGAGGTACACAGAGGGTTTGCCGGCCCGGGGAAGAATGGAATGGATGGATGGATGCAGGGTCCCTGCTCCTGCAGCCACGTGGGCCCAGGAACTCACACCTGACATCAGCATAAACGCTGCCCTTCGAGGGGCCGCCCCCTGCCCCCAGTGGGCTCTGCTGGTGATACCCTAACATGGCTCCTCGTCAAGGGCATGGGAACCGCCCCGTACCCCATCATCTGAACCCTCCTGGGCAGGAGGCCACTGGCTCTTCCCTCCTGGGGAAAAGGTGTGTCTTCTGGACCCTTCAGCTGGAAAAGCTTAGAGGCAGGCGGATTCTGATGATGGAGCCACCTGACCACGTGTGTGAGCCTCCAAGGACCGAGAAGAGGAGCTTTTTACTGTTCTCATGGGTGAGGTGAAACGGACTCTACATTTCACTTCTGTTTCAAGCTCTGAGGAAGTTATACATACAGCAATACAGCTGTATTTTACCAAAAAGTTGGACCCTGCAGTGATCTTGGGGCAGGTAGGGTCGCCGGGGGAACCTGGGAGGTGTCCAGGAGCACGGCTGGTCATGGGGGAGGTGCCGCCTGGAGGGATGTGTGGTCCCAGGAGCGGGTGTGGGGGCCCCGAGACAGTGGGACCCTCGCTGGGGGCCCCCGGGGACCGGGGCAGCTGCCTTCCGTCACAGCCTCGCAACAGGCCGCTCCCGGGTCGGGTGGAGGAAGGGGCGGCGGGACAAAGCCCGCAGGGCGAACCTCATGGAGAGGGTCCTCACCAGGACGTTAGCTGTGAGCTCCGGGGAAGCGTGCTCGGTTTACCCTCTGCCTCTGTGGGCTGGGCCCCCGAGAGAGTGCAGCTGCTGAGAGCAGGTCCTGGGGCTCCGGGAGGTGGGCGCCAGGCCCCTCCCAGGAGGGCAGGTGATCTGGGGCATCGCGGGTGGGCACGCTCCCTGCCCCGCCCCTTCACTCTGAAGCCCCCAGGTCGCCTGCGTCTGGGGTGGGGCTGGGGGCGGCGTTGGCGAGTCCAGGTGCTGGAGGTTTGGAATAACGATGGGGGGTCACTGCGGCTCCGCCTGTGTCTTCCTTCTCACAGGGGCCTCTAGGTCCCAGCCCCGTCTGTGGTCACGGTCAGCAGGAGTCCTCAGGTCATCGTGCCCCCCTCCCGCCCCCGCCAAGGCCTAGGAGGAACAGCCTGCAAAGGGATGAGTGGGGTCCTGTCCCGCTCAGGTGCAGGGCCCGGGATGCAGTCCCGCGCTTTCCGCGGCCTGGAGAGCCCGGCCCATCGCCGCTGGAGCCCGGGCCACGCGCCTGCCTCGGGAGTCCTCTGGGCCACGCCCACGGATCACCTTGCTGATTCTGCTGCTCCAGTGAGAACGGCATCTCAATGCGGTGCCCTGGCACTAATTATAGCACAGACTGCGCGGGGAACTTGGCGGCCTGCACGGTGGCAATCCAGATTAAGCAATTAACCTTGATGTCACTGTAATTATTAAGATACTTTAGCAAAATGAACTAATTTCCCCACAGGATGTTGAACCAAAATCAACTCCCAGTCTCCTGAAGATGCCAAAATCGGAAATGTTAATGGAAAATTACACTCGAATGTTTACTAAACCTCCCGGGTGGTGGCTCCCCTCAGTGGGGGGGTGTACTGGACGTGTGGCCCCTAGAACTGAAGGTCAGCATGCCCTGGTGAGCCCTGTGCTTGGGGAAGGGCTTGCACCTCAGAGGTGCCCTCCAGAGTCACCCTCCCCGTGTCCTCGTCCAGGAGAAGAGCGGCCTCACGGGGCGTTGCAGCCTCCGTGGTGCCAGCGGGCCGCATCTGGCTCCGACGTCCCTGCCAGCTCCTGGCATCCTGTCTGGACTGTCTCTAATTTGCCAGCACCTGCCTGCTGTCCTGGGAACCTCACTCCTCCGGGCTCTCGGGGTCCCTGGGGGCTACTGTCCAGAGGAGCCGCTGGCCCCAGCTCTCCTGGCTGAGGTCCCTGATGACTCTGCATCTGACTCTGACAGGGGCTGGGTTTTTTTCCAGAACGTTTTGCACATTTCGTGTGTCTCCTTCACGTCTGAAGAGACAGGGGACCAGAGCAATCTGCTGGCTTCTCTCTTTTTCCAAAGCCAAGAGCACACTTCTTAAAGTCACCTTTTGGGCACGATTTCTCCACGAGGCCCCAGGTCCCTCCTGACCGCCGTGACAGCCCCATCTGGGCACTGCCCGCCCCGGAGCTCCGGGCCACCCTCCCACCTGGCAGCCAGCTGGCTCCCTGCTCACTTGCTTCTGTGCATTCTGTACGTCGATGACCTTCCTCTGCACTTGCTGTAGAGCCCAGTTCCTCCTTCTGGCCCTGGGGACACTCGTGGGAAGATTCCTAGCATTTGACCCCTCCCCTCTCCCTTCTATCTCAGCCCATACTGGGAAGATGGGGTGTCCCAGAGGAGATGGGGAGTCCCTGGGGAGATAGAGTCTCCGGCAGTCGAGTCTTTACTTCCTCATGGGTCCTCAGACCCCCAGAATCCCTTCTCTGAGGACAGAAAGTGCCCGTGAGGAGCAGTGTCTACAGACAGACGGATTCTGGGAGGACTGGACCAGTCAAGGCAGAGCATCACCAGGCAGGGCCTTCGGGGTGTTTCTCTGTGCACTTGCTGGAGCCGTGGGTTGGGGCGGAAGCTGGGTTCCCCAGGGCTGTGGACTCCCCCACCCCTGCTCTGGAATCCAAGACCTCCAGACCCAGACCCAGGCTCATGGTCCTGCCTGGAACCAGATCCTGGGTAAACCAAGGCTCACGTGCCCTGGGCTCTGGAATCCAGACCTCCAGACCCAGGCTCAGGGGTCCCGCCTGGAACCAGATCTTGCATAAACTGAGGCTCACATGCCCTGGGCTCTGGCCTCCGCCGGGCTCTCAGCAACTTCCTGTGCCTTTACGTCCGTCACTAATGCATCCCTGAAACTGCCACCAGTTAAAACACCAGGAAGTAAAAGACATATTTTCACTAATTTTAATGGAAAGGTAGACTGTGTTTCATTCTAACCGCTGTGCTGTCCAGTCTGTGCTGGTGGGGACGGTGGGTTTTGAGGGTGGGTTTTGCCCCCGTGCCCAGCGCCCGCTGCACCAGGAGCCCTCCACCACAGCAGTACAGCTTGCATTTCGAAGTCAGTCCGTGTTCCGGCCTCAGCCTTCGCTTGGGCTGCTGCAGGAGGGTCGCGGCCCCCTTGGGAGTGGCGCTCGGGGCCCCTGCCTCTGCCAACAGCGGCTGGAACAGAACGAGCAGGTCCACCAGGCTGGGGTGCTCGGCGCTCAGCCCCTTAGTCAGTCTGAAAGGGTTAACGATTTCAAATAATGTGTCTTAAACTGTCATTATCTTTGAAATTATGAGATGAACTGCAAAGATATTATGGTAATTATGCTCTTAGTGGGCGCGAGATTTCTAGCCAGAGGGAAGGGAGCGGGTGGCTTGTGAAACAGCTCGATTCTCAGCGCTCACCTCAGAATAGATGGGACTTGTCTGGGGGCCAGGGAGGTGAGGGGGCAGGTGAGGGGGCGGGGAGAGGTGAGGGGGACAGGGGAAGGTGAGGGGGGCAGGGGAGGGGGAGGGGTGCAGGGGGCAGGGGAGAGGTGAGGGGGGCGGGGGAGGGGGAGGGGGCAGGGGGCAGGTGAGGGGGGCAGGGGAGACCTGAGGGGGGCAGGGGGCAGATGAGAGGGGCAGGGGAGGGGGGAGGGGGCAGGGGAGAGGTGAGGGGGACAGGGGAAGGTGAGGGGGGCAGGGGGCAGATGAGAGGGGCAGGGGAGGGGGGAGGGGGCAGGGGAGAGGTGAGGGGGGCAGGGGAAGGTGAGGGGGGCAGGAAAGGGGGCAGGGGGCAGGTGAGGGGGGCAGGGGAGACCTGAGGGGAGCAGGGGGCAGGTGAGGGGGGCAAGGGAGACCTGAGGGGGGCAGGGGGCAGGTGAGGGGGGAGGCGGCAGGGGAGACCTGAGGGGGGCAGGGGGCAGGGGAGAGGTGAGGGGGCAGGGGGCAGGTGAGGGGGGCAGGGGGCAGGGAGAGGTGAGGGGCAGGGCTGGGGGTGGGGGAGCCGCTTGGCCAGGCCAGAGGGGAGGAAGTGGCCGCTGCCCTTTCTCATCCCTCCAGGAGGCCATGGGCTTGTCACCTGGAGGCTGGTCCTGCAGGCGGTGGCTGGACCAATGGGCATGTAGGCCTCCTGGATCTGACGTCCTTGGTCCCTTGGTTTCAAAGATGCGGTTCTGACAGCAGAACTGCTCCCTCGTGGGCTCACGGAGGCGGGTGGGATGGACCACTGTCAGCCCAGCCCCCTTGGGCGGTGGGCAGCCCAGCAGAGCCTCCCTGTGTCCCCGCAGGGACGCGGCTCTTCCCGCCGCTTCCTGAGGAGGGGCCCTGCCCCGAGGCTAGGGCCCTGTCACTGGGCCCCCAGCATGGAGGGTGAGGCCCTGCAGGGAACCAGGGTCCAGGCCTGGAGCCGGCAGGAGGCGGAAGGGGCCCTGCAGGCCACTCTGCCTCCTAGCCCCCAGGGCCCCCTGTCCTTGGCTCAGGGGCCCGCAAGCCATACCCCCTCCCGTCACCCTGTCTTCTCTGGCCCTGCCCCCTCACAAGGAGCCCTGGGATAATGCTGGCCCCCCGGGAACCCGGGAGGGCCCCCATCTCATGTGCTTCCCCTGACCCCCTGAAAGGCCCCTCACCGGCTCCCGTGACGCAGCTGCCCACCTGGGCTCAGGGTGGAAGCCATCAGGGACAGCGTCCATCCACCAAGGCTCGCACTGCTGATCCCCACTGACCCCCATGTTGTCCCTGAGCAAGACCCCGGGCCCAGCACTGAGGGGTGAACGGCTGAGCATCATCCTTGTCAGGGGGCCGTGTTGGGGTGTCTGGAGACGTGGGCCCCTCACCCGACCACAGTCCCAGGAGACGGTTCTGAGTCCCTGGCCCAGTTGGGAGAAATTCGGGAGGGGCAGCGCTGCCCGCAGGCTTGGATGCAGCTGGTGGCCTTTGGTCACCTGGGGCTTCGGTCCCGCAGCCGCAGGACCTGAATTCCTGGGAGGAGGACCCCAGGAGGGCTCATACAGGACCCCAGCCAGGCCACCAGCTGGCCTCAGGCTGGGACATGAGCAGAGAGCCCAGCCACAGCAGATGTGCGACCCAGGACGCTGGGAGACGATAACCAGGTTGTTGTAGCATCCCGCTGATTTGTCACAAAAACGAGAAGCCAGTTCGGTCTCTTCCACCTTCTCACCAGGTGGCCACGGGGCTCAGGACGCCCTGGGGAGGACGAGAGCGGCAGGAACGCAGAGACTGTGTCTCTTGGGGCCTCACAGATCTTGGTAGGGCCTTGGACGGTCCCCTTGGGAGCCATGGAAGGAGCCTGAGAGGGTGGAGGCGCCCTCGGACCTGCTGACCGTGTCGGTCGCTGAGCCTGTTCTAAAGCCTAACAGAGGTGGACTCGCCCGGCCTGTGGCCCTTCCAGACCAGCCACTCCCACCTGGTGACACAGGTGGGGTTCTTCCACATCTTGTCAGGGCTCCAGAGCTCAGTCCGGGAAGTGCTGCTTAATATCATTGTCTGGATGGACCCAGCTTGTTCACCCGCTCACCTTGCAGGGCACCTTGCTGCCCCCAAGGCTGGCAATTATGAGTGAAGTTATACAAATATCCGTGTGCAGGTTTTTATGTGGGCTTAATTTTTCAACTCCTTTGGGTAAATTCCCAAGAGGGCGATTGCTGGATTATATGCAAGTGTGTTCGGTTTTGTAGAAAACATCAGTTTTCCAAGGGGCTGCACTGCTGCGTCCCTTCCGGCGGCGGGGAGGGGTCGCTTCCGGCGGTGGGGAGGGGTCGCTTCCGGCGGTGGGGAGGGGTCCCTTCCGGCGGTGGGGAGGGGTCGCTTCCGGCGGTGGGGAGGGGGTCCCTTCCGGCGGTGGGGAGGGGTCGCTTCCGGCGGCGGGGAGGGGTCGCTTCCGGCGGTGGGGAGGGGTCTCTTCCAGGGTGAGGAGGGGTCCCGTTGCTCTGCGTCCTCGCCAGTGTGTGGCATTGTGTGCGTCGGGTGTTGACCATTCTCACAAGGGTGTGGGCTGCAATACTTTGGCCACCTGATGGGAAGAGGCAACTCATTGGGTAAGACCCTGATGCTGGGAAAGATTGGGGGCAGGAGGAGAAGGGGATGACGGAGGATGAGATGGTTGGATGGCATCATGGACCTGATGGACATGAGTTTGAGCGAGCTCTGGGAGATGGTGAAGAACAGGGAGGCCTGGCGTGCTGCAGTCCGTGGGGCCGAAAAGAGTTGGACTCGACTGAGCGACTGAACAAAGGCAAATAAGTGTGTAATAGCATTTCATTGTTATTTTTGTTTGCGTTTCCCTGATGACATAGGGTGTGGAGCATCTTTTAATATGACTATTTGCCGTCTGCATGTCTTCTTTGGTGAGGAGTCTGTTCTCCTTCCCCTCCCACTTTTTAACTGGGTTGCTTGTTTTTCGTTATAAGTCTTGAAGAATCCACTGTATATTTTGAATACAGTTCTTTATCAGGCGGGTCTTTGCCACTGTTTTCTCATGTCTGTGGCTGGTCTCATTCTCTTGACGTCATCTGTCACAGAGCAGCAGTGTTTAATTTCAGTGACGGCCAGCTTATCAATTATTTCGCTCGTGGATCGTGCCTTTGGTGTCGTGATATTTCTTTTCCTCTGCACAGAGCCAGGAGCCACAGAAGAGGGTGCGTACGCTCCCCAAGACCAGGGCAGTGAGGAGCCCCTGTGGGCATGCTGAGGGGACCCTGCTGCTGTGCTCAGTTCTGTCCCGCCCTCTGCGATCCCATGGACTGCAGCCCACCGGGCTCCTCTGTCCAGGGGATTCTCCTGGCGAGAAGCCTGGGGCGGGTTGCCATTTCCTTCTCCAGGGGATCTTCCCCACCCAGGGAACAAACCCACATCTCCTGCATTGGCAGGCGGATTCTTCCCCACGGAGCCACCTGGGAAGCACTAAGGACACCCAGTTTTGAATTCCACGTGTGATCGGATTAAAGTCATTCCCAGCTGGTGCAGGTTTTGAGCAGCACCTGGTTCCCCTCACCGGGTCCAGGCTCACCTTTCTGTGGCTCAACCTCCTCACAGACACGTCATCCCGGAGACGTCCGGCCTCCTGAGCTCAGAGCGCTGTCCATGCGCAGCGGGACCCCTGGCGGGCAGGCAGGCGCTCAGCGCTGGGTCCGGGAGGTTGGACTGATCTGGCTGCGACCCCGGGGGCCTGTGTCCCGACGACTGCGGGGCGCCCCCTGCAGGTGGAGTGTGAGCGTTTGCACAGGGACCGGCTTTATGAGACGCACACTGATGCTGCTGCGGCTAAGTCGCTTCAGTCGTGTCCGACCCTGTGCGACCCTGTAGACGGCGGCCCACCAGGCTCCCCCGTCCCTGGGATTCTCCAGGCAAGAACACTGGAGTGGGTTGCCATTTCCTTCTCCAATGCATGAAGGTGAAAAGTGAAAGTGAAGTCGCTCAGTCGTGTCTGACCCTTCGCGACCCCATGGACTGCAGCCTACCAGGCTCCTCCGTCCATGGGATTCTCCAGGCAAGAGTACTGGAGTGGGGTGCCATCGCCTTCTCCGATGAGATGCATAAACGTTTATCTAAAGAGAAATGAGAATAGCAACACAGAGAGGGGCTAACTCCTGACTCGCACGTCCTCCCCGTGGGCCTCCAGGAGCTTGGTTAGGCTGCTGCAGATTTCGTAGCTACTGTCAAGCGTGTCCGCGAGAAACACTGTTTTTAAAGACTCTACCATGCAGCGTTGAAATTTCTGATCCGGGCTGATAGCAGGGATCAGGTGCCAGTCCAGGGGCCAATAATGTTATAACCTTTCCAGGCACGTCTTCAGGATTAAGTTGTAGATGGAGAATTAATATCAAGGTAAACATTTTCAGTAACTGCAGTTTTTTCTGTCTCCAAATTTGGTGTTATCTGGACTACAAAATTTCGAAGCACGCCAAGTGTTACTTTTCCTGGACCCGCCTGCTTCTTCCGCACACCTCGGGTTCCGCTCGCCTCCCCGGCTGTGCCTCCAACGTCATCAGGTTGTCTCGGGTTGTCTCACGAGAGAAGAACAAATGTGAAATAGCCCTATGTCAGAAAGAAACAGGGAGTGAAAGAATTAAACAGACAAACAAAAGTCTACACACCATCCGACCAACCCATTTTCTTTTTTTAGAGAAAAATCCAGCCCCACGTGGCTTTGCTAAGAATTTTACCGAATAGGCAAGGAGCGAGTAATAAATAACACCAGAAAGTGGAGAAAGGGTGTGATTCCCAGCTCATTCTCTGAGCAAATAACACGGACACCAAGCCCGAGTCAGGGCATCCCTGAGGAGCACAGGCGCAGACGCGCTTCACAGCGGTGGCCGCTCAGACCCAGCTCCACAAGACTCGACACCTGCCGCTGCGCCCACGTGGAGTTTATCTTGGGACGGCAAACTTGCTTCACATTCAAAATCTGTGTCCCTCAGCACGTGGACGAAATAAAGGAGAGAGAAATGGGATGACCTCAAGAGACATAGAAAAACAACCTGAGAGCTTGTCAGCGTTTACGATCGAAACTCAGATGGACTGTGGAGCACCCTCTGATTCAGCAGAGGCGTCCGTGCAGAGCCCGTGGCGAGCGCCTCGCTCGTGTGAGACCGGCCGTGTTCCTCCCTCCAGGGTGGGGATAACGCCAGGACTGCTGTCTTCACCACTGCTGCCCAGCATTCCACCAGGGGGCCTGGCTAGCGCACAAGGCCGTAAGAAGACTTAAAATGCACAGAGTGGGTTGATTGGACGGAGGGAGAGAGAGGCAGGCTGGAGCTGCTGTGTGGGGCTGTGGGGTCTCTGGGGGCATGGCGGGGCTGCGGGGGCCTCTGGGGGGACGGCGGGGCTCCAGGGTCTCCGGGGGGTTGGCGGGGCTGTAGGGGGATGGCGGGGCTGTGGGGGTCTCTGGGGGGATGGCAGGGCTGTGGGGGTCTCTGGGGGGATGGCAGGGCTGTGGGGGTCTCCGGGGGGTTGGCGGGGCTGTGGGGGGATGGCGGGGCTGCGGGGGTCTCCGGGGGGATGGCGGGGCTGTGGGGGTCTCTGGGGGGTTGGTGGGGCTGCGGGGGCCTCCGGGTGCATGGCGGGGCTGGTCCTCAGAGATTCTCCTTGGAGACGGTCACATTTGGGCGCTCGGTCTTCTCACGGTTGCTCAGCAGCCTCACCTGGAAGAGACACTCCACCAGGCTGACGGTCGCATCCCGGGTTAGGACGCACCTGCTTCCCAGGTGGCGCTCGTGGTAAAGAACCCGCCTGCCAATGCAGGAGACATCAGAGACGCAGGTTCGATCCCCGGGTCTGATCCCTGGTTTGGGAAGATCCCCTGGAGAAGGAAATAGCAACCTAGTCCAGTGTTCTTGCTTGGAGAATCCCACACACAGAGGAGCCTGGTGGGCTACAGTCCATGGAGTCGCAAAGAGTCAGACACGACTGAAGCGACTTAACCTGCATGCATATGACCTGAAGGGTGCTCGCCCAGCATCGTCCAGGGCTGCCCCTTCCAGGGGCTGTGCAGGCGACCAGGCCAGGGCCGCCCGCTGCGCTGAAGGAACAGCTGACCCCAGGACTGTAGTGCATTAATAGAGACGGGGGACGCCCTGCTCGGTGCTGCGTGCCCAGTGTCACGGCTGAGGGCTGCCCGTGTGTCTCCCGCTTTCTGCCTCTGCAGATGTCCCTGTTCCGGGCCACACACCACGTGGCTTCTGCGGCTGGTTTCATTCATGAGCACCGTGTTTCCAAGGTCCCTCCGGGGCGTGGGGGGCACGTGTGGTATGAGGGGATTCAGGGCCTTTCCCACTTCCCAGGATGGAGTTCTGGTGGGTGACAGCCCTCCCGAATCTCTGGGTGCCGAGGTGATGACTGGAGCAGCCGCAGCCTTCTTCCCACCAGGCTGAGGGTGAAATCTGCGTGGAGGATGCAGGGCAGAGAGAAAGAATGGGTCAGCCTGTGGGCTTCCTTGACCTTCTGGACCCTGAAGCCTGGTCTGGGTGTGTGGACAGGCCTGACCTCCAGGGACCATGAACCTGTGGATGGGACGGGACTGCAGAGAAAGACCAGCACAGCAGGGCCCTGTGGCCTCAGATGTCAGCGTGGCCAGGACACCGGAGCATCTGGAGTTCCAGCCACAGGTCGGGGGCCAGGGTCCTGGTCTCCATCTGGGGGTGCCCTAGAGGGGAGGTGGATGTGGGGTGTCACCATGCACGGCCTCTCCAACACCCCTACATTTGCTATAAGAGGAAAGTGGACAGGCCGGGACAGGTCAGCTGGCCTGTGGACCTGCCGACGGGCTGCCCGCCTCTGGCTGGGCAGGATGGCGTGTCCCAGGCCCCGAGGGCTCCTCTCTGAGACCTTGGTCTGCGTCCACCCTCAGGTCCAAGCCTCCCCGTGCACAGGGAGAAGCAGCGTCTCCACGGCCTGGGGCTGATTCTGTCCCTCCCAGTGCCACCCGTCACCAGCAGTCAGCCTCTGTCAGTGCTTCCCCGCCACTGCGACCCTGGTTGGACCCTGGGGCAGCCTGAGAGGGCGTGCTTTCTGCAGGACTGCACACGATGTCCATGCTCAGCGGCTGAGCGCCGTGGTGGCCAGTCAGAGGCCCGTCAGGATCCCTGTTCCATCAGAGGAGGCGAGGGTTCCTGGAAAGCTGGAGAAGCGCCCAGCGCCGGCTCAGAGCCGCGGGCAGAGGCCTGGGGACCCGGGGGTGGCTTTGTCCCACGTGCCCCCCGCACCCTTCTCGGGGTGGTGCTCCCCTCACCCCCGTCCCAGGGGAAGGACCCCACCTGCCCCTGCTTGCAGACGCCTGGGTCAGCCCGGCCTGCAGGTGCGTCTTCTTTCCCCCTTTGATCATAAACGACCCCGTCGAGGACTTCACTGCATCACAAAACCCAGGGCCTTCCTGTAGAGACTTTTGTAGGCAGGTGAGCGTCTCGGGAGGCCTTACTCTAGCAGGAGGGCATTTCACAGCAACGTGGTATAAGACTGATGAGCACATTGACGTAGGAAGCTTGCTCCAGGCCCGCCCAGCCCGACTGCCAGGGAGAGGACGCGGGTCCGAGAAGCGCCGTGTCCAGCGGGGCCTCTCTGCCGGGGCGGCTGCTTCTCCTGCCGGTGTTCCTCTGCGCTTGTCACATCGGGCGGGGAGCGGGGTCTCTCCTGGATGAGGGCCTTTGTCGGAAAGGCCGAACCTCCTCCCAAGCCCTGATGACGCTGCGTGAGCCGACCCCTGGCACTGCCTCCCAGCTCCTGCACACCCGCAGGGAGGCCTTCGCCCCTGAGGAACGAGTGTGACCACAGAACACAGCCGTGAGCTCACCGGCAAAGAGAGGTGCTGACGTCCGCACCCTGCCGTCTCAGGGCCCGGCCCAGGGCCCCCGGGCGTGAGGGGCAGTGGGTGGACCCGCCCTGCGCAGGAGAAGGCTGCTGCGTGCCAGGGGCCGTCATAAGCAATTTCTTCCCAAGCCCTCGGGTGCCTGTGACCTCGTAAGAGCAATGCAGGAGCCTGGAAAGTTGTCATGAAGCCAAGCAATTACCTGGCTCTGTCCTGAGGACGCCGAGGAGGGTGACTCTCGGGAGAGAGTCAGTAAGCAGAAAAAAAGAAGAAAATCCAATCGGTTCTTTTGGAGCCTCTGTGTTCCAACAATAATGAAGCTTCTCTTCCAGCGGAGGTAAAGGAGTCAGTTGTCTCTTAACCATCAACGACGCATGCTTGTCCCTTCTAGTGAAAGTCGCTCAGTTGTGTCCGACTCTTCGTGACCCCATAGACTATGCAGTCCATGGAATTCTCCAGGCCAGAATACTGGGGTGGGTGGCCTTTCCCTTCATCCAGGGGATCTTCCCAACCCAGGGATCAAACCCAGGTCTCCCGCACTGCAGGCGGATTCTTTACCAGGTGAGCCACCAGGGAAATCCAAGGGGGTAGCCAGCCCCTCCCAGGCTCCCAGGCACGTCCTTGAACCCAGTGACCTTCCTGTGGCTGCAGAGACCCTGTCCACCTTGCGGCCTGGAGGAGGCCTTCTTACGGCTCAGGGCTGAGTGAGTTGATTCCCTTCCATCTAACCTGCTGACTGCACATGGCCTGCTCAACGGCAGGATGTGTGGTGGGAGGGCAGGCGGCAGCTGAGCCCCCGGGTCCCCAGCGCTGTGAGCCCCCTGGGGACCAGCCACTGTGTCCAGCTGCGGGGCCGCCAGCATGGGCTCCCAGTACCTGGGCTGAGATGCCGCTGGGGGTCCGGGAGCATCCTGTGTGGTGTCTCATAATCCCAGGTACCCGAAGAAGTGTGTGGATGCAGCAGCCTCTTCTCTGAAGAAAACCATTAACATTTTAAAGAAGCAAGATTAAAAGAAGGGTGTAATAACAGCTGGAAAGTGTTGGGTGCAGAGAATATACAGAGAAACGTGACGTTTTATTTCCTAAGAATAAAAACCGCAGAGGCGCTGATGCTAAATGTAAGAAATTCCATCACGTGAACTTTAAAGTCCTGTCTCTTTTGTGAAGGAATGGGCCCGGCCCCAGCGGCAGGAGACAGAGGGCTGTCATCTGCCGGGGAGGAGAGCTCTCGGGGCTGTGACGGTCACTCTGGTCCTATAGGATTGCTGAGAAGTTAAACACAAAACGACAAGGTTCTACTGTATAGCACAGGGAACTGTCTTCAGTATCCTGGGAGAAACCATCGCGGAAAAGAATGTGAAGAAGAATGCACATACGTGTGCAGCTGAGTCACTTTGCCGTGCAGCAGAAATTAACACAACACTGCAAATCACCTATGCGCCAATAAAATAAAAATAAGATTCCCTACTATCGTTGGAGCCAGAGACGAGCAGAATTCCGGGTGCGGCGCCTGCACTCGGCCCCGAGGCTGCTCTGACCTGAGAAGGAGGAGGCCCCCACGTGCCCACCGTCTGTGAATCAGCCAGGCCCAGATGCGGCCTCTCGTGTTCTGTCCCAGGACCGAATCCTTCACGAGTCACATCTGAGGGCGCGGTGTTCATGTGTCCCTGCAGGTGAGGTGGTCGGCTGTGGATCCCTGAGCCGGTGTGGAGCCTCGGATTCTCGGTTTTGAGACCAAGCCTGGGCCTGGTGGGAGGGGTCGGGGTGAGCCCGGTGGGCACTCGTCCGAGGCCCCCAGCTGCAGGCTGGGGACACACTCCTGTGAGAGGCTGTGAGAGCATCCCGGGGCTGGCGTCAGGCCCAGGTGGCGGCTTCAGCTGCAGGGATGCGCCGTCTCCCAGCCTGGAGGCCAGCGCCTGCGGTCAGGGTGTGGGGGGTGGGCTTCTCTGCGGGCTCGGGGGCTCTCTCTCTGGCCTGCAGGAGCCTCTCCCCCAGTGCCCCATGGCCTCACGTCACAGCTGCTCCCCTCCGTTCTGTCTGCACCCTGCTGTCCTCCGCCCCGGGGGGCACCAGTCCTGCTGGACAAGGGCCCACCGCGAGGACCTCATTAGAACTTGGCCATCAGCAAAGGCCCCTTTTCCCAGGTGAGGTATGTCCATGGGTCCTGACCTCAGCGACTCTGGGGGCCCGACTCAATGCCTGACAGCAACAGAGGGGCTCTCTGCGTGGTCACTGTGGGGGTCCTGAGTGACAGACGCTGGGGCAGGTGTTCCCAGGGGCACCGCTCTCAGGGAGCGTGGGTGCGAAGGGGAGCCTGCCAGGCTCATGGAGCACGTGGGTGGTGGGGAGGGCAGAGTGCCCGGTGCGGGGCTGCATCCTCAGGAGTCTGCTGGCACCCACTGTGGGCTGGATTCCTGCCAGCACTTCCCCTTCCAAGTCTGAGTCGGAGAGACAGGAGCACAGAAAGCCTTTGTAGCAGAGTCGTCTCCCCACAGCGCACCGGAGGCCCAGGACGGGCGTGTCTCTTCCGAGCCTGCGGTCTGAGCCCCCCGCCTCCCAAGCTGCCCTCAAGGGCGTCCCGCCTGCTCTCAGCGACATCTCTCACGGCTGCACCCCCACCGCTTGTCTCAGCTCCTGCGGACCCCGCGCTCCCAGTGGGTCCTCCAAGAATTTACCGGGACGTCTATGCTCTGTCCAAGGACGACTCGTCTAGAGGGACAGAGGTGTTTGCCCCCGGCCCTGCTCCTGTCTGCGGTGGAGCCGCTCCGTGCAGAGCTGCGCTGTGGCCCTGATGCCCCCGGGGGGGCGTGGGAGAGAGGACTGCAGTGAGGACGGGGCCGGGGCACCTGGATCTCGGGAAGACTGACATCCGCGTGTGTCCTTGCTCTCACCTGGCCTCGGGCCCAGGCCTCTCCCCCTTCCTCACTCACGTGGGGCCAGGACCTCTGTGTCCAGACACTGCAGACCCCAGACCCTCCTCCAGCAGCGGCTGCGGCCCCAGAAAAGCGTCCTTCCTGATCGGTGTTTCATTCAAGGGCTTGCGTCTGGAAAAGTCAGACTCAGGAGTCTTAACCTGATGCCGGCATTTCCTCCCTGTTCCCTGGGAGCTTCCAGGAGGAAGGCCAGCCCCTGTCCCACACAGGGTCTCCCGTGGCACAGGGTGGCCACGGTCCAGCTGCTGGCTCCAAGGGGCGCTGGCCAGGCCTGAGTCCTCCCCCTGAGGAACAGCACCTGGAGGCTTGAGAGACCAGAGCCCTGGCCTCCTTTCCAACCAGTGGGGCTGGGGTGAGTCATGGCCCAGAGGGGGCTCCGGTGGCACGTCCTGCAACGGGCCCCCTGCCCAGGTGTGGGCACAGGCAGGGCGGTGGGGAGCTCTTCAGCGAGGGGCAACAGAGATGCGGGGGGATGCCTGCGGGGTCTCTGGCTGGTCCCTGGGCAGGACTCCTTACCATGGTGCTGGGGGGCGGGTGAGGAGGGAAGCCCTCTCACAGGCCGAGGCCATCCTGCGCACCCAGAAGCTTCTGGCTTTCCTCCACGCTCAGCAAAGCGTCTTCCTTCATGGTGGGCAGAGTCATCATCTGACTCAGTGCTTGCAGGACGCGGGACAGTCCAGATGGGGAGCCGCACATGGAGGCTGGCGGGGTCCTTCTCAGCTTCCCGGGGTGTAGCGCCCTCCGATCCCACCGTGGGGCTGTTCCTCCCTCTTCCAGAAGACGGGTGACCCAGGTTATCGGCATCTCAGTGAGCTTCCCCGGAAAACGTCCCCACACAGGACACAGAGCACCTCTGAATGAGATCTGGGCCCAGCGCCAAGGTCCAGGGGGCCTTGCTGACCTGCAGATTTGCACCATGTGCGTGCACACCCAGGCTTCTGTAACTGTGTCTGCGCGTAAGAGCCTGCACATGTGTGCATGTCTGTGTGCACGCATGTGTCTGTGGGAATGTGCAATGGTGCACGTGTGGACACCAGTGTCTGGGTCTCGGCATTTCAGTGGCATCTCACACCCCCCTGCATCTTTTTAACCTTGGGTGCAGGGGTCCCTGGAGTCATTTCATCACGTGACTGTTTCCTTTCCGTGCAGCTCAACCCTGAGACGTGGTGAGCAACTGTCCTTGGATTTAATGCAGATGGCTGTTCTTTAATTTATACCCCACAGTTCTGGAAAGAAAGAAAAACGTCCTGTGTGAAGAAGGTAAATCTGATACCCATCAATCTGTTAGGAGGTGATAAATAACACCCCCTTGCTTTCGGCATTTATAAATTATTCGCTTCATTAGGACAGAGTGTGCTGACATTCTGTGAGCTGTGCAGGGTCTCTCCAGAGTCGGGTGGGTGGTGGGAACAATTAGGTGGGTTTCTGGTGAATGGATACAGTTGCTCTCATTAGGACGAAAAATGCTAATTAAAACCAGAAAAAATGAGCAGAATTGATTAAGTCCTCTCATCAAGATTTACCTATTTGTGTGTCTGATGAGAGGCCAAAACTTGAATGTCATTTCAGCTCGACAAATGGAGGAACCACACTCCCCACAGGGAGGACGCCAGCGAGGACTGCAGGGGCAGACAGGAGCAGCTCCTCTTGTGCACCACATGAGCACGCGCCCACACACATCTGACCTGCACACGTGTACACACCTGTGCCTGCACAGACCTGCACACACCTGCATGCACCCACAACCTCACACACATGTACACACATGCACACACTTGTACCTGCACCTGTATATACACCTTCACACACCTGTACAAACCTGCATGCAGCTGCACACACATCTGCACACACCTGTGCCCACACACACCTGCAGCTGTACACACATACATGCCTGTACCTGTATATGCACCTATATCTGTACACGCCTGTACACACCTACATCTGCACACACTCGTCTTCACCAGTGGCCCCCACACTCCCATGCTCTTCCTCCCAAACCCACAGGCACCCAATGGGGCGCGTCCGAGCCCACTCAGGAACCACCCTTCCCGATCATACGGATGACAAAACTCGAGCTGAAAATTCTCATAGGGCTAAACCTTTTTAGAAGCATTTCTAACAACAATACCAACAACAGGCTCTTCCATCTGTGACTTCTGTGGAGGGACTCCACCTGCCGCGTCGGGTCAGCCCAGAACCGTGAAGGGTGATAGGTGAGTCGCACAGCTTCTCACGTGTCCCGTCTCCATTGTGTCTCCGCAGCGCCTTGGAGCACTGGTCTCCTTGTGGTCACGGGCGGTGAAAGCCAGGGGCCACTGTGGAAGGGGAGGCTTTGTCTGCGTCCCCAAGACCCACCCCCCGACCCTGTCCTGACCTGGCCTGCCTGTCAGTTCCAGCCAACAGGCAGCCGTAAGCCCCCAGCCCCAGTCCCACAGGCAAAAGGAGGCAGACGCTCTCCTCGCTGAGTCTCCGGGTGGGACCCCAGCCCGACCACATTGTGACTGCAGCCCTGGGGACCCTGGACAGAGGACCCCGCTAGGCTGTGCCCTGACCCCTGCCGCATGGAGTGCGTGAGGAACAGAAGGCCCCTCCTGACCCGGAGTCTGTGGGTATCACGTGGCAGCAGGCAACAGACACACGGGCTGGAGTCTAGGAAGCCGTGGTCCTGAAGCGCTATTTAACGAGTCCTGTTTTTACATTAGAGGATCTCTGGAACTTTAAAAATTATTTTGCATTCTTACACTTTTTTGTGAGTGATCATATGCATTTAGCAAATTCCACAGTTTTAGTGGTAAAGAATCCTCCTGCCGATGCAGGAGACGCGGGTTTGATCCCTGGGTTGGGAGGATCTCCTGGAGGGAGGGCATGGCAACCCACTCCAGTATTCTTGCCTGGAGAATCCCTAGGACAGAGGAGCCTGGTGGGCTACAGTCCACGGGGTCACAGAGTCAGACACAACTGAGCGACTGAGCATTTGCACACACAGTCTATGCATGTTTTCCCAAGTTTTATTTATGTTCTCAAGTTGACACAATTATGTCATTAATGTCCCTGCCATGCTGCAGAACAGTTGGCTGACCCATCCTCAGCCGTGACTTCTGGGGGAGTTTTGAAGCTTTGCTTTGACACACGATGGGCTGATGAGGACTTTTGTACAAACCTGTTTGTCACGTGTGTAAAGATTTCTGCAGAATGTGTACCTTGAGCTACACCGCACACTCGCGGGGCGAGCGCGTCTCCAGCCCTCGATCTGCTGGCAGATTCTGTCCCCCGTGTCCCTGACGTGACGCCCACACCCCTGCAGGGCAGCTGCTCTGGTGCTGGCGTGCTCAGCTGCTCAGTCGTGTCCAGCTGTTTGCAACCCTTTGGGCTGTGGCCTGCCAGGCTCCTCTGTCCATGGGATTCTCCAGGCAAGAGCACTGGAGTGGGTGCCATTTCCTCCTCCAGGGGATCTTCCTGACTCAGGGATCGAACACTCAGCTCTTGTGTCTCCTGCCCTGCAGGTGAATTCTTTACCCCTGAGGCACTGGGGAAGCCGCTTCCTTCCTGGGGCTGAAATCCCAGGGTGAAGCCTGCTTCAGCTGCCTCTTGGTGTCAGGCCTCCCTCTGTGACTCTCCTGTCCTCACCCTCGGCCTGTTGTTCTGCGAGCTCTCTGTCTTTTCTTACTGGCTGGCAGGATTTGGGGCCCATTATGGACATTGCTCCCTTTTCATTGATTCAAATGCAGACTCTCTTCTCTTCTCTGTGACTTGTCTTCTTGTCTCATTCGTGTTGTCTTTGGTCAAAGAGGAAGCTGTAATTTTAATGCGGCCACACGAATGTTCTTGGCCACGTGCTTCAGGCTTCACATGTCGTGCTTGAGGAGCTCCTTTTACAACCAAAGGCATTGCGCTTTTTCCTGCATTTCTTACTGAACATTTTTCAGGTTTGGTGTTCCCATCTGAGTCTCTAACTGGCCTGGATCGTTGCATGATTTTTCAGTTTTCATGGTTTTTTTGAAGGGCACCTTCACTCCGCTGGGCACTGCACACACGGTGTGCGAACGCTCCCCTTCATTCCTGGGGGCGAGTGGCTTGCGGTTTGGACGCTGTGCCCGCACCTCCTGCAGAGGGCGAGCACGCAGCGGGGAGGTCGGGGAGGGGGAGCCTCGTCCATGAGGGCCCGAGGGCGGTGGGCACGCAGAGGTCAGGCTCCTGCCTGCGTTCAGATCCCAGCTCTGCCTTTTCCGTGCCCCTAGGGCCCTTGGGGTCTCATCCTTCAGGGGGAGTAACAAGGTCACGACCTAAAAGGCTCCAAGGATGAGGGCCAGGCCCTGACGCCTGGTGCCTCGGGGGACGAGGCTGGGCCTGTCACTGGACTCTCCCTGGGGTGTCCCCCTCCCCCCAGTGCAGGAGCCACGAGCCCGAGTGAGCGTCCGCGGCCCCTCCTGCCCCCAGGCCTCCGAGTGAGGCCTCAGTGTCCTTACTGTTGCTTATCGTCTGGGGAGTGCTCATTTCTGGGGTTCTGTGTTTAAATACAACCTTTCTGCTTCTCCTAATTTTATCAGTAGATCTTAATCTGGATAATTAAAATTCAACCCGACATTCCCAGGGACCCCAGAAGCACCCACCGATGTCTTGAACGTCCGCGAGCTGTTCCCTCGAGGAAGTGCCGTGGCCCAGCAGGATGGGCTCAGGCCCTGGGGACTCGAGTGGGCGGCAGGGTCTGCTTGGTGCTTCATCAGACGGGGCTGAGTCGTTTTACAGGCACAGGGCTGGCGGAGCCAGCTGCGTCAAACCCCGGCCGTGCCCTCGGGGAGGCGCCGATCATAACCCCCAGGGACGACCCCGGCCAGCCTGGGATCACTTATTCCTTCCGAGAAGACTCCTGGGTGTCTGCTCTGAGCAGGTCATCGGTCCTGTGCGAGGGCGGGACGGAGGCCTCATCTCCTCGCTCGGGAGGACCCTCCAGGACCGTGAGCCCAGCCGCGCCAGCCGGCAGGGCTGTGTGGACCTTGCCCACCAGCCGCTTCTCAGAGTCGGCGGAAGTGGACGGAAGCGGCAGTGACCAAGGGCAGGGCCCGAGCCATCCAGGGCTGAGGCCGTCCCAACCCCGATGAACCCCCCAGCCTCTCCCTCCAGACGCCCTCGGCTCCTGGCCCAGCCCGGCCTCCCAGCAGCCCCGGGCCCGGGACTCACGGCTCCTCTGGTCCTTGTTTCCCAGCTCAGGGTGTGATGCTGATGGTAGGAGCTCAGTGTGAGGGTGGACGCGGCCTGGAGATGCGGTCAGGTCAGCAAGTGGCTCCAAGCAGCCCGGCCCCCAGTGCCAGGGCAAGCGCGGCCCAGCCGTCTCGGTGCATTCGAGCACCGCCGTCCAGAGGTCCCTGAATAAGCCGGTCTCTGCCTCGTGTCTACCACCCGGGGCTCGGTAACCCTGCCTCTGGGATGGCTCCCCATTCCCGTTCCTGCCTTGGTGGGCCTGGCCACGGGGATCCCTTAGGGTCACCCTGTGGCAACACCAGGGCAGTGACGGGGGCTGCCGGGTGGGGTCTGTGCTCACGGCCGGGATGGAGCTGCTGTGGAGCAGGTGCATCAGGCCGGGGTCGGGGTCGGGGTCGGGGTCGGGGTCAGGAGGGGCCTGGAAGGCGTCCCTGACGGGATGTGTCCTCACACTCGGGCCCAGGAGCTTGGGATGGGGGAGGGTACCCCTGTACCAGGGCCTGACCCCAGGGATCAGACGCGTCTGGGCAGAGGGGGGCACAGCGCTTGCAACCCCGTGGGCTTGGACCTGGGAGGAGGGGCTTGGCCACGCCCTTGGTGATGGACAGGAGACCAGCTGGTCACCTCCAGGGCTTGGCTGCCTCCTGCAGGGCTGGCAGGCCATCCACGTCACACAGAAGCTTGAATCTGAGTGGAATTTGTAAGGCCTCGCGTTCAGGGCCGGTCAGACCAGGCGCCAGGCGCCCCCTCCAAGGTGGTCCAGGTGAGCAGGCCCAAGAGTGAGGCCTGGGGTTCCCGTGGGGTGGCTGGAGCCCCGTTTCTCCCCTCACACGCCATCCAGCTCTCACTGTATCATCTTTCCCCAAAGAATGCGACACAATGATATTTTTGGTTTATTTATATTAAAATCAACAGATGTTAGCAAGTTAATGTCATTTATTATATAAGATGTAATGACAATACAATTAGTATTTTTTAAACTGTAATTGTAAAATTGACCTTATTAAAATTCCACTTCCTCCATAATTAAAAAAAACTAATTACTTCTAGTAATTGGACCAGAAATGACATTTTCGGTTCATTAATATTCAGCAAAATGTTTTTGAAGACGCTCTTGCCAGAGCACTGTCAATCTCTGGCATTTCTGTTCATTCCTCATTTAAAACTGGGCTGGAGACAATAGCTTGCATTTTAACAAGATGTGCGTCCTCGGCTTGCTTTTACAAATAAAGTTTTTAATTGCTAATTAATTTGAGGGCATGCTTTCCTGCAGGAACGCGGCGGGCCGCCCCGTGCCCAGCCCAGGTGCAGCCCGCCCGCCGCCCAGGCCTCCTTCTGGGAACAGGGACCCGGGTCGCGCTCCACTGTGCCTGAACGCGGTGTCTAATTACTCGGCACCGGGAGGTGGAGGCAAGTCAAAATAATGGAGTGTGAACTAGTTTTGTAATTAACTGAGCTCATCGAAGGAGGGTGTGAAAGAGGGAAAGTCAGACGCAGGAGGCCTGGAGCAGGACGGGCTCCCAGCCGTCCTGGGATGGTTGAGGGGCGTGGGGGCTGGGGGGCCCCTTGCTCTCAGCCAGGGCAGAGCCTGACCTGGGCTGTCGCTTCAGGGAGCTTTCCTCAGGGCCCCTTCCGCCCCTGGCAGATCCCACGGTCTCGCTGAGAAGCGCTGGGTCCAGTGGTCACAGTCCTGGCTGGCGGTGCCTCCCCCTACATCTGGTGTCTTTGACGGGGAGTGGGGTCTCCAGGGGCAGGCACCCCCTCCGCTCCCTGGGTTGCTGCCCTCCCGCACCGCTGAGCCTCGACGGCCTGCTCTGAGGGGCCCCATATGGCCTCGCAGGAGAGGGCCCATGAGGGACACAGGAGAGTGGTCATGCGGAGGCGGGTCTCAGAGCCCCTCATCCTGTCCTCCTGTGGCTGCAGAGGGCTGGATGGCCGGACTGGACGTGGCGCCTGGAGCTCGCACCCAGGGGGTTTTCTCCCTGAGCATGTAGTGGGTGCCTGGGACCTGGGGTCAGGCCCTGAATTCTGTGGTCAGAGGTTGGAGCCGAGTCTCCGAGCACAGGGGGCTGTTCCCCCGGGGGAAGCTGGGGCTCCAACATCCTGGGGGTGAAGATGCGGTGCTGAAGGAGCAGGCCTGGGCCTGAGGCCCCACTGTCCCTGCGGCAGGGCTCCAGGGGAGGGTGGTGCTTCTCTTCCCTGTGATGTCCCAGGGGCCAGTCCCTTGGGGGGTCCCCAGGCAGGGTTCACTCTGGGGTCAGTCCTCGGGCAGAGTCCCCAGGCAGAGTATACTCTGGGGCCGGTCCCTCGGGCAGGGTTCCCGGGCAGAGCCCACTCTGGGCTGGTCCCTTGGGCAGGGCCCTGTCCTCTCTTCTCTGGAACCATGAGCAGGTGGCCCCGGGCCCTGCTCTGTTGCTCTGTCTCTGTCTCTGTGTCCCTTTACACCTCTGTCTGGGTCTCCGTGTCTCTCATCTGTAACTGATGGATGTTGTTCCTTCTAAGGTCGGGTCAAGTCTGCTAACAGAACATGGGGGGAGTGGGTGAAGCCTGGCAGGCGGCTGCTGTAGCTCGGCCCCCTCCCGCCATGAAGTGGCCTGTGGGCGCTGCACCCCGGCCTCTCCCAGCTGGGCCCCCACACCCTCCGGGGCCTCAGTCCTTCCTGGGCGGCCTCGGGGGCCTGGACACAGGTGGGATGTGCCAACAGGGAGTCTTCATTCCAAGGGAGCGTGTGGTCCTTCCGGCCGCCTGCCTTCCTTCGGAGCTCATGGACCCAGGGCCTGGGCTGAGGAGGGGCGAAGGCCTGAGGGACCCCCTTCTCCTGGGAGCAAAGGCCAGGCTGAGCCGTGGTCCTGACTGAAGCCACTTTCCTGAGACCAGCTTCCTTCTAGAACCAGAGGTACGTTTATTTGAAAGAGGAGAGTTTTGTTTTCGCTGTAAACGGAGTCCCAGGGCCCCGAGGAGGTGCCCACCGGGACAGCAGGACTCATGGGCCCGGGATGGCCGCCCTGGATGCTCCCAGGGCGACGCTGCGGGGGGCTCGCTCCTGGGCTCGGCTGCCCCCTCGTCCCCCACCCCCTCCGGGAGATTCTGACAGTCTCCTAACAAACTAACACAGGCTGGGTGGCTTGAATGCTAGGAATTCATTCTGCCGCCTTCTGGAGGCTGGGAGTCCTAGACCAGGGTGCTGGCGGCCACACTCCGCCTCGAGGCTCCAAAGGAGGGCCACTCCTGTCTCTCGCAGCTTTTGGGCTCAGGTGTGCGGTCAGTCCTGGGTCCCTGAGACAGTGCCTTTGACGCTGGCAGGTGGCCGGGGGCTCTGGAGGCCGGGCGTCGTGGGCGACTGTGTGCCCTTCATACTCCGGACAGGTTGAGGGCCTTAGATGAGACAAGATCAGCATCTGATTCTTAATGCAAATCCGAAACGAGTCGATATATGGAGATAACACAAACACAATTCACCTTGACCCTCTCTCACTTTTTAAACCTAGATAAGTTTACAGTGAAGGCGAGATGCGTGGCTGATTTGAATGGGAAGTTTTCATGGATGCTTACAATGTAAACGTGCCACCTGAGTCCTCTGGGGAACTCCGCCCGCCGACCTTCCCCTGCCTTTCACCCCCCTGTGCTGGGGGGCGAGGGTGGGACCCTCCCACGGGACCCTCCCCCACCCTCCCCCTGCTCGCCTCCGCCATCCATTCCCACCTAGATGGACAGCCCCTGGCCCAGAAGTCTCACTTGGAGTCCAGGACAAGATTGAATGTTCCTCAGGAGGGGTCATCGTGATGAAGCTGAGAATAGACGGCAGGTTAAGAAATCCCCGGCAGGTGGGAGAAAGGTTCAGTCTTGTGCGTTTGACTCAGAGACGCTGGACTGCAGGCACCCCTCGGGAGAACACCCCCCGATTAACACGAGGCATCAGTCGTGCTTCAGGACCCCTCTAAGACTGGAGGCCAAGTTCTTAGACGGTGGAGGGGGGTTCAGAGAAATCCCCATGGGCGCCCCAGCCCCAGGGTGGAGAAATGGGTCGTGGACCACCAGGCCCCCTCGTCTGCTCTTCCCAAGGTCCCTGGAAACCCGGAGCTGCTGGGGATTTCACTCATGGGAAATCGTGACCTGAGCCGAACCCTGGGGCTTCGGGGGCATGTGCCTGCCTGCACTCCGAGAATACAGAACCACATGCCTCCCCAACCCCGCACTCAGTAGAATTGTGGGGCGTGTGACTGGAGTCAGGTCTGTCCTGCAGACTTTTCAGGGCTCAGAATAAGAGCTGACACCTCGTAGGTGCTCGAATTACTGTTAAATGAGTGAGTGAATCTTGCAGTCGAAGGGGAAGTGATCAGCTGGCCTTTGGGGGACCATCAGGAGCCGAGTCACAGAGACAGCGATGGTGCTGAGCAGGTATTTACGGGGAAGGCTCAAGGCGGGGAGTGTGTGGGCATCTTGGGCAGGTGGGGCGGTGGCATCGTGTGCGAGGCTTAGGCCTGGGTGGTGAGGCACCACACATGTTAAGTACAGATTCTGGCATACAGCAGGTGCTCCATACATGCATATGTGGCTTGGAGTCCGCAGAACGTGAGCTTCACGGTCTACCAGCAGGCGGGAGGGAATCCACCCCCCACCCTAAGCGGAGATGGGGGCAAAGTGATCCCGCCTCCCCCCGCCCCGCCCGCCCCGCTCCGCACCTCTGCCCCTGGATGCTCTTTGTCAGTCTGCTTCCCTTCTCTGCAGGCGCAGGCACAGGGTGCGGTTGTCCTTACAAACTTTTTGCCGCTTCTTTCATTTCCTCCGGGTTTGCCCTGTGACTTGGCAGGGCGTCTCCCCGGCGGCAGTGCATGCACTCACCCTGTGCTTACTGGCTTGGGCGCCTGCCTGGCTTTGGCCAGGGGAGTGCGCGCGAACACGGTGGAGGCGGGGCCCGCGCCCCGAGGTGCGTCCTCCTGGGCTCCTGCCTTTGGAGGACGAAGACGCGCTTGCTCTGCAGCACAGAGGGCGAGAGCCGAGGGCAGACTGGACCAGGGGTGCAGCCAGAGGGTGCCTGCCCCGGGCCGCCCTGACCTGCAGGCCTGTGTGCTTGTGTGTGCTCAGTCAGGCGTGTCCGACTCTACGCGAGCCCCTGGACCACAGCCCACCAGGCTCCTTTGTCTGTGGGGTCTCTCAGGCAAGAATACAGGGGTGGGTTGCCATATCCTCCTCTGGGGATCTTCCCGACCCAGGGGTTGAACCCGTGTCTCTTGCATCTCTGGCTTTGGTAGGTGGCCGCCACCAGCGCCACCTGACCGCGTGGGCAGAATGAGACACGCAGCGGCTGTCAGGAGCCCTGGCGCTAACACTCCTGGAGGCGCCGAGACCCCAGGCCCCTCCCCGTCAGCGTCTTCCCGACTGGCGGCCCCACGGGTGGGACGCTCCTGCTCCAGACCAGACGGGTCCAGGGGGAATGGATTCCCACCCCCCAATCTGGTCAATAAGCAGAGGCACTCTCACTGCCCAGAAGAGGGGGCCCAAGCAGGGCAGATTCTTTAAAACTCATTTTTATGGCACCATGAGGACTTCCAGACTGCGTCCGTGGCGTCTACAGTAACGTAACCGGCGCTCTTGTCCCCTCACCGGGGGTGAGAGACCGCTGTCACCTTTAAAGTCCCCGATGCATCCTGCACCCCTCCCCTTTCTTTAGCCCCAGAAAGTGTCCTCAGTGCTGTGTTTTCCCCTTGACCCTGTTCACTTTTCTTGTGAGTTTGCCCATAGAGTTATAACAACATCTTACACATTTTTGCACATTTCTGTATTGCACGAAACAGGATCAGACTGCATTGAGTGGAGTCATTTCTAAGACGTGCTGTTTTTAAGGTTATTACGCTCCTGACACAATGCTGCTTCTGCCTCTTGCCACTGAGATGCATTCATATTCATCGACACAGGGGGCTCCTTCGCATGAATACATAAACATATTTCATTTATTTATTCTCTGATTGATGGACATCTGGGTTGTTTCCAGGTTTCTAGTTTTATGCTCCCCTGGATGGGATGCCATGAACTTCCTTGAATATATGCGAGATCTTAAACCGAGACATGGAATTGCCTGAACATAAATCATGCTCAAATTCACTTTATTTGACAAGTTATTTTCCAAAGCGACTGTTCCAATATCCACCCCGCCTCCCCCGGTGGTGTGTAAATAGTTCCACTTGCTCTGCATCCTACAGACTCGTCATACTTGGAGATTGAAATTTTTATCTCTTCTGCTGTTGATGGACAATTGCACTGGATGGACGATTATCGATTGTGAAGGAAACAGCTTGGAGCCCTGGAGGGCAGAGTCTTTTGTGGACACTTGTCTCCATGACCCTTGGGTGTGTACCTCTCTGTGGACATGCTGGGTCAACACCCTTAACTTTGTAAGAAACGTCTGAGCCACTTTGCATGGTGGGTTTGGCATCTCCCATGCCTGTCAGTGATGGAGGGAAGTTTTCCTTGCTTCAAATTCTTATCAGTATCGGCAGTTCCAGTCTCCTTATATTTCACTAGTGAATGTGCCATGGTAACTCACTGTGGTTTTAACTTGCGTCTCCCCAGTGAGTCATAAGGATTCGAAGCATTTTTTTTTTCAAAACGTCCATTGGCTGTTTGTATAGCTTCCTGTGTAAAACGACTTTTGAAGCCCTTTGCCCATTTTTCATTGAGCTACTTGTATTTTTTCTTTTGCTATTGAGAGGTGTGTGTTCTTTGCCCAATTCAGATTCACGTCCTTTGAGAGATCTGTATTTAACAGATATTTTCTCCAATTGTCTGCGGGCTGGTTCGTTTTCTTAGCAGTGTCTTTTGATGAGCAGAAGTGCATCATTTCAACACTTTCCCCTTCATCAATGCTGTCTTTTATGGCAATTGCTGTCTATGTCCTTTGTAAGAAATCTTTGCTTATCCTTAGATCTTGATGATATTCCACTATGCTTTGTCTCAAAGCTTTACAGATTTTTTTTATGTTTAAGTCTGTGATCCATCGCTAATTAATTGTTGTGTATGATGTGAGATAAGGATGAATGCTATTTTTTTTCCTGTTTGTTCTTGAAGCGCTATCAGATTCTGTCTCATGTACTCTGAGGCTTTGGGTTAGGTGCATGCATATTAGAGACCGTCAGGGCTTCCTGGAGAACTGGCCACTCCGTGACACAGTGTCTCTCTTTGTCTGAGATAGCTTTCCTGCTCTGAAGTCTGCTCTGTCTGAAATTAATATACCCACCTCAGTTTTCTTCTGATCAGTGTGAGCATGGCTTATCTCTCTCTGTTCCTTCACGTTTAATCTATCTGTGTGTTTATATGTGAACTCGGTTTCTTATACACCACCTATAATTGGGTCTTTTCTTCCTCCTATTCTTTTTAAAAATCCACTCTGACAGTATCTGTTGTATAATTGGTGTATTTAGACTATTGATGTTTGAAGTGATTATTTTACTTGGAGTAATATCTCCCATACTCATTCCTGTTTTCTCTGGTTGTCTTTATTCTTTGTTTCTTTTTCTTGTCTTCTACTCTTTTTCTGCAGTCTCTGATTTTAATTGAGCATTTTATATGACTCCTCTTTCTCATAAGTGTGCTTCCCTGATAGCTTGGACGGTAAAGAATCTGGCTGTAATGCAAGGGACCTGGGTTCAACCTTTGGGTCAGGAAAATCCCCTGGAGAAGGGGATGGCAACCCACTGCAGTATTCTTGCCTGGAGAATCCCATGGACAGAGGAGCCTGGTGGGCTCTAGTCTGTGGGGTCACAGAGAGTCGGACACGACTGAGCGACTAAGACTTTCTCCTCTCTCTCAGCAGATCAGTCATAATTTAGGAACATTGTTTAGAGTTTTTACAGTATACCACAGACAGTCCAAGTCCACGTCACAGAGAGTCCCTTAGGACCACGTCTTTGGTTCTGCCCTCTTGCCCCTGGTAACACTGCTGTTCATTCATTCTACTTCTCCATAAGCCACAACCAGCAACTCGTTGTTCAGCTGCTCAGTCGTGTCCAGCTCTTTCTAACACCATGGACTGTGGCAGGCCAGGCTTGCCTGTCTCTCACCGTCTCCCAGAGTTTCCTCAAACTCACGTCTACTGAGTCGGTGATGCCCTCCTGCCATCACATCCGTTGTCATGCTCTTCTGACCGCAATCTTTCCCGGCATCAGGTCTTTTCCGGTGAGTCAACCCTTTGCATCAGGTGGCCAAAGTATTGGAACTATTTTTATGTGGTTGCTATTATTATTTCGAACAAATTATCATCTGGTACCTCAATTAAAAACATGAAAAAATGAGAAAATAATAGCTCATATTGCCTTCATTCATTCTTCTTTAAGGTTCTTTATGTAGATCCCAGTTTCTGACTGATGTAATTTTTCCCTTCTCTGAAGAACTTTAACACTATCTGGTAAGGCAGGTCTACTAGCAATAAATCCATTCAGTTTTTGCTCATTTGATAAAGTCTTTATTTCTCCTTTACTTTGAAAGATAATTTTACTGGATATTGAGTTCCTGTTCATACAGTTCATGGGGTTCTCAAGGCAAGAATACTGGAGCGGTTTACCGTTCCCTCCTCCAGTGGACAACGTTTTGCCAGAACTGTCCACCATGACCTATCCATCTTGGATGGCCCTGCAGAGCATGGCTCACAGCTTCCTTGAGTTACGCGAGCCCCTTTGCTGTGACAGGGCTGTGATTCATGAAGAGGATGAGCCCCTAGGTCAGAAGGTGTCCAATATGCTACTGGGGAAGAACAGAGAAGCTGCTCCAGAAAGAATGACGAGGCTGGGCCAAAGTGGAAAGGACACTCTGCTGTATCTGGTGGTGCAAGTAAAGTCTGATGCTGTAAAGAATAATACTTCATAGGAACCTGGAATGTTAGGTCCATGAATCAAGGTAAATTTGACGTAGTCAAGCAGGAGATGGCAAGCGTGAATATCAACATCTTAGGAATCAGTGAACTAAAATGAATGGGAATGGGCAAATTTAATTCAGATGACCATTGCATCTACTACTGTGGGCAAGAATCCCTTAGGAAAAATGGAGTAGCCCTCATAGTCAACAAGAGTCTGAAATGCAGTACTTGGGTGTAATCTCAAAATGACAGAATGATCTTGGTTCCTTTTCAAGGCAAACCATTCAACATTACAGTAATCCAAGTCTATGTCCCAAGAACTGATGCTGAAAAAGCTGAAGTTGCCCAGTTCTATGAAGATGCACAACACCTTCTAAAACTAACAATGAAGAACTTTTCATCATTAGGGGGTTGGAATGCAAAAGTAGGAAGTCAAGAGATACCTGAATTAACAGGAAAGTTTGGCCTTGGATACAGAATGAAGCAGGGCAAAGGTTAGCAGAGTTTTGCCAAAAGAATGCACTGGTCATAGCAAACACACTTTCCCAACAGTACAAGAGAAGACTACATATGGTCATTGCCAAATGGTCACTACCGAAATCAGATTGATTATACTCCTTGCATCCAAAAATGGAGAAGCTCTGTAAACAAGACCTGGACCTGACTGTGGGTCATATCATGAGCTCCTTATTACAAAAAAATTAGGGCTTAAATTGAAGAAGGCTGTGAAAACCACTAGGCCATCCATTCAGGTATGACCGAAATCGAATCCCTTACGATTACACAGTGGAAGTGACAAATCGATTCAAGGGATTAGATCTGATAGACAGAGTGCCTGAAGAACTATGGACAGAGATTCATAACATTGCACAGGAGGCAGTGTTCAAAATCATCCCAAAGAAAAAGAAACACAAGATGACAAAGTGGTTGTCTGATGAGGTTTTACAAATAGCTGAGGAAAGGAGAGAAGTGAAAAGGAAGGGAGAAGGGGAGCGATATATCCAACTAAATGTGGGGTTCCAGAGAATACCAGGGAGCAATAATAAGACCATCTTCAATGAACAATGCAAAGAAATAGAGGAAAACAGTAGAATGTGAAAGACTAGAAATCTCTTCAAGAAAATTAGAAATACCAAGGGAACATTTCATGCAAAGATGAGCATGATAAAGGACAGAAATATTAAGTGAAGTGTACTAACTGAAGCAGAAGAGATTAAGAAAAGGTGGCAAGAATACACAGAATATCTGGTTTCTTAAGACAAAAAAAGTCTTAAGGACTCAGATAACCATAATGGTGTCGTCACGCACTCAGAGCCAGACATCCTGGAGTGTGAAGTCAAGTCGGCCTTAGGAAGCATTGCTATGAACAAAACTAGGGAGGTGATGGAATTCCAGTTGAGCTATTTCAAATCCTAAAAGATGATGCTGTTAAAGTGCTGCACTCAGTATGCCAGCAAATTTGAAAAATTCAGCAGTGGCCACGAGACTGGGAAAGGTCAGTTTTCATTTTAATCCCAAAGAAGGGAAATGCTAAAGAATGCTCAAACTACCATATAATTGCTCCCATTTTGCATGCTAGTAAGGTAACGTACAAAAGTCTTCAAGCTAGGCTTCAGCAATACGCGAACCAAGAACGTCCACTATACAAGCTGGATTTAGAAAAGCAAGAGAAACCAGAGATCAAATCGCCAACATCTGTTGAGTCATACAGAAAACAAGGGAATTTCAGAAAAACATCTACTTTTGCTTCATTGACGATGCTAGAGTCTTTGACTGCATGGATCACAACAAACTGTGGAAAGTTCTTAAAGAGATGGGAATACCAAACTACCTTATCTGTTTCCTGAGAAACCTGTATGTGGGTCCAGAAGCAACAGTTAGAACCTTACATGCAATAACTGACTGATTCAAAATTGGGAACTCCTTTCTCAATTAATGGGCTTCCTTGTTGGCTCAGCTGGTAAAGAATCCGCCTGCAATGAAGCAGACCTGGGTTTGATCCCTTGGTTGGGAGGATCCCCTAGAGAAAGGAAAGGCTGCTCACTCCAGTATTCTGGCCTGGAGCATTCCGTGGACTGTATGATCTATGGAGTCTCAAAGAGCTGGACACGATTGAGCGACTTTTACTTTCACTTTCCCAATTAAGATGAGTAAGATGAGGCTGTATCTTGTCACCCTGTTTTTTAATCTTATATGGAGAGTACATCATGTGAAATGCCAAGCTGGATGAATCACCAGCTGGTCAAGATTGTGGGGAGAAATATCAACAACCTCAGATATGCAGATGACACCAGCTTAAGGCAGAAAGCGAAGAGTAACTAAAGAGCTTCTTGATGAGAGTGAAAGAGGAGAATGAAAAAGCTGGCTTAAAAATCAACATTCAAAAACTAAGATCATGGCATCCAGTCCCGTCACTTGATGGTGAATAGAAGGGGAAAAAGTGGAAGCAGTGACAGATTTTATTTTCTTGAGCTGCAAAATCACTATGGACGGTGACTGCAGTCATGAAATTGAAAGACACTTGCTACTTGAAAGTAAAACTATGACAAACCTAGACAGCATATTGAAAAGCAGAGACATCACTTCACCTACCAATAGTCAAAGCCATGGGTTTTCCAGTAGTCACGTATGGATGTGAGAGTTGGACCAGAAAGAAGGGTGAGCACTGAAGAATTGATGCTTTTGAATTGTGGTGCTGAAGAAGACTCTTGAGAGTCCCTTGGACAGCAAGGAGATCAAACCAGTCAATTCTAAAGAAAATCAACCCTGAATATCATTGGAAGGACCGATGCTGAAGCTGAAACTCCAATACTTTGGACACCTGATGCGGAGAGCCAGCTCATTGGAAAAGACCCAGATGATGGGAAAGGTTGAGGGCAGAAGGAGAAGAGGGCAGCAGAGGATGAGATGACTGGATGGCATCACTGACTCAATGGATGCAAATCTGAGCAAAATCCAGGAACTAGTGAAGGACAAGGACGTCTGGGGTGCCACGAAGGGTCAGACAGGCCTTAACAACAGCAGCATTGAAGTACTCCACTCCCTCTCCCCCGGCATTTAAAATATTCCACTTCACTCTCTTCTCATTTGGAATATTTTGAAGGGAATTCTGATGTAATATTTATCCCTACATTCCCACCAAATTTGGCTTCTTACAGAATTTTCTCATTTTCTTTGATTTTCTGCAGTTTGGTCTGGATTTTGGGGTATTTATCTTGCCTGTGGTTCTCTGAGATCCCTGAGTCTGTGGTTTGGTGTTAATTTTGGAAAGTTCTCAGTCATTGCTTCAGATGCTATATTTTTCCTTTATCAGTTGAACCTGTATCACATCTTTTATGATTGCCTCACAGTTATTGGATATTCTGGTTTTTTTCCCCTTCATTCTTTTTTCTCTTTGTCTCTAAGAAGGGTAATTTGTTTTCGGTCAGGGTCAGATTTCGTTTTTTGTCTTGTTGCGCAAGGTGAGACCTATGACTTCAAAGCAGCTTGCATGCCAGACTGGAACCTTTTTACCTTTTCCACATGGACATCCACTACGTCTTGGAGATATTTTCTTTTCTCAATGAACGGCTTTGATGCTTCTGCCGAAGAAGTCAGTTGACCCTGTACTTATCAGTCTATTTCTGGACTCGACTCTGTTCTGTTGATCTATTTGTCCATCCTTATCCTTACAACTTATTTACTTTCAGTTCAGTTCAGTTGCTCAGTCGTGTCTGACTCTTTGCGACCCCATGAATCGCAGCACGCCAGGCCTCCCTGTCCATCACCAACTCCCGGAGTTTACTCAGACTCACGTCCATCGAGTCAGGGATGCCATCCAGCCATCTCATCCTCTGTCGTCCCCTTCTCCTCCTGCCCCCAATCCCTCCCAGCATCAGAGTCTTTTCCAATGAGTCAACTCTTCGCATGAGGTGGCCAAAGTACTGGAGTTTCAGCTTCAGCATCATTCCTTCCAAAGAACACCCAGGACTGATCTCCTTTAGAATGGACTGGTTGGATCTCCTTGCAGTCCAAGGCACTCTGAAGAGTCTTCTCCAACACCACAGTTCAAAAGCATCAATTCTTCGGTGCTCAGCCTTCTTCACAGTCCAACTCTCACATCCATACATGACCACTGGAAAAACCATAGCCTTGACTAGATGCGCCTTTGTTGGCAAAGTAATGTCTCTGCTTTTGAATATGCTATCTAGGTTGGTCATAACTTTCCTTCCAAGGAGTAAGCATCTTTTAATTTCATGGCTGCAATCACCATCTGCAGTGATTTTGGAGCCCAGAAAAATAAAGTCTGACACTGTTTCCACTGTTTCCCCATCTATTTCTCATGAAATGATGGGACCAGATGCCATGATCTTAGTTTTCTGAACATTGACTTTAGGTTACTGTAAACCGTAAATTCAGCATATGTAAGTCCCAGTATTGCTTTTTATACTCTTTGTTTGGCTTTTCTAGATTCTGTAAAATTCCATAGACGTTTTAGAGACAAGATTTTGATTCTTAAAAAGTGGTGCCGAGAGTCTACTTGTGAGTGTATTGAATCTAGAGGTCAGTTTAGGGAAAACTGACGTCTTGAAAATACTTAGCCACCCAATCCAAAAACTCTCCTCATCTATTTATTTAGTTCTCTCACTAGCCTTTGTAGCGTCCAGGGTACTTTTGCAGCTTCTTGTTAATCCGTTCCTAAGAACTTCATGTTTCTTTCTGACATTATTGTGAATAGAATTTACTTTTAAAAGTTTTTCTCTGATTTCTAAATGCTAGCAAATAAAAGGGCTTCCCTGGTGGCTCAGTTACTAAAGAATCTGCCTGTGATGCAGGAGACCAGGGTTTGATCCCTGGGTCCGGAAAATCCCTTGGAGAAGGACATGGCAACCCACTCCAGTGTTCTTGCCTGGAGAATCCCATGCACAGAGGAACCTGGCGGGCTACAGCCCATGGGGTCACAGAGTCAGATAAGACTGAGTGACTAACACCTAGCTTAGCTTAGTGTATAGAAATGTAATTTATCTTTGTATATTGACTTATATCCTGAGGTCTGGATAAAGAATTCACTTGCTAATTTTACTAAATTTTTTGATTCCTTAGGTTTTTCTATGTTAATAATCATGGCATCTGTGCATTCAGTTTTTATTTTTCCTGTTTTATCTGTGTGATCTTCTTTCATTCCCCTGGCCCTTTTGATTCTTTTCATGTGATTTTTGCACCTGTTTTGCATAATGTTAAATGATTACTCTACATTTGCATTTTAAACTTATCATAATCTGCTTAGAGTTTACATGATATTACTTCTTGTAGAATATAGGAAATTGTAACAGTATAGTTCTCTGTGCTATTTTGCCTTATTACCTCCACAGAGCTTATAATTCAGTCCAGTTCAGTCGCTCAGTCGTGTCCAACTCTTGGCGATCCCATCGACTGCAGCATGCCAGGCCTCCCTGTCCATCACAAATTCCCAGAGCTTCCTCAAATTCATGTCCATCAAGTCGGTGATGCCATCCAACCATCTCATCCTCTGTCGTGCCCTTCTCCTCCCGCCTTAAATCTTTCCCACCATCAGGGTCTTTTCTAAGGAGTCAGTTCTTGGCATCAGGTGGACAAAGTACTGGGACTTCAGCTTCAGCATCAGTCCTTCCAATGAACATTCAGAACTGATTTCCTTTAGGATGGTCTGGTTGGATATCCTTGTAGTTCAAGGGACTCTCAAGAGTCTTCTCCAACGCCACAGTTGAAAAGCATCAACTCTTCGGTGCTCAGCTTTCTTCACAGTCCAACTCTCACATCCATACATGACTACTGGAAATACCATAGCTTTGACTAGATGGACCTTTGTCAGCAAAGTAATGTCTCTGCTTTTTAATATGCTCTCTAGGTTGGTCATAGCTTTTCTTCCAAGGAGCAATCGTCTTTTAATTTCATGGCTGCAGTCATCATCTGCAGTGATTTTAGAGGCCCCCCCAAATAAAGTCTGCCACTGTTTTCTTTGTTTCCACATCTATTTTCCATGAAGTGATGGCAAATAACTAAGATGCCATGATCTTAGTTTTCTGAACGTTGAGCTTTAAGCCAACTTTTTCACTCTCCTCTTCCACTTACATCAAGAGGCTCTTTAGTTCTTCTTCGCCTTCAGCCATAAGGGTGGTGTCATCTCCATATCTGAGGTTATTGATATTTCTCCTGGCAATCTTGAGTCCAGCTTGTGCTTCATCCAGCCCAGCGTTTCTCACGATGTACTCTGCATATAAGTTAAATAATCAGGGTGACAATATATAGCCTTGATGTACTCCTTTCCCGATTTGGAACCAATCTGTTGTTCCATGTCCAGTTCTAACTGTTGCTTGTTGACGTGCATACAGATTTCTCAGGAGGCAGGTCAGGTGGTCTGGTATTCCCATCTCTTTCAGAATTTTCCACAGTTTATTGTGATCCACGGAGAAGGCAATGGCACCCCACTCCAGTACTCTTGCTTGGAAAATCCCATGGATGGAGGAGCCTGGTAGGCTGCAGTCCATGGGGTCGCTAAGAGTGGGACACGACTGAGTGACTTCACTTTCACTTTTCACTTTCATGCATTGGAGAAGGCAATGGCACCCCACTCCAGTGTTCTTGCCTGGAGAATCCCAGGGACGGGGGAGCCTGGTGGGCTGCCGTCTATGGGGTCGCACAGAGTCGGGCACGACTGACGCGACTCCGCTTTGTGATCCACACAGTCAAAGGCTGTGCTGTAGTCAGTAATGCAGAAGTAGATGTTTTCCTGGAACTCTCTTGCTTTACATATACTTTTTTGCTTTAAACTATTCTATTTCTATTAAATGAATTAAGGTGAGAGTCTATATTTTTATATGTCAATATACTATGCGGGGCCTCCCAGGCGGCACGGTCGCAGAAACCAGTACTCAAGAAACCAAGCACCACACCTGGAGAGTTGGAGAACTCAGGTGTATTACGCCAGCCGGCCCAGAGGAGTTAACACTCCAAGTTCTGAGCCCTGAACAAAGGGGTTACAGAGTTTTTATAGAGAGACTGTAGTGGGCAACACCAGCTGTTAACAGGCTGGTTTAAACCTAGGGCTTTCGAACACGCAGGAACAGTGGTCAAGACGGGGAGGGGGATGCCTGGTCTTTACACGGACAGGCATGTTTAAGCAGGCTTGCAGGGGCTGGGCGACTGCAAAGAGCAGGACAAGGTGAGTGAGATAAACTCCACTTCCTAGTATTGCAAGTCCCCACTTTCTGAGACTACGTGACCTACGTGATCTAGACGTTGCAAGGGGCAAGCTGAGTTACAGAGGCAGAAGAAGGAGGTTATGTAAAATTTTAACTTTTCCTCTTCAGCACTAGTGGTAAAGAACCCACCTGCCAGTGCAGGACACATAAAAGATGCAGCTTAAGTCCCTGACTCGTGAAGATGCCCTGGAGGACAGCATGGCAACCCACTCCAGTATTCTTGTTTGGAGAATCACATGGACACAGGAGCTTGCAGGCTAAAGTCCATAGGATCGCAAAGAGTTGGATATGACTGAAGCAACTTCACATGTGTGCATGATACTATGCAGGGGACTTCCCTGGTGGCTCAGTGATAAAGAATCTGCCTGCAGTGCAGGAGATGTGGCTTCAATCCCTGGGTGGGGAAAATCCCCTGGAGCAGGAAATGGCAGTCATTGAGCTGGAGAGGTTCCAGTGAAAGTGAAAGTCGCTCAGTCCCATCTGACTCTTTTTTCGACCCCATGGACTATACAGCCCATGGAATTCTCCAGACCAGAATACTGGAGTGGGTAGCCCACATTGCAGGTGGATTCTTTACCAGCTGAGTCACCAGGAGAGGTTCCAGAGACACATAAATCCAGAGACATATGTATAAATAATACATGTGCTATATTTATTCATTTTTATCCTTATTATTTACTCGCATAACTGGCATTTCTGGTAATAGTTTTCTTTTGCATAGGTCTTTGTATAGATCTGAGTTGTCCATCAACATCATTTCTTGTATGGAAGACCTACTTGTATTTAATTTTCTCAATTTTGATTTATATAAAAATATCTTCACCTTCACTTGTGAAGCTTATTTTGTTTATATATAGATTTTTGGGTTGATATTTTTCCCTTTAAAGATATATTTCCATTGCTTCCTGGTCTTTGACGGTTCTGATGAGAAGTCAGCTGTCACTTACACAATTGTTCCTCAGAATGAAATGTAGCAGTTTCTTCTGGGTATTTTCAAGGTTGTTTGCCTTTGGAGTTAAATTATTTGATTTTGATGTGCCTTGTTGGTGTTCATTTTTATTTATCCTGCTTGTGGCTCATTAAATTTCTTGAACATATAGATTTCTCAAATTTGGGCGTTTTTTGGGGGGGGACCTACTTTCATCAATATCCTTGATGTGTTTTGAAATAATGCAAACAAAGCATAATATTCAATATTTTGTTCATCATGGTCTTCAGATCTTTTATTTTGACACAGATTATTTCTCACTTGTACTGTCCGTTACTGAGAGTGATGTTACTCTGACTGTGTGTTAATATTTTCTTACCCAGTTTGATGCCCCGTTATGAGGTGTGTACAAAATTTCAAATGTGACTTCTTGATGAATTAAACATTTAACGTAATATGCTCACTCTCCTTATTTCTTGTAATAGCTTTGACTTGTAGTGGATTTGATTTTTTTTAAAATTTAAATGGCAGACACAGCAGCCACATCTGCTCATTCTGTTTGTCTTAATTTCTGGCTGGTCAGGTCTTGGTTGCGGCATGCAGGCTCTCCACTGTGAGGCGTGGCCTTCCCTCTGGGAGCGGCATGCGGGCGCCACGGCTCGCGAGCTCTTAGTTGCCCCACGTGGGGTCTTGGATCCCCAGGCAGGGATTCAACCCAAGTCCCCTGCACTGGAAGGATTCGCTGGACCACCAGGGAAGTCCTCTTGATTCCAATATTGATATAATTGGACTGTGTGTGTGTGTTAGTCTCTCAGGAGTGTCTGACTCTTTGTGACCCCAAGGACTGTAGCCCGCCAGGCTCCTCTGTCCATGGGATTCTCCAGGCCAGAATACTGGAGTGGGTTGCCACGCCCTTCTCCAGGGGATCTTCCCAACCCAGGGATTGAATGCTGGTCTCCTGCATCGCAGGCAGATTCTTTATTGTTTGAGCTACAGGGAAGTCTAATTAGACTAACTACACATACATTTATCTTTCAATCTTTCTGTGACTTTATGGTTTTCTTTGACTTGTAATTCAGTATAGTTAGATTTTATTAGAGTTTATCTGTTGGTCTTTGCCTTTTAAGTGAACTTTAATTCTATGTACACTTGTTTTAATCAGTGGTATATCTAGGTTTGTAATTACTCTCATGCTGTGCTCTTATCTTGATCTTTCTTTGTTATTTTGCCTCTCATTTCTTCTTTTATCCTGCACTGACACTTTTTTCTCTTTAAAATTTTTCTCTGAAAGTTCTGAGAAAGTACAGTATGTTTCTATTATTTTAGTTTTTAGTCCACACAGACTTTATTTTCTTGGGCTCCAGAATCACTGCAGGTGGTGACTGCAGCCATGAAATTAAAAGATGCTTGCTCCTTGGAAGAAAAGCTATGATAAACTTAGACAGCATATTAAAAACAGAGACATTACTTTGGTGACAATGGTCTGTCTAGGCAAAGCTATGGTTTTTCTAGCAGTCATGTATGGGTGTGAGAATTGGACCATAAAGAAAGCTGAGCGCCAAAGAACTGATGCTTTTGAACTGTGGTGTTGGAGAAGACTTTTGAGAGTCCCTTGGACTGCAAGGAGATCCAGCCAGTCCATCCTAAAGGAAATCAGTCCTGAATATTCATTGGAAGGACTGATGCTGAAGCTCCAATACTTTGGCCACCTGATGTGAAGAACTGACTCCTTAGAAAAAAGCCTGATGCTGGGAAAGATTGAAGGCAGGAGGAGAAGGGGATGACAGAGGACTAGATGGATGGATGGCATCACCGACTCAATAGACATGAGTTTGAGTAAGCTCTGGGGGTTGGTGATGGACGGGGAAGCCTGGCGTGCTGCAGTCCATGGGGTGGAAAAGAGCTGAACATGACTGAGTGACTGAACTGAACTGTTATCACCTTTACGTCTAATTCATCAAATATTAACACAAAATACCTTCTCCATGTATTACAAAGGGGCTTCCCTCATAGCTCAGTTGGTAAAGTCTGTGCCTGCAGTGAAGGAGACCTGGGTTCAATTCCTGGGTCAGGAAGATCCCCCGGAGAAGGGAATGGCAACCCACTCCAGTGTTCTTGCCTAGAGAACCCCATGGACAGAGGAGCCTGGCGGGCTACAGTCCACAAGGTCTCAAGAGTTGGACACAACTTAGTGACTGAACCACCACCACCACCACGTATTACAAAGACCCCAGAATATCCTAATCATCTCTCTATGACTTACTTACCATAACTGTCATGAATTCAACACTTCTTTTTTGGTAACACAAGATTATTATAGTTTTTCGTAGTTAATTATTCACAATTTATTCGCAGTTTATCTCACATTTGTCGTTTCTTTGTGCTTCACTCCTCTTTTCATTTTAGATCTCCTAGTACTTCTGTCCTTCCATGTGAAATATATACTTAATTTCTTTTAGGTAGAGCCTTTCAGTGCAAACCATCTCCGTGTTTGGTTTCTGAAAAGGCTGTATTTCACTGGTGTTCCTGAAGGATGTTATTGCCAGGTACAGACTTCCGGGTTGGACTGTTTCACCCCAACACACTGAGGATCTCTTTAGGTGTCTCCTGCTTCGATTGCTGAGGCTGGTAAGTCCTCTTTCAGGTTAGATGTCGTCCTCTGAAGATGACCTCTCTTTTCTCCCAACTACCTTAAACATGTTCTTTGCTGTTCTGCAATTTCACTATGATGTTTCTGTGCATAAATCTTGTTCAGATTTATTCCAAATGGAATTAATTGGCCTTCTTGAATCAATGATAATTCAATCAATTTAACTGCTTTTTATTTAAAAAAATTGTTAGCCGTTATCTTTAAAAATATCATCTCTTTCATTTGTCTGTCTCCGTCTCTTTCTGGAGCGTTGATGAGACGAATGTGAAATGATCTCACTGTTCATGGGTTGACTTCTCTTTCTTTGTCTCCATCTCTTGGTCTTTCTGGATGCTTTTTTGGTATAATTTATTCTTACATAACTCCGAGCTTATTAATTCGTCCTCCTTTCCAATGCTGTCTAATCAGGTATTAAATCTACCCACTGAATTATTAATTTCAACAACTCTACTTTTCGCCTGTAGAAGTTGTGTTTGCTTTATTGGAAAGTCTGTTCCTCATTGTTCTCCTTCATTAGTTCCTCTCCGCTTCTTGGAACACATTACTGGTTTGGGCTTTTTATGCATTTTTATTTCCTTTCTTTTATTTTCATTCTTTTTTCTGCCATCTCTTCCTCATTGTGCCCTGTTCTTTGTTTATTCCATGATTTCTTTCACACGGAACAGTGCACAGTTCTTTCCCTGGGGAGTCTCTCTAAGTCCTGGGGTGTAAGTAGCTGCTTCAGAGGGCATCTGGATTTGATTCTTTCGGGATCCAGACAGTGGTACTGTCTAGGACCTCTACGTGGAAGGCTCAGGTGACATTTTATTTGGACCACGAATGTATGAATGTGGGTTGTTACTCCGTGTCTGAGTGGCTTTTTGTTAACAAAACTTAGAGGATGTTTTTCCCTCGAGTGCCAGTTGAGAGACTGGTGCTTTCCCACGCTGTCTCTGGGGTGGGCAGCAGGCGTGTCTGCGCTTCACCTGTGTGCTCACTGCCCCAGGGGTGGGTCCTCAGAGTGTTCCCACCTTGGGAAGATTCTGAGCTTTGCCTTCTTTTCTTCGAAAGGCCAGACATTTGAAGTTCAAGTTCACCACGAGTAACCTCAAGGTGAAAACCGGCTTTTGTGCTCTGTCCACCTCTCTTGTTTTAGTCTTCCCTGAGCTCAGAGATGGCCTGTTTTATCTGGCAGTCCATGGATGCACTTAATAAATTATAAAGCAAATTTTATCTGCTATTTTTTTTCTTCAGGGGCCAATCCAGATATTCATGCAGCCAGAGTAAATTCTAGGGCAGAGTTTATAAAATTGCTGTCCCGATGATCAGGTCATGACATCAATTTGGAGGGTTTTAGAGGTGACCAGTATTTTACTTTATTTTTATTTGTTTTTTTGATGCTTACCTAAATTTATTATTACTATTTTTTAATTTATTTATTCACTTTTTGGCTTCATTGCATGACATGTGGGATCTTAGTTCTCCTACCAGGGTTTGAACCCTTGTCCCCTGCAAAGGAACCACAGATTCTTAACCACTGAACTACCAGGGAAGTTCCATAATCATTATTTTTAAATAGAACAGAATGAAATTAAGTGAAATAGAAAGCGTCAGTATTCATTCGACCCAGTAGGTACTCTGTCATCAGACTCTGAGTTCATGGATGGACCCGTGTTCACATGTGCAGGTGTGGGTGACTGAATCCCAGTAGAGTGCGCCTCTTATGTTTGGTAATATTACAACTGTCTCCAGGGTAGAGTGCTGCTTCTCAGACCATCTGGGGATCTTGCTGAGACTCAGATCCTGATTCAGCAGGTCTGAGCTGGAGGCCTGACGCTCTGACTGCCTGCAGGCTCCTGACAGCGCTGGTTGGTGCAGGGCTCTGAAGCACGCTGAGTCGGCATGTCTGTATCTGCTCTCCGCCGCCCCTGCACATCCCAGAAGCTGGTACAGGAAGCAGGTTCATCATGAGATAGATGAGGGTGGGAAAGGGCGCAGGGCGCAACCTTTAAAAGAGAGACACAGCCCTTGAAGACTTGACGAAGGCTGGCTAGAGCCCGCTAGGTCCAAGACGGCGGAAGGTCCAACCTCCAGCAGCCCTTGCCGCTCATTATACGCTCAGGGAAATACGCCCGCTGTAAAGGACACATCCACCAGCGCCAGGACGCTTCTGACGGTAACCGCAAAAGGCCAAAAAGTGGGCGGCGGCCCAGTTCCTGGAAATCTCCACTCCTTCCCCCGAAATAACTGGGATAATCTTCCCACTCGTTAGCTTATGAAGGTACCCAGCCCGTAAAAACCAGCCACCCTGTATTTGGGGGCCACTCGCACTTCCTAGTCGACCCCATGCCCTGGGCTGCTCTCTCCTCCTGAGACGCACCGCATCCTGCCTGTGGAGTGCCCGTCTCTCTCAACGAACCTGCTTCCACTTGGTTACGGCTCCCTCTTGAATTCCTTCCTGCATGAAGCCAAGGAAGGACCCTCGCTTGGCGCCCTGTCCCAGGGACTCCCCCGGGAGCAAGAAGACAACCATCCTCTTGAGCCCAGTTCTTGCAGCAGCCGCACCCAAAGCCTCCTCCTGCTCAGCTCCACATCCTACAGGCAGCCAGGCCGACGCGGCCCCTGGTGGAGCCGAGTCTAAGAGCTGTGCGGCCATCCGGTCTCGTCCCCATTTCTGAGGATGCCGAGAGGGCTCTCAGAAGCACGACACCATAAACCGTGTGTGCTCAGGACCGCCCTCTCGGCAGCCTCTGAAACAGCGGGCATCGTTTATCTTCATGCACTCAGCTTTCTCTGCTGCAGAATTTTTCCCCTCTACAAGATGTGCATACCAAATTTCCAGAAGTCAATCACCGAGGGCTAATAAAAATGCCCAATAAATTCGGAATACACCTTCCAACGAGAACACCATATGCAAATGACAACGTAATTCCATTATTAAACGTTACTCCTGGAGCACTGGCGTGAGGCAGAGCCATTTGAATTGTGGGTCCAGGAAAATTGCTGTTGTGCTTTCTGGCAGCAACAAAGGCTGGAGTCAAAGGCTGTAAAATATCACAGGCTCCGCCGCCCGCCTTTGTTTTTCAGTGTAAACTACTTGCATTACTATTTACATATCAATGCAAACTTCCTTTTGCTAAATCATGCAAATGAAAGAGCAGGGTTCAGGACAGCCCTGAATGGAACGCTGGGGATCACTTTGCAGGCTATTTCTTTTTTATTTATCCCAGGTCCCCAAACATTTGGGCCAGTCAGGCCAGTAATGCAATTACTCTGAGTCTCTGGCTCAAAAGCGCTCGTGTTTATGGTGCCCGGTTGATCTGGCTTGGATTTAGAGATTAGAGGGCAGGAGCCGGCTCCAACCACTCGCTGAATCTCTGGCGCTTTGAGAGGAGAGGTGGGGTGTTGTGAGGGATGCTGAGAGTGAAAGTTGCACGATCGTGTCCGACTCTTTGTGTCCCCGTGGACTCTGCAGTCCGTGGACTTCTCCAGGCCAGAATACTGGAGTGGGTAGCCTTTCCCTTCTCTAGGGGATCTTCCCACCCAGGGATCGAACGCATGACTCCTGCATTGCAGGTGGATTCCTTACCAGCTGAGCCACAAGGGAAGCCCAAGAATACTGGAGTGGGTAGCCTACCCCTTCTCCAGCAGATCTTCCCCACCCAGGAATGGAACTGGGGTCTCCTGCATTGCAGGTGGATTCTTTACCAACTGAGCTGGGATGCTGGGGGATGCTAAAATGTCTGGCTTTTATTTTTTTTAAAGTTTAGAGATTGCAGTCTTGACTCCATGATCTTCTAACCATCAACCAAGTTTAGAGGAGCACGTGCAGGCACAAAGCTTCTCTCTGATTCACATTCAGAGAGGAGACAAGGATGGGAGGCTTACCATCTCTCTGTGTTGATAAAGATGTCATGTCTCTGCTCTAACTGGGTTGTAATGCCATTCCTTTCCTTAAATGATATCAAACCAGTCAATCCTCATGGAAACCAACCCTGAAGATTCATTGGAAGGACTGATGCTGAAGCTGAAGCTCCATTACGTTGGCCACCTGATGTGAAGAACAGACTCATTGGAAAAGACCTTGATGCTGGGAAAGATTGAAGGCAGGAGGAGAAGGGGACGACAGAGGATGAGGTGGTTGGATGGCATCACCGACTCGGTAGACATGAGATTGAGCAAACTCGGGGAGATGGTGATGGACAGGGAGGCCTGGTGTGCTGCAGTCCATGGGGTCGCAAAGAGTCGGACGTGACTGAGTGACTGGACAACAGCAGCGTTGACAAAGATGTCACATCTCTGCTGTAACTTGGTCACAATCCCATTCCTTTCCCTAACTGGTTCCAAAGTAAAATTGTAAGCAATTGTGAAGGCGTATGGCCTGTGAAATGTCAAATGGCCAAGTAGTAATAACAAACCCTTGTGGCTCAGTTCTGCGTCCTCCGTCCCCTGTGCGCCTCCTCCCTGGGGCCGCACTACGGCCTTGGACCTGTCTCGTGTTCATGGTGTTTCATCTTTGAATTTCCCCTTGATGAACGCCACATTCCCCAAGACCAAAATTGAATGTTTCTTTTGTTTATGTTCACAGGACCACACTGGGACAATACGCCAGGGCCTGGGAGTCCAGAGCGGCCTGGGCGCCCGGGGGTGTCTCTCTGTCCAGGGTGGGCAGCCCCCGACTGCCAGCCCTTTGCTGCTGTTTAGCCGCCCAGTCTTGTCTGGCTTTTTGCAAACCCATGGACTGTAGCCCTCCAGGCTCGTCTGTCTATGGGATTTCCCTGGCAAGAGTGCTGGAGTGGGTTGCCATTTCCTTCTCCAGGGTTGGGGGGGCGGTGAATCTTCCTGACCCAGGATCCAACCGGCGTCTCCTGCGTTGGCTTCACCCCTCCTATCAGCTCTGGGTCCCTCCGATTCTCCTCTCCTCCCACCTTCCTGGGCGGGGTCTTTGTCTGTTTCCCCGACCCCTGCTCCACCTCCTTGGCCTCTGTGAATCCATCAAATATCAGACTTTTCATGAGCTGATGAGTCAACCCCGCTGTTACACACTTACCGCACTGATTCACGTTGGATTGCCGCGGGGCCGCTGCCGTGGCTGTGGGCCCTCGAGGTCGGGGGCTTGTCCCCTGGTCAGTCATGGCCTGGCGTGTAGCACGTGCTCCGTAAGCATTTGTGAAAAACTGCACAGACGGAGGAAAGAGCAATCGTGTCCAGCCAGTGTGTGATGGAGCCTGACTCAGAGCTAGTCTCTCTGGCCCCAAAGCGAGATTGTCTGCCTTTCCCTGCTCATCACCCGACAAAGAGAACCACGGGAGCTGCCCAGGAGACGCACGGCAGGCTGCACCCGGCCTGCCCGGTCCCTCTCGGCCTGCAGTGCCACGGCTGACCCGCGACGCCACCTCCAGTCCTCAGCACCCCCAACCCTGGCCGGTCCTGACGGTGACGTTGAGGAATAGCAGGACATATGTGGAGACAGAGGCTGCGGGGCCACAGGGAGAGGTGTGTCCCTGCGGAAGCTGCTCTGATGTGTCTTGTCCGGCAGCCCCGTCCAGCCCTGCTGGTCACAGCTTGGGCTGAGCCAGCCATGGGACCTGGGGTGCCTGCTTCCTGCTCCATCACACCCTCATCTTCTGAGACGTGACAGGGAGGGTGCCAGCTGTGCTCCCTGTGGGGGTCTCCCCCCCGACTCCCCATTTTTGGGGACCCCCAGCCCCATAGCAGTGGAGGGCCTGAGGGCACAGAGGCTCATCAGGGCACCCAGGGTCCCACAAGACGGCAGCTTGTGTTGGGTGGTCTCCAGATGATGTGGCCACACCCGGGACCCCAGAGGAACCAGCCTCCACCAGTGCCCTCTGAACAGTCCCCGAGATTAGAGGCGGGGCCAGGGTGCTCCCTCGAGAGTCATCCCGCCCTCTGGAAGCCCCTCCTTTAGAGTGCTCTGTGGGGCTTGGAGGTCTTCCTGCTGCCACGGGGACACACCCCCTCAGAGCCGCTCTGCAGGGCTCCTCCTCTGAGAACCCTGTTCGCTCCCTGATTTAATCAGTTCTCCCAGTGAGCGACTCCGGTCTCTTGTAGCATTTATCACAGGGGACGCATTGCTATCCACGGCCTCTTTCTCCAGTGGATGGTCACTGGGGGACAGGCCTGCCCATCCAGCGTGGCTCACGGTGGCCTCACTCGGCTGGACCCCCTGTGAGCTGGGCCTGTCCACTGAGCCGTTGTCTGCAGGGAGCATTTTGCTGGGGTCGCAACCTGATTTTTAAGACGTGAAAACATCTTGGCGAGAAGTGAAAGCAGTTACTTAAAATGTGCAGATGCCTGTGGACCTCAAGGCAGACAAGTCACCCACTCTGGGAGCTGATTGTGACTGGATCCTGGGATGTCGGCATGATGGCCGCACATGGTGCCTTAGACCCAGCAGGGAGGTGCTCTGCTTTTAGTGGTGGGGATCAGTTCAGTTCAGTTCAGTTCAGTCGCTCAGTCGTGTCCAACTCTTTGCAACCCCATGAATCACAGCACACCAGGCCTCCCTGTCCATCACCAACTCCCAGGGTTCACCCAAACCCATGTCCGTGGAGTCGGTGATGCCATCCAGCCATCTCATCCTCTTTTGTCCCCTTCTCCTCCTGCCCTCAATCCCTCCCAGCATCGAGGTCTTTTCAAATGAGTCAGCTCTTCGCATCAGGTGGCCAAAATATTGGAGTTTCAGCTTCAGCATCAGTCCTTCCAATGAACACCCAGGACTGATCTCCTATAGGATGGACTGGTTGGATCTCCTTGCAGCCCAAGGGACTCTCAAGAGTCTTCTCCAACACCACAGTTCAAAAGCATCAATTCTTCGGCACTCAGCTTTCTTCACAGTCCAACTCTCAGATCCATACATGACCACTGGAAAAACCATAGCCTTAACTAGATGGACCTTTTTTGGCAAAGTAATGTCTCTGCTTTTGAATATGCTATCTAGGTTAGTCATAATTTCCTTCCAAGGAGTAAGTGTCTTTTAATTTCATGGCTGCAGTCACCATCTGCAGTGGTGGGAATGCTCGTGGACAAATGAGAGCTCGCAGTGCTTCTTGACTTTTTGTGTTTTGCTCTTTTGGAGGAAAGTGTAGGAGGACAAAGGTCTTGGCTGAGTTGACACTTTGAGTTGGATGCTTCAGCTGGCTGTTCTCGGGGTGGGGGTTGCTGCTACTCCAGAGGGGACTTCTGAGAAGGCACCAGGGACCCAGGGCCTGCTCTCTTGGGGTCTGACGTTACCCTGGGGAGTGCGCCTGTGGAGGGCCAGGGTCCCTGGACGGGGTGGGAGGGAGCGAGTGCCCAGAGATGCGCCTGACCAGAGAGAGGAGCCTGGCGTGTCTGTGTGAGGCGAGCGGACGTGTCAGACCCCCACACCCGGTCACTCTCTGCCCACCCCCTGGACCCGGGTCTGCACTCTAGGGGCGCTGGTCTGCATTAGATATGCATGTCTATCGCCATTTCTCAGACAAATTGCATCCTTCAGCGCCCCGAGAAGGCGCTTCCCCAAACACTCACAGAGTTTGGGGAATGTGTGCTCCTTGGGTGCAAGAGTGAGCCCAGGAGATGTGGGAGGGTGTCTGGCTGGGGGACGTTTGTCGGGGGTTGGGGTGGGGGGACTGTGCCCACCCCCAGCCTCGAGTGTGGACGGTGGGCGGCACCCATGGTGATGGCGACTTGGGGTGAAGTCCTCGGCAGAGGGCCAGCTGGAGAGGGCACAGAACATCCACTGTGGATTAACCACGGCAAACCCAGGCAGGTGGAGAGTGCGAAAGGTCATCAGAGTGCCAGTCAAAGATGAGCCGAAGGTTGGGGCCCATGCTGCCCCTTCTTAGACCCTCTGCACGGGCTCGCTGATGCTCGCTAGCTCCCAAATGCCCTCAACGCCACGGCCTCCCCGCCCACAGGGAGGACCTGCTCCCGGAGCGGGCCGGGCGGAGCCGGGAGTCTCCCTTGTTGCCTCGGAGCACCGGCCACAGAGACGAGGCAGACATCTGCAGAGCAGCCATGGCCGAGTGGCCAGTGTCCTGGGAAGTTCGCAGGGGCCGGGGAGGGAGGCGTCCGAACATGTCCTCAAAGTGCGTCTTCTGTTTGAAACAGCGCAGTAAGACAGCTGGAGGGGGTCAGGACCTCCTGCCTGGGAGCAGGTCCATGAAGTGCCGTCAGGACTCACGTCTTCCAGTTTCCGTGTCCGTGAGAGAACGACCGATGCGCCATTCTCTAGTGAGGGGTGCCAGCGCTGCACAAGACTCGATCCCTCCTGCGGTGCACACGTACTCAGGGAGGCCAGTTCTGCATAAGAACCTAGTGCTAGAGAGCTGGTGCTGGGAGCAGCGGTCTGAACGGGGCTGTGCTGTCCTCCGGGGACAGTGGTGATGTGTGGAGGCTGGTGGTCACCCCTGAGGGGTGGCAGTTCCTGTCTCTGGGGGGTGGGGGAGCTGGAGCCCTGGGGTGCCAGCCTGGCCCCTCAACTGGGAGAGACATGCCAGAGGCTCGGTGATGTGGGGGGGCCCCCCTGATGGTTCCACAGATGGTGACGGTGACCCCACCCCAGTGACAACCATGGGGATCTCAAATGTTGATGGGAAAAGTTGGATTTGATGCCGGAAGCCTGGCCCCCCTGCGGGGCTCCCTGCAGGCTCCCCGCGCCCCGCTGCCCATCAGGCTCTCCCACCCTGCCCCTCCCCTCCCTGAGTCCCGCTCAGGTGCCCAGTGTCTGGCTGAGCCTCCGGGGTGAGGGGCGCTGGGGTCCCCTCCCCTCACCCAGTGAGGGGCTGAGGGGCCAGGCCAGGAGCTCCCGCTCCGCTGTGTCTGTGGGAACGCCCCTTCAGGAGGCGGCTCTTGCAGGCCTGGTGTCCACACCAAGGTTTCAGGTTCCTCCCGGCAGGGTGTTCCGACCACTTAGGAGCTGCATCCTCAGCCGCAGGCCTCAGACTAGCAGGAGCATCACCGAGACCCTGTTCCCTGCTCGGTGCAGCCTGGTGGACGGCTGTGGTCCACCCACTGAGCCGGGACTCGGCCCGTCGCCGCTCTCCAGGGGGCCCGCGCCCCTCAGCTCTGCCCCCTGCGCCTGCCTCAGGCCTGGCAGGAAGCCGAATGAACAGGTCAGGGGTCACGGGGGTCAGAGGACAGGTTGGACACACTTGCCCTCTGCTCAGGGGCTGCGGGGTGGGCTGGAGGGGCTGGCTGGGAGGGCAGCCCCAGGGCACTTCTCTGTCCATCTGCCTAGTGACCTTGGGGACAGTGTCCTCAGCTGAACACAAAGCTGATGAGGACGGGCAGGGCTTGTGGCCAGCTTCAGCATGCATGTGGCGGGCCTCCTGCAGCCCCTTCTCAGGAGCAGAAGACGTGGGTGGTTAGATGCCCGCCCCGCCCTGCGATGGTGGTGACGGTCACAGGAGGACGCGCTGTCCAGGCCATCAGAAGGTTCACGCCCGGGCCTGCGTGTTTTTGTATAGCACGCACACCTCAATAAGGCTGGAGAAACCCAAACCAGCACCCCCCGGTGGCCTCTGGAGGCAGAGGCAGGGTTTCAGCCCAGGGTCCAGGGTCCAGGGAGGGGTCCCCGAGAGAGCTGGTCAGGGCGCTCTGTGTGCAACTGCACAGCAGAGGCCGGCCTGAGGCCCAGCCCTGCTCACCTGGGTCACACGGGGCGGCCAGGCCTCCCGGGGACACGGGCACACTTGTCATCTACTAAGATTAAAAGACCTGGACCCCCAGGACAGGGTGGCCCCCGTCCTGGCACCGGAAGGGTGGTGGGGGGAACGGGGGCCTGGCCTGACAGGACGAACGCGGGGCTCTTTGCCTGAGATGATCTCAGACCATCTCTGCCAAAGTAGAGAGGGTACGTAAACCCGGTGATGGGCTTTTAATTTCAAGTTTTTTAAGATAATAGTTTTGTAGCAGGTTCATTCTTTTACTCAGCACTAGTTTTTCAGCGGGAGAAGGCAATGGCACCCCACTCCAGTACTCTTGCGTGGAAAATCCATGGATGGAGGAGCCTGGTGGGCTGCAATCCATGGGGTTGCTAAGAGTCAGACATGACTGAGTGACTTCACTTTCACTTTTTACTTTCATGCATTGGAGAAGGAAATAGCAACCCACTCCAGTGCTCTTGCCTGGAGAATCCCAGGGACGGGGGAGCCTGGTGGGCTACCGTCTATGGGGTCGCATAGAGTCGGACACGACTGAAGCGACTTAGCAGCAGCAGCAGCAGTTTTTCAGCGAGAGAGCCAGCTCCCAGCTAAGATAAATTTCAGCTGAGCCCTGGAGTGGAATCCAATTTAGACTTCCCCCGCTTCGGCGGAGCTCATTAGCGACGTTCTGCCTGTCGAGTCGAGTCCGTCCCGGCCGCGCCGCTTCTGTTTGGTAAGCAGATTGGGAGATAAACGGGGACGCTGTTTGTGGCGGGTCATTGTTCCCTTTAATGTCCACGCTGCAGAGCACGCGTTCTGATCACAATTAAAACGCTTTTATTCCATTTTAGCAGTAATTGAGCAAACCCGGCAATTTGTACTCTGATTCCCTCCGTTAAGTAATTGACGGTCACGACCGTCGTCGGTAATAACACATCCAGTCACGCACTTCTCGTCTGAAATAGCTCAGGACTGCCATCGCCCTGCGGACCGTGGGCGGCCTCTGCACTTGCCTTCCTCGGCCGGGAGTCTGGGTCGTGGTGGGGATGTCTCAGCCCTTCCCTGTCTGCTCCCAACGTGGACCCAGTAAACTGGAGTCTGGGCTCAGCCCGCAGCCTGGCTCGGGGGCTCCAGGAGTGCCTCTGTGATGTGGTGAGCGGACCTGGCGGGGAGGAAAGTGTTGTTCCCAGCAAGGTTTTTTCTCTCTCTTTCCCAGAGTCCAGTCCCCTGGGTGGGCATCCCTTCTCCTCCAGCCTGGCTCAGGTGTGCAGGTTCAGGTGGGAACCAGGGAAGACCCGGATGGAGCTGTTGTGTGATTTTGCCAAAGAAAGAGGAACTGAGGGTGGAGGGTGGGCTTCAGAGTCTCACATCACGGGATGCCCTCCTTCCTGCCCTCGCCCTGGAGGCACGTCTCCCCGCCCCACTGCCCAGGACCAGCTCAGCATCCCAGGGTGTGTGTGCGGCCCGAGGTAGCCGGCTCTCAGCAGTGGAGGGGACCGCGGCAGGCAGGCCCGAGCCCCTCCATGTCCTCTCTCCTCCTGTCCAGGGTGCTCCAGTCCCTGAGGGGCGTCTTTCCAGGGCCAGCTCTGACTTGGGGCCCGGCCCTGGACCTGTCCGTGCTTGAGCCCTTCAAAGCCCCGAGCGACACCTCCCGGCCTCGGCAGGTGGGGTGAGGTTGAGGAAGGGATCTCGGCGCTGGAAGGCAGCCGCTGCTGTGGGGCCTCGTCCCCCTGAGCCCCCTGAGTGCAGGACCCCCGCCTGCTGGCTGCCACCGGGCACACAGGTGTGCCGGGTACACAGGTGTGCATGACGCGTGGGTGTGCCGGGTACACAGGTGTGCATGATGCGTGGGTGTGCCGGGTACACAGGTGTGCGTGACACGTGGGTGTTCCCGGTACGCAGGTGTGTGTCACACGCAGGTGTGTGTGGCCCCGTGTGCCCAGGCCCTCGGCTGTGAGGGAGATGGGAGGCAGGGTCTAGGGGCCCTGTGGACGGGGTGGCTGGGTGGACACATGGGGAGAGGAGGCCAGTGGAGGGACCGGAGAGGGAAAGTCCGAGGTGTTCAGGGGGGAGAGTTGTGTCCTGAGGTGAAGAGCAGGGCTTTAGCCGGCCTCTGGTGGGGGAGTCAGGGGTCCCTGGCCGGGGAAGAGTGCTGACCTGACCAGGGTGGAGCAGAAGGGTGGGCCTCAGAATCTGGGGGCCCTGAGGGGCGGATGTGATCCCACTTTACAGACATCCTGCTCCTCCCACTAGAGTGGAAAGTAGATAAGATAGGAACAAGAAAGAAAGAAAATCAAGTGGGAGGTAAATCAGTAAAGGAAGAAGTAAAAATCAGGAATATTCATGAGGTCTAAATAGGACTTGGGGCTTCCCTGGTGGCTCAGATGGTAAAGAATCTGCCTGCGATGCAGGAGACCTGGGTTTGATCCCTGGTTTGGGAAGATGCCCTGGAGAAGGGAAAGGCTACCCACTCCAGTATTCTTGCCTGGAGAATTCCATGGGCAGAGGAGCCTGGCGGGCTGCAGTCCATGGTGTCTCAGAGTCAAACATGACTGGGCGATTAACACTAACTCAACAAATGGAACTTAGAATAAATTCTCTGTTAAGTGACCATGACAGACTTATTTATTATTTTTGAAATTAATTTTTATTAGAGTACCGTCGATTTACAATGTTGTGACAGACTAATTTAGAAAACAAAACTTAGCTTTACAGTTTATAAGAAACACTAAAGATTAAGTGGTGTAGAAAGGTTGACTGTAAATGAATGACAATTTTAACTTCATACAAGAGAAAAGTAAGTCATTATGTAATGATAAATGACCTAATTTATAAGAAATTGAATTGAACTGGCGTAAACTGCTAAGAAACAGTCTAGCAACTAAATATATAGAGAAAAATCTACTAGGAAAGGCAGAAAAACATGAAGAAAAGCATGTGGGATATTTTAATGTACCTGTTTTGGAATTAAATAACCCCACTCCAGTACTCTTGCCTGGAAAATCCCATGGACGGAGGAGCCTGGAAGGCTGCAGTCCATGGGGTCGCGAAGGGTCAGACACGACTGAGCGACTTCACTTTCACTTTTCACTTTCATGCATTGGAGAAGGAAATGGCAACCCACTCCAGTGTTCTTGCCTGGAGAATCCCAGGGACGGGGGAGCCTGGTGGGCTGCTGTCTATGGGGTTGCAGAGAGTTGGACACAACTGAAGCGACTTAGAAGCAGCAGCAACAGTAGAAAATAAATAAAAAAGAATATAGAGGTCATGAATGTAAACAGTATAATATAATTCATGTTTCTCAAATAGAAAATCACATTTTGTCATTTTGGTTGAATACGTAGAAAATAGATGGCAGTTACCCACCTAGAAGATCTTTGGTGTTTAAAAAGCAGGGATGTGGCAGGTTGTAAATTGTTTAATTTGGCATGCAAAAATGGTTATAAAACTGGTAACATAATATACCAACACATTCCAAAAGATACAAAAAACATTTTATAAAGCTTATAAATTTGTTCTTTTTAAAAAATGTATATACTCATTTTATTTTTGTCTGCACTGAGTCTTTGGTGCTGCTCGGGGGCTTTCTCTAGTGGAGGTGCTCAGGCTTCTCAGCGCCGTGCCTCCCTTATTCAGAGCATGGGCTGCAGGCACGTGGGCTTCAGCAGTCGTGGCTTCAGCTTTTGTGGCCTCAGCGGTCGCGGCCTCAGCAGTCGTGGCTTCAGCTTTTGTGGCCTCAGCGGTCACGGCCTCAGCGGTCGTGGCTTCAGCTTTTGTGGCCTCAGCGGTTGCGGCTTCAGCTTTTGTGGCCTCAGCGGTCGCGGCCTCAGCAGTCGTGGCTTCAGCGGTCGCGGCCTCAGTGGTCGTGGCTTCGGCTTTTGTGGCCTCAGCGGTCGTGGCTTCAGCTTTTGTGGCCTCAGCGGTCGCGGCCTCAGTGGTCGTGGCTTCGGCTTTTGTGGCCTCAGCGGTCGTGGCTTCAGCTTTTGTGGCCTCAGCGGTCGCGGCCTCAGCGGTCGTGGCTTCGGCTTTTGTGGCCTCAGCAGTCGTGGCTTCAGCGGTCGCGGCCTCAGTGGTCGTGGCTTCGGCTTTTGTGGCCTCAGCGGTCGTGGCTTCAGCTTTTGTGGCCTCAGCGGTCGCGGCCTCAGTGGTCGTGGCTTCGGCTTTTGTGGCCTCAGCGGTCGCGGCCTCAGTGGTCGTGGCTTCAGCGGTCACGGCCTCAGCGGTCGTGGCTTCGGCTTTTGTGGCCTCAGAGGTCGCAGCCTCAGTGGCTTTTGTGGCCTCAGCGGTCGTGGCCTCAGCGGTCGCGGCGTCAGCGGTCGTGGCTTCGGCTTTTGTGGCCTCAGCGGTCGCGGCCTCAGCGGTCGTGGCTTCGGCTTTTGTGGCCTCAGCGGTCGTGGCTTCGGCTTTTGTGGCCTCAGTGGTCGCGGCCTCAGTGGTCGTGGCTTCGGCTTTTGTGGCCTCAGCGGTCGCGGCCTCAGCGGTTGTGGCTTCGGCTTTTGTGGCCTCAGCGGTTGCGGCTTCAGCTTTTGTGGCCTCAGCGGTCGCGGCCTCAGCGGTTGTGGCTTCGGCTTTTGTGGCCTCAGCGGTTGCGGCTTCAGCTTTTGTGGCCTCAGCGGTCGCGGCCTCAGCGGTTGTGGCTTCGGCTTTTGTGGCCTCAGCGGTCGTGGCTTCAGCTTTTGTGGCCTCAGCGGTCACGGCCTCAGCGGTCGGCCTCAGCGGTCGCGGCTCTCAGTCTCCAGAGCACGGGCTCAGTAGTTGTGGTGCACAGGTGTGGCTGCTCCTCCACGTGAGGGATCTTGCCAGGGATTGAACCCACATCTCCTGCTTTGGAAGGCAGATTCTTAACCACTGGACCACCAGGGATGCTCCTATAATCTGTTCTTAATAAAAGCTGTAGCAACAGAATTCTAGGAGAGCCCAGCTCTGTGTGAGCCCCACCCCTTGAATCTTGGGAGCCTGTGTCGATAGCCAGAGACCATGCCTGTGATGATGCTACATTTCGGGGCAAAGGGGAAATGACCCTGGTGGGTCCAACCTAATCGGGGGGGCCGTGTAGATCCGTGTAGACTTCTCAGGCTGGAGGCTGAGGAGGAGACCAGGGAGACGCACTGCTGGTCTCGAGGCAGCGTCAGCAACCATACTGGGCTTGCTGGGGCCAGGTGGAGGGGATGTGGATGACCTCCAGGAGCTGGGCACAGGCCTGCAGGAACGTGGCCCCGGACCCAGAGCAGCAGGAGGCGGACCCAGCCAGCCATCTGAGGCCTGGAGGGCATCCATCCCTGGCCATGAGAGCTTCAGTCCCTGAGACCCGGGCAGCCGGCAGCTCCAGTCAGTCCATGGGCAGTAATTGATAAGCAGCCGTGTGTTGCCCTGAGCTCTGGAGAGTAGAGGCCAAGCTCAGGGGATGGCAGGGGTCCTTTCTCGTGAGCCATTTTCCCTGGCTCACTGGTGTTGTGAATGGAAGTGTGCCTCCCCCACCGCCACAGTCAAATGTCAAAGCACTAAACCCATCTGTGACTGGGCACAGGGCCTTCGAGAAGCAGTTGAGTTGAGTGAAGTCCAGGGACGGGCCCGAGTCCTCAGGCCTGTCCTCCTTATGCCGAGAGGAAGGGGCACCAAGTACTCTGTCTCGAGGAGGGGCTGGGTGAGGACACAGTGAGGGGGCGGCTGGCTACCCCCAGAGAGATGCCAGGGCGTTTCCTGTGAGATGGGAGCCCCTATTGCTATCATGCAGCGAGCGTTGGTGGCTCCAGATGTATCGAGACAGATATGTAATAATTAGCTTAAATAGTGTGGGCTTACAGCTGGTGTCAGTGGTAAAGAATCTGCCTGCCAATGTAGGAGACATGAGAGATGCTGGTTCCATCCCTGGGCTGGGACGATGCTCTGGAGTAGGAAATGGCAGACCCTCCTCCAGTATTCTCACCTGGAAAATTCCATGGACAGAGGAGCCTGGTGGGCTGCAGTCCATGGGGTCACGAAGAGTCGGACACGACTGAGCATGCATGCATGCTAGCATAAATACTAGTGAAGCCAAGAAAAGACAGCTTTTTAGTTAATGATCTCACTGTACAGCTAAGAAACCAGAGAGATTTGCCAGTGAGCAAACATTTCCTGAGCGCCCACGGGATGCAAACGTCTCCCCTGCGCTGGGCACCGGCGGGCTTCTGCTGTGAGTCCTGGCTCACCCCCGAAGGCAAATGAGGAGGGTGCACTCTGGCCGACACGTGTGCCCAGAAGCAGCCAGCTGTGAAAATGATGGGGATCCGAGACGACGCCGCTGGAGTTGTCATGGACGAAGCAAGCCCCTCTCGGCTGACTGTAGGGGTGTTCGACATGTCTCGGAGCACAGACCGCATCTCTCTTGACTGCTCGTTGGCTGATGGCCCAGGAGCTCTCCTCGCAGTCCTGCAGGTGAGCAGTGTGTGCTGGCCCCGGGGAATCTGGAGGAGAAGGGCTCTCACTGGGCAGGAGCCTGTTTCGCAGCTACTGACTGAGCAGGGTGTGTGATTCGCTGCTGGCTGCTTCGTGTGGTTCTAACAGGCTGATGAAGACTCGGGGCTCTGGAGCCACACCAGGAGCAGCGTCTCCTCTCACACCCAGCCGCGCTTTTGTGCAGGAAGAGAGATGGGAGTGGGGGCACATGTCTGCAGTGCCCCCCCAACCTGGTTGCCTCTGGTCCAGCACGTTCTTGCTTCTCCCCCTCAACTTTCCCCCTAAACTCATCATATCTGTGTGAACTACAGGAGGTGTGCATGTGGCTTTGCTTAGGGGGTGACTGCCAAGCCCAGAGGAGAAAGAGGGCTGGGTATGGGGTCTCTCTGGAGCTTCAGGACTTCACCCAGCAAGGCTCTTGGGGGCTCCATCTCGACTCCCTGTGGGGACTGGAGGAAATAGAAGAGGACTCCAGGAGACGCGGTGACACCCCTGCTTCCTCTCTGTTGAGAAGATGGTGAATTATTCTAGAACTGCAGCTCTTACAGAGCAGACCTGGCTGATTAATAAGCTGTGGTTCTGGTTTTCCTCCTGATCATCTATTTTTTTCTGCATAAATTTTCTGAATGACATGTAGATAAATTCTCAAACTTATGAGTGTCCCCCTTGAGACAGGGTTTCATCATCTTACCTATTTAACTAATTTATTAGTTACAATTACAACTCAAAATGGCACCGACTCCAGCATAATCAAAAGCTACGTTTCAATTATTCATTGAGACTTTAATTAAGAAGCCCCACTAAATTAATAAAAGCTTCAGAAGGAATGTAATGAAAAAGACTCCCAGAAAATCTTGACAAACTTTTCTCCATCTCAGAAATTAAGTTTCTTCCTGCAAACTGCCACAAGCTCCCCTCCTCCTTGTGGACACAGGCAGGCCAGAAGATCCCATCGGGAGGCAGGGGGCTGGATCTGGTGAGCGTGGGGCTGTGAGAAGGCTGTGCATGTGACTGGGATTAACTCGCCAGCCCTGGTTTCCTGGCATGAGAGGAGGCAGGTGGCTTCACTTGCGCTCCCCGCCCTGAGTTGGCCGGACAGGCGCTGACCTTGGTGCTGACCTTGGCGCTGACCTTGGTGCTGACCTTGGCACCGACCTTGGTGCTGACCTTGGTGCTGATCTTGGCGCTGACCTCCTTCCTGCTCTCCAGGAACGGGGCTCTCCTTGGTGCCTCCTGCTATCGGGAGTGGCACCTGCCACCCTGTACCCCCGGATTGCGTGCACCCAGCCTGACACTGGGTGAGGGTTGTTTCCTTAATTTCTCTTTCTGGTCTTTTGTTGTCAGGGTGTAGAAACGCAGATTTGTCTGTGTTAACTTTGTGTCTTGCAACTTTACCAAATTTATGGGTGAGTTCTAGTAGTTTTCTTGTGGCATCCTTAGGATATTCTATATATAGCATCATGTCATCTGCAGTGACAGTTTTACTTCTTCTCTTCCCATCCATCAATGGAGAAAATGATAAAGAAGATGTGATACATATATACGTATATACATACAATGGAATATTACTCAGCCTTAAAAAAGAATGAAATAATGCCATTTGCAGCAACATGAATTGATCTAGAGGTTATCATACTAAGTGAAGTAATTCATACAGAGAAAGAGAAACATCACATGGTGTCACTTACACGTGAAAACAGAGACAGTCTCACAGGTCTCAGAAGCAAACCTATGGTTACCAAAGGGGAAATGCGGGGGAAAGTGATAAATTAGGAGGTTGGGACTGACATATACCCACTACTGTTTACAAAACAGATAGCCAACAAGGACGTGCTGTACAGCACAGGAGCTCTGCTCAATACCCTTTGAACACCGATACGGGGAAGAATGTGAAAAGCATGTGCTTTGCTGTACACTTGAAACTAACACAACACTGCAGATCAACTGTGCTCCAATAAAACGGTTTCAGAAAGTTCACATTTGGGTGAGGAAATGGAGGAAGCGTGGGAAGGAGAGGCCCAGGCGGTCCTGGTTCCACCCGTGTGCTGGTTCTTTCCTTTGCCCCCAGTGCCCCCAGGCTGGTCATCCTGCAGGAGCCAGACTTGGATGGCTCAAAGACGGCTCAAAGATCAAAGAGCGTGATTAATCATTCCCACCCAAACCCACACGGCTTGGTTCCTAAATCACTCATTTAGGTAATCAGGCAGAGAGAGAGAGAAAGCTACGTTCCAGGGGTCAGAAGAGCCAGGGAGGGTCCATGGAGTCAGGAGGTAGAGGGTCACCAGGTGGGTGGGCGTGGATGCCCAGGACAGCAGGGGACGCTGCTGGGAGCCTTGTGATGTGGGGACCCAGCAGCCTGGCTTGCTTTCTGAGCTGGCCCAGCCTACAGGGCATGAGCAACATGGCCACTTCACGTGCTCTGTGCATGAGGGCCAGCTGTTTCTCTTAGGATGGGTGCTGGCTGCCAAGGTTATCAGTAGCTTATCTATTGACCTACAGACTGACCCCCAGACCCACTTGGAAGCTGGAACTCCAGGCTTAGAGCCCAAGGTCTGTCCCAGGGGAGGGCGTGTGGCTCAGGGAACTCCCTCCCAGGCAGTGGGTGTCCCTATGTTTTCGATGGAGAGCTTCGGCCAGAGTGGGTGGCCCAGGACAGGCGGGAGGAGGGGCACCCCCTGCCACAATGCAGCGTTGGCAGGTCCACGGGCTGGGTGACGTGCGGGGGTGACTCTCAGGATCTTAATTCCCAACCAGGGATGGAACCCGTGTCCCCATGATGAGAGTGGGGTCCTCACCACTGGACCGCCAGGGGAGCCCCTAGAAGGTAGCTTTTGAGGCAGATACAGATAACAGGAACACTGTAAACACCGTCCATGGTGATTTATGGGCTGTTTTGAGCTTGTGACAGGTTTTGTGATAAATGAAACTCTTACTCATGATTACTTATTCTAATGCATAGACGTTATGAGTCCCATCTTATGGGAGCGGCAGTGGAGACCTGGACAGCTTCCCTGACTCACCCCACCCAGCCCAACCTGGTTCAGGGCAGGTCTGTCTAGCTCAACTGCTTCTGGCAACAATCAGCCCGTAATAGTTAGGCTTAGGACCGGTCAATGGCAGACTCTGAGGACGCAGAGTCAGGGACGGCCCAGGAGAGAATGTGACACTTCCCAACAGGTGTTTAAAACCCTTCTTCCTCTCCAGAAGCGAGAGACCGCCTCAGATCGTCACTGACGTCAGGGCTCTGGGGCGGGCTGGGGTTGATGGGTTACTTCCTGGGGGCCGGGATGCACCCTCCCTTTGGGCCCCCACCCAGCCTCTTATCTCAGGACTCTCTCTGTTCTGTAGGCACTAAGCCGGCAGCTCCCTGACCCCCAGCCCCTGACCCAGCGGGGAAGCCCCCGGACCAGCGAGCCCAGAACGAGGACGGGGTGACGTCAGGACCCACTGAGGGATCCCGTCAGCAGGTAGGGGTCGCAGCTCTGGAAGGCGGTGCCCATGTGGCCTTAAAGTGCAGGGGACCCTAACCTGTGAGACGCCTGTGACGTTACCAGCCTCCAGGACGATGCCCTTCCCCCGAGGCCAGGCCCAGCAGCAGGGGTGCCGTGAGGAGGCCCCCTCCCTGGTCCCCCCAGAGGCACGGTCTGCAGTTTTCAAAGCATGCTGACCCCAGGGAGGGCGGGGAACCTGGAAGAGGACAGCGGGCACAGGCCGCCGTGTACTTCCCTGAAAGAGGCTGCGGGGCGTCACTGCTGGGAATTCATCAGGAGATCCTGAAAAATGGAAGAACAAAGAAAGTGGGCGAGATTGTCGGGAGATGACAATCAGACGGGAGCTGCCAGTTAATGATGCGTCGACGTGACACCATTTACTTAGGGTCCTTCATGTTAGAGATTCCAGTGCTGAGGCCAACACGCCTCTTCAGTCAAGTATTCGTAGAACCAGACAGGGAGTGGGCCGGCGCCCCCAAGGTTTACCACCCAGAGATGGGGGAAAAGGGTGCTACCCTGCGGTACCTCACTTCCAGGCAGAAAAATAAGAGGCCCTCTGGTGGGTGTTGCTTGGACTCTTCCTTAAGTGTGTAAAGAAACAAATGTCCTCTTTTCTTCTATATTGATGGACATTTTCCTGGTGTTTTGTACACCTCCTGTGATCCTCTTGACAAGGTAGGGAAGGGACTGTGTAAACATGCCCAGGGCTGGAGTGTGGACCAATTCCTGCTCCCTGCTCTTCCCGCCCTCTCTGTCTCTCTGTCTCTGTCTCCACAGCTATCTCTCTGTCTCTGTCTCTCTGTCTCTGTCTCTGTCTCTCTGTCTGTCTCTGTCTCTCTGTCTCTCTCTCTGTCTGTCTCTGTCTCTCATGCTCCTACACTTGATGGTCCCTAGATTCTGGGGAGAACCCCAGAATCTGAACTGAGAGATTCTAGCCGGTCCTGGATTCTCCCCCAACAAATTCTTCATCCAGGTCTTTCTGCCTCTGCTTGGGCCTTGGGAGGACCGTGTCTAACACAGAAGCAGCTCCTATTACCATCACATGTGTGGAATCATCAGGAACAACCTATAACAACACACGTGTAAGCACAAAAAATGTCATCCATCCACTGAGCTGTAATCTTTCTCTTCTTGACACGGATTTCAGCTCAGCCCCTGGAGGACAAACACACACACACCTCCAAGGAAGCTATTTCTTCTACTTGAAAACTCTTCAAATATTTGGAGGGCTTTCCCCGTGTCCTCTTAATCTTTTCTGAGCAGGGCGAACCCAGCCCCATCAATAGATTCCCGCAGAGCAAAGACTGCTGTTATCACTCAGCCCTTCGCAAACACCTGGAGTCCACTGTGAGCTGAGCAAACAGCCAGGAGCATCGTCCCTTCTAGGAGCCTCTGCCTGGGGCTCCCACCTGAGCCGCCCGCAGCCGCCTGCCCCAACACACTCAGATCTCCAGATATTGCGTCAGGCCCCCCGTAGGCAGTGTCACTCCTCTCCTAACTTTTAACTTGTAGATTTAATCACACAGTGCAGATTTGCTTGAATGTTTCTACTCCATGTCGGGTCCTCTGGGCATCCATCGACATTCAGTGTAAACCGCTTAGCTTTTGGAGACCTGCCCGGTGGTCCAGTGGTTAAGAATCTGCCTTACAAGGCAGGGGATTCGGGTTCGCTCTCTGGTCGGGGACCTAAGACCCCACATGCTGTTGGGCACCTGAGTCTGCCTGCTGCAACCACTGAAACTGGAGAGCTCTGGAGCCTGTGTCCACAGCTAGAGAGAGTACATGCACAGCACAGAAGACCCACAATACAGAGCCCGTGTCCACAGCTAGCGAGAGTGTGCACAGCACAGAAGACGCACAATACTGAGCCCGTGTCCACAGCTAGAGAGAGAGTGTGCACAGGACAGAAGATCTACCCAAGAAACGCAGATCCCGCATGCTGCAACCAAGTGCCGATGCAGCCCAGTAAGTGAAGACAAACGCCCACCCGCACAACCTCACAAAGACTTCTTGGCTTTTGGGGCACTTTTGAAGGTTTCTTCATGATCTGGCTGACAATGCATGGCGATGCTTTCTTCAAGTTTCTGTCATGTTTCATGTTCTCTTCTGGTTTAGGGTCGGGCAGTATGACAACAGCTGGAAGAGACCAGAGACTCCGTCTGGTCCCAGACTTGTTTTGTGGAAGAGGAAACTCACCCAGACATGGAAACACATTATTTTTCATTCATCCATTCATTCTGCACAATACCTTTATCCTTGCTGTAGACTCTTCTTTCCTTTATTTTTTAACTGAATAGCATAACTTTAGAGACTGATTACATCACCTCACTCCTAATTCTTTATATTCAAGGTGGGTACCCTGTATGGCCTTGTGGCACATTCATTAATCTATTCTTTCATTCCACAAACTATTTTAGCTTTTCATTATGAGAGATTTGAAAGACAGGAGAGACTGATATTATAAACACGATTGTATATGCCACTCCAGTTTAAATAAAAGCATGTGCCAGTTATTTATTTCTTCAAAGATTTTTCTCAAAACTTTTAAAGTGTATTCTAGATATTATAACGTCTTAAGCATAAATGCATCATCACGCACCTTTACTGAGAAGGATGCGCACACATAGTTAAAGTCTGTATCTTTATCCATGTCCATTTACCTGCCATCCAGCCATCTTTTACAAAAGCCACAATGCACCATCACACCAAAGGAAGGTGACAGAAATAGATCCTCTGCTATTTTACAATTCCCCTGTTGTCTTCGAAGGGTCTTTTCGCAGCGGGCTCGCTCTCTGAGTTTGCGGCCACGTGGTTTCAGGTGTTCGTTTCACGCAGCCCTTCCTCTTCCTTCGCAGCCCCTGGTTTGCTGGAGAAGCCGGTGGCTTTTGGTTTGTCTGTGTCTCCCTGTCTTTCATGTAAACGGCTAGTGGATCTGGGGCTCGATCTGGTTTCGGTTTGGCTTTCTTGCTGGAGCTCCTCATGAGTGGAGCCGGTCTGCTGCCCAGCACGTCGGGAGGCGGTCCTGTCTTGGTGGTGCTCAGGCTGGCAGGGTCCGGCCGACGCCTCTGACCCCCGATCACCTTCAAGAGCCGAATGTGGTGGGCTGCCACCTGTGGCTGCTGAACAGACCAGTTACACCACTCGGAGTTGACAAATGGAGGCTTTCTTGTTCTGACTTTACTTCTGAGTTAATGACTGGGCTTTTTTTAAAAGAATTTTATCTCATCAATTTTGAACTGAATATGGGAAGATAAACACTTGACCATCCTCTCTTCAATTTCAAGGTGAAGAGCAGCCTTCTGCTTCTGACCAGTGAGGATGTGCTTCTGGGACATCATTGTGAACACATGAATTTTGTATGTTGATGAGCCTCAGTCAATTGCAGTTATTTTTCTTTCTGATCGTCTTATTGTTCCATATTGAGTCAGCGAGAACCTTTCCCGATGATGAGAGTTTAAAGTTTTTACCAAATTAGAAGGAAAAGTCTTATTTCTTCAGATATTTTTCTTTATCTTGTTTTGTGAAAGTCTAATTATGGGTGTTTTAGACAGATGGATATTGAGAGTTCGTTAAACTTTTCCAGCGTTTCTCTTTTCTTTAGGATAATCGCTACTGCTATATTTTCAGGTTCAACTTTATTTGCTTCTATTGTGTTTAATTTGCTCATAATTCCATCCAGCATATGAGTCACTAGGGTGGTTGTGTTTTTTTTCACTCATTTCTCTTTTCTTTATGGTTTCTATTTCTCTGTTCATTATGACTGTGTGTTTTATTAAATCCTTGAGCACATTTATAATAGCTATTTTGAAGTCCTTTTTTGCAAATTACAACATCTCTGTCATTTCTGGGCATTTTTCTATTGACTGATTCTTCTCAGAGTTGTGGTGGCGTTCTGCATGTTTGCTAATTTTGAGTGTGATGCCTAGAATTGTGGTAGTTTTGTTGATGGGTATGAGTTTTACTGTCTTTTCACAATTCTTTGAGACATTTACTTTGTGTAACACACTGTTCTGGTAACAGGGGACGTAGTCATGGGTAAAGCAGGTCGTGTCTCCTGTGGTCACAACGCTGTCATAGTGCGGGGGCCGGGGAGGCAGACAGAAGGAGGCCCGTGAAGCAGTGACGCAAGTTAGAGGCAACTCTCCCTTACGAAGTGAAACAACACACTCCATCCTGAGGCTCCACGGGATCTCGGAGATTCCAGTCTCGGAGGATCTCAGTTCCGTGAGACAGGTATTCTGTGGACCAACTGCTTCCCATGATGGACAGAAACTTAATGAAAAAATGGGGGGAGTGTGCCCCTTGGAGGTTCCCACCCCAAAGCATCTTATTTTCTTACTGATCAAAATTTTTAAAACAATTTTTTTTATTACAGACAATTTTAAAAGTCTTTATTGAATTTGTTACAAGATTGCTTCTGTTTTATATTTTGGCTTTTTTGGCCATGAGGCAGCTACCTGCCCAGGGGTTGTACCTGCACCCCCTGCCTTGGAAGGCAAAGTCTCAACCACTGGACCACCAAGGAAGTGCCTTATTGGCCAAATTGAGAACAGAGGGGCATAATTTTGCATTACAGTTCATCTTAGAAAGCTTGTTGGAGACAGAAAGACGATCCCAACTGGCTGCCGATCCATTCAGTTCCCAGAATGGGGTGGGCACGTGGGGCAGGGCCCCCACAGAGCCCAACCCCGGTCCCTGATGCTGCTCCATGTGGTGAGGAGTGGAAATTTCAGCATCACCGACTCGGCAGCCTTGGGGCCTGAAATCCCAGAGCTCAGAGTAGGAGCCGTCCTCCTCCGCAGGGAGGTCAGTTCCCGGAGGCAGCTCTGGTCACGTGATGGCCCCTTGTGTCCACTCTGGGAACTAAGTCCCCCACCCCTGCCCTGCTGGGAGACAAGGGGCCCATCCCAGACCCCAGCCTGTGCCCCAGCACTCACCGTCCAGGAGCTCACGTCGCCAGTGTCTGTGATCAGCTGACGAAAGCAGGAGGCGCCACTGTGGACACCTGCTCTTAGTGGGGCCCAGTTTCCAGCACTTCCATGTTCTTGAGTGGAAAGCAAAATCAAGAGAATGAGGAATTCATCTCAGGAAGATAGAAATGGGTGACAAAGTAAAAGGAAAGGCATCAGGGTGCCCGAGTGAGAGCAGAAAATAATAGGAGACCTGTATTAAGTAGGTTTTATAAATAACTAAAATAACCATTTCCTCTAAAAGACTAATAAAATAGACAAATGTCCAGCAAATCTAATCAAGATAGAATAAGAGTGAGAGCATATCCATTTTACGGAGCTTGAAGAGGTTAGAACCGTATAAACAGGACATTCAGCAAAGGTCTGGGGGACAAATGAAAGGGTATTTTTGGGGTGGGGTTCTGTGCGAAACTGTGCAGTAACAGCTTAGAAATCGGATGAAATGGCTGACAGTTTAGGAAAACACAAGTCACTGACAGTAAAAAGAAATGTGACACTTTGGTAAGATAGCTTAGCAGAAGATAAGCTTACAAAAATCAATAGGCTCTCCTATGCTAGAAATAAAATACCCAGAACTGGAAATGAGGGAAATACCATGTTCACAACACTGGAAAATGCTGTAAATTGCATAGGAATTATCTTGAAAGTGAAGGTACAGCTCCTAAATGGAAGGAAAGTCTTACTCTGGTACATAAAGCAAGATGTGAAGTAACGTGAAGACAGCCTGTCCTTGCAGGGGATGCTGAGCACCTAAAAGTTTAACCTTTCCAGTGGTGACGTGAAAGTGAAATGCAATTCTAGTTAGACCACCAGGCACCTTGTTTGATGATCTTGCAGTTTGTATGCAGTAATAACATCCCGTGAACAGTCCAGGGAACAAAAAGAATAGTAATTGTAATATGCCTGATGCAGAAGGTGACTTATTTCTAAGCCTCTTTAATCAAGTCAATATGGTGCTGGTCCTGGAAGAAAAAGCACATCAGAGGAAAGTAGGGAACTGGGGAAAGAACCTCGGTTGTTGTTGCTCGGTCACTAAGTGATGTCTGAGTCTTTGCGACCTGCAGCACACTAGGCTTCCTGGCATTTGCTCAGTTTCATCCACTGAGTCGGTGATGCCATCCAGCCACCTCATCCTCTGTCACTCCCTTCTCCTCCTGCCCTCAACCTTTCCCAGCATCAGGGTCTTTTAAAATGAGTCAACTCTTCACATCAGGTGGCGAAAGTATTGAAACTTCAGCTTCAGCATCAGTCCTTCCAATGAACACCCAGGACTGATCTCCTTTAGGGTGGACTGGTTGGATCTCCTTGCAGTCCAAGGGACTCTCAAGAGTCTTCTCCAACACCACAGTTCAAAAGCATCCATTCTTCAGCACTCAGCCTTCCTTATGGTTCAACTCTCACATCTGTACATGACTACTGGGAAGACCATAGCTTTGACTGTATGGATCTTTGTCAGCAAAGTGATGTCTCTGCTTTTTAATGTGCTGTCTAGGTTTGTCATGGTTTTCCTTCCACGGAGCAAGCGTCCTTTAATTTCATGGCTTACAAGGCTTATGCGGCTGGTAATAAGAGTGGTGATGATGATGATGATGATAAAGATGCCCAGAAGTAAACCGCACGGATTTCACTAAGAATCTACAAGTGAGGGAATGATTCTTAATAAGAAATTTAAAATCTGTTAAAGAAAGATTTTCTTCCCTAAGTAGCCATGAACATCTTTTGATAGCAAAATGAGGTTTTAAATAAAGCCGATATGAAAATACAGCATAAGGATTTTAAGTGCAAATGACAGATGTAAGATGATTATTTGTAATATCTGAGAAGCACATAATATTATTAGAAAGCTGCCAGAGGAGAAGCCAAGTGTTGACTAAAAAATATAGTCACCACCCGAAGGCAGGGAGTTATTTTATTTGGTGGGAAGATTTAGGGCTTCAAGCCGGGAGACAGTGTCTCAGCCAGTGAGAAAACTGGAGGCATGAGGGGAAGCCAGGCTGCACACAAGTTTGCAACAAAGGGACCAGGCGGTCTGAACATCAAAGCTCAGGTGTCAGGTTAGGAATCTAGCATTCTCGGTATGGGAAGATGCAAGCCTCATTCTCGGTATGGGAAGATGCAAGCCTCTGGGCTCACAGGGGCTAATCCTGTCTCCATGTGCGTGTGTGCCTGTGTGTGCATGTGCATGCGCCCAATTACACGCACATATGTGTGCATGCACATGTTGTGTGTGCACACGTGTGTTCACATGTGTGCAGGTTTATGTGGTGTATGTGGATGCTTCTTGACGTCTTTGTGTGTGCGTGTGCATGCGTGTGTGCCTGTGTGTGTGTGCCCATGTGTGAGCAGGTGTGTATTCGTGTGTGTGTGTTGGTATATGCGTGTGATGGCAGCCTCGATGCCCTGGACACAGCTGTGTGGATGTCACCAGCAGAGAACGTGTGACAGCAGCCACCGTGCAGCCACGTGTGTCCCTGGGGCCTCAGAGAAGTTCATGGGAGCCTGACCTTCAGACTCAGGGTTCCCCAGGTCACATCGCTCGCTCTCCCTGTGTTTCCTTGGGGGCGGGGTTCAGAGGACCAGGCTTTAGATCCACCCCCAATCCCTGCATACCGTCTGCTCATTCCTTGCACGTGTGCGGCGGTCTTCCTGCCTGATCTGAACGTGAGATCAGGATTCCCTCCCATCAGGACCAGACGCCTTTCAGCTCCCTCCTTCCAGGCCCTCGGGGTATGAGGGCACCCTGTCGCCCAGCACTGCCCTGCCAAGTACTTTCCATATTAACGCATCACCAGGCACTTATCTCACTGGGTCTATAATTCCTGTCTTTGATCCTTAATTTTAAAAAAAGATACCTTTGGCAGGATTTCCGTCCTGCATCCTCTTCTCTTTCAATCTCCCTGGAAAAGAACAACCCTGAGGAGGCCTGGGGTAGGGCTGGTTGGGGTCACCGAGCAAGTGCCCATAGCTGCCAGGAGCCTGCGCACCAGGCACTGCGCCAGGGGGGTCGGTGGTGGGTAGCAGAAACCACTGCAATTCTGATGAGGAAAGAAGGAGCAGTAGAGGACCCCGCCCTTACGACACCAGGGAAAGTCTGAGAGTCGTGCTAAGCCCTCTTCCAATGGTTTCTAGGACAATCCAGAGGTGGTCGCCATCTGCAAGATCCGAGGGAAGCTGCTGGGTCCAGGAACTCGCTTTCTTACCTGTTGCTCAGGGTCCATGAGGCTCTGATGCCAAGATTCTCAGGCTCCCTGGGCTCCAGACCAGCAAAGCCACGTGCACAGTGCCCTGCCCTGACACCCACCAGGCCAGGGCACCCGACCCGAGAACCTCTTCAAGCTGCTGCAGGAAACCTGGGCCGACCCCACCATGCTGTCAGCAAAAAGACCACATTCCTACGTTCAAACAACTCCAAAGCATCTGAGGATGGGAGTCCCTTCTGCACGTGGAGTCTGGGGACTGTGACTCCTGGGTCAGATCCCTGAAGGGCAGGAGGGATCAGAGCAAGGCTGAGGCAGAGCCACCTGCTGAAAAACATGCCCCTGGCCATGGTCCTGAAACTTGTATTTCTCTCCTGAAAGCACAGATACCCAGGAGTTTTCCTCATTTAAGCCAGAAGAAAATCATCAGCGTTTCTCTCTTGTCCCATCCATGTGGTAGTTAAGAAAGGAAAGAATCAAGCTAAGTCATATGTAAACAAAGAATTGTACAGACCAATTTAGTTTCAGCTAAGTGTTCTTGCCTGGAGAATCCCAGGGACGGGGGAGCCTGGTAGGCTACTGTCTATGGGGTCACACAGAGTCAGACACGACTGAAGTGACTTAGCATAGCATAGCATAACAGGATACAGGATCAGATACACAGACCAACATTACAAACACAGTTGACCTGAAGCACTTCCCATTTTGCTGGGTTAAACAAGTGGGAGAAGAAAAGACCAGCTGAGAAATGACCCTTGAAGACCTGATTAGCTTCTGAAAAAGGAAAAGAAATCCCTGCTTCAGACCAGCATGGATTTCAGCTCCAGATAGAGACGGAGGAGGCAGAGGGAGGGGATGGGGAGACCCTTGAGGGTGCAGGGAGGGGCCCTGTGGACTGTTGTCTCTGGACTCTCACTGAGGCCGGGGCTGCTGCCACAGGATGAAGTCCCTTTGGGTCATCCTGTGAGTATCAGATCCAACCCCTGGATCAGAATCAAGGAAAGAATATTTCTCTTCAAGAAGATCTTTCTAATGGTCCAAGCTGTTGATTGTAGCTACCTCCTGAATTAATAAACCAGCCAGGGTTAGAGCTCAAAATGACTAAAAAATGGGCAAAGCATCTAAACAGACTCTTCTCAAAAGAAGGTGTATTGATGTCAAAGAAGCGTGTGGAAGGATGCTCAAGGTCATTGTTATGCAAGACCACACAGTGAGGCTGCAGCCCCCACTGTGGTGCCCTTGGGCTGCTGACACGGCCACGTGCTGGAGGGTGTGGGGGGAGTGCAGAATGGCCCAGCCTCCAAGAAAGATGCCTGCGCAGGCTCTTCCAGAATTTGACATCAGTTACCCCATAAGCCTGGAGAAGGAAATGACAACCCACTCCAGTATTCTTGCCTGGAAAATCCCAAGGGCAGAAGATGCTGGTGGGCTGCAAAGAGTCTGACATGACTGAGTGACTGAGCACACATCCCACACACAGAAACTCAACTCTTAAGAATTTATCTAAATTGAAAACTTGTGTTCACCCGAAAGCTCATATGTGAATGTTTACAGCAGTTTTATTCATAACCATCAAAACGAAATCAACCAGATGTCCTTCAACAGGAGCCTGGATAAGCCACCTGTGGTCATCCTTACTCAGCCACAGAAAGGAAGATCCACGCCAGCATGGGTGGACATTGCATGCGTTTTTCTGAGACCTGCAAGGCTACATCCTGCATGATCCCATTTATACCACATTCTGGAAAAGGCAAAGCTGTAGGAATAGGACAAAACCGATGGTTATCAGGGTCTGGGGGTGGGGTCAGGATGGGCTAAAAGCGGGACACAGAGGTAATTTTTAAGGCATTGGAGCTGCTCTGTGTGATACTGTGGTGGTGGATACATAATTCTATGCAAGTGTCAAAACCCACAGAACAAGGTGAATTGTACTTTGCGAAACATACAATAATGAACCCGAAGTTGAGAGGGATCCCAGGATGAAGTGCAGACCTTGACAAAGGAATCTAGCTGCATCAGACATGTAGGATACGAACTTGCTGAAGGGGTGGGGGGTGGAGGGAGCTGGTCAAAGTGACTCTGGAAAGGGTGTTGTGATTAGAAACCATGAAGTTAAACAGAGGAACTGGCACTGGCCCTGCTTTCGAGGTGGTGAACCGTTTCTCACAGGGGCGCCCTCAGCAGTTCCATAACCGTGTACCAGGGCAAGCGCAGGTGAGTAAGTGACATAGACATCTGACTGTTGGTGAGGCGGGTGATAGTCAGGCAAGGGGAGGACAGGAGGGACTCTGGTGCTGAGTTCATTCTGACATGAGAAAGCTACACACGCACACACACACACACTCACACATGCACACACAGAGACACACACGCACAAGCACACACGCACACACACACACATGCTCACACATGCACACACAGAGACACACACGCACAAGCACACACGCACACACACACACTCACACATGCACACACAGAGACACACACGCACAAAGCACACTCACACGTGCACACACAGAGACACACACGCACACACACACTCACACGTGCACACACAGAGACACACACGCACACACACACTCACACATGCACACACAGAGACACACACGCACACTCACACATGCACACACAGAGACACACACGCACAAGCACACACGCACACGCACACACACACTCACACATGCACACACAGAGACACACACGCACAAGCACACACGCACACACACACACACACACATGCACACAAAGAGACACACACGCACAAGCACACACGCACACACACACACATACTCACACATGCACACACAGAGACACACACGCACAAGCAC